>NC_136002.1:600000-905000 GCF_048128805.1 Centroberyx gerrardi
ACCTTAGCTAACGCTAGATTAGCTAGCTGCTAGCGGCACTAGCCCCTAACCTTGATGATAGTATAGGTTTGTCCTAACAGCACCGGGTTAACGAGATGAGGTGCTCATTTTGGCCGGGTGAGGTACAACCAACTCTGCGGCTGCAAATGTTTTTGCCCCAATTGCTAACTGTTGTCGTTGTGGCCAACAGGCTTCCGCGTATTCACAGGCCCGCAACAAACTTCGTCTCATCGGGGCTGTAGCTAAATTGCTACCCGATGCTAATCGGACAGAAATACCATAAACTACCATATCTATTTCTCATTCTCAAGACATGCTAGCGGACACATCTCTCCACACAAGTCAACTGATTCAGCAACAAAGCACCATAGTCTGTATTAAAACATAAACAAGAAAACAATGTCGCAAACAAGCACATGGACCATAACTTTACACACGTTAGCAAACCCTGAAATTCTCAAGCCCAGCTGACTGTACTGTAAATATTATCATAAAGTGGCGACACTTACCGATTGCACGTTTGCTGCTGGATCACGTCCAGTTAGAATTGATCCATCTTTCACAAACCACCAAAATGGCTCTTTTGATCGGGACAGTTTTGCTGCAAATCCTGCTTTGTACTGACACTCGTTTAAGAACGGTCCGAGGCAAAGTCATTAGCACAAACATACAAATTTGGACTAATTAACTGTATTCGGAACGTTATTGTCAAAAATACATTCCAACCACTCTTTCCTTTTTTTTCTTGAGATGCTGAAGGGAATGTAGAGATTTGTGTTCAGCCTTGCAACCAACAACGGGACATTTAGCGTGCTTTGCTCTTGCTTTCGACATCTTATATAGATCGTATATCTGATATATATATGATATTATAATGTGTGATTAATATGTGTGATTGCTGACTCAGCAATAATAATAAGTACGCAAGATAATAAGAGTGTGTTTTGCTTGCAGCAAGCACACTAACTAACATTAGACAACTCACTCACACAAACATAAATACCCATCCATACAAACACACCTGTGTTCATTTCCCTAACTGACCCACGGTGTGTGTGTTCAGTTGAATTCAATTCAGTTCAGTTTAATTCACTTCAATTCAATTCAATTCTGTGCACTGAAGCACTGTGGCACGGTTATCAGTTACGCTAAATAATTCCACTAACGTTACTTAAATACCACACGTAATAACGTTACCCACCGTAAAAGTTTGTAGGGGAGCAGAAGACAAGTTATCAAGTTACCGTTTACAAATTCCATTACTAACACAGGAGAGTTTGGAGCAAATTGTGGAATGTTAAGTTTCACTTTCGTTTTAACACTGGGAGACTATCACTTATGCATCCAACTTTGGGTTTACAATGTAGTGAAGGATAAATACATGCAATGAGAGGGCCAGGATTTGAGCCCAGAATCTCCTTCTAGGGAGGCAACACTGTAAGCCACTTATCAAAACTAAGCACTAAAAGTATGTGTAGCAATTTCAAGAAATCTGATTTAGCACAAAATGTCATTTTGCGAAACGGCATATATCTGTCATGTATCATCTCACTGGAAATTGTGGGAAGGAGTTTGGACCATTTATAGCACAAGTGGTTATACAGTTGTATTTGGCAGAAACGGCTCTGCTCTTCAGGATGCTCTCTAAATGAATCCAAGCAGCATTCAAGAGATTCTGCGGGGAGCACAATAAACCCCCATAACATAGTAGACATACTGTATATCATCAATAATATGAAAACCAACATAAAACCAGACATAATACAGAGATAGCTTGCATCGTCTGTACAGATAATAGCTATCTTGAACATGTCACATTGTCAATTTATCAAACTGTTTGCAGCTGGGCATTTTGATCTACCGTATACTCAGTTTTCAAGATATTATTAAATTTTTTTGTCTGTTTACTAATGAAGGTATGACGATTTCAAAAAGCATGTTTCAGAGACAAATTAGGTTTAGGAGCCCAATGCTGTCAACAACAGTGAGTTTTTACTATAAACAGGGGGGCAACTTCAGAATCGGGGATAGTTACCAGTGTACAAAATATTTATCTCACTTCAGCTGACATGTCCTGAAAATTTCAGCTCTCTATGCCAAAGTGTTAAGATTTTATGCCCATTTTATCCATATTTGCTTTTTTGATTTTAGAAGGAAATTATAGCGCCACCTCATATCACCCTGTACCCAACCCCATAGCCAGCCATCCTTAATTCTGGCTCCCTCCCTTACCTTAACAATGTGGCCCAGCCTATCTTCCAAATCAAGTATATTAGAACTGACCAGAGCATTACCCTGGATTACTGATCACGGTCCCAAAAGGCTTTCTTTCTCTGGAGCTGTCGGAACACTGATGTCCAGATGATGAAGGAATTGTCTTTGTCTAATTCATCAAGTCATTTATCACCAAAAAAGTTGTACTTTTGGGCCCTTGTTGCTAATTGACATGAGCTATTTCTTTTGGTGTGTGAGATGGATTTCATCATTGAATAGCGCATCCCTGTCTAGTTCATGGCTTCAGGGCTTGTGAAATCTCTTTAGCCAGTGCACCCAATGACACATCCAATCAGTAGCTTGGTTTTTGCCTTCTCACTGGACAGCACAATGGCCTGAGAGTGACTTTGAACTAGAATTAGCATTGTTATATCTCATATACTGTATATGAATATCAAAAGACAACAAGAGTGTGACAGAATTAGGACATGTCTGTGTTAAGTGACTGTTAAAACCTTGATGGAAGAAATGGGTTTCAAGCAAAGACATCCTCCATTTGAATAGAGCTACGGTGAGAGATGTGGGCCTGCTGCAATAGTCCCTAAGCTGCCTTATTTTCTCCGTCTATCCTTCAGTCTTTGGAGCTATAAATTGTATTCAGGAGTGCAGCAATATTGCCTCCCACCTCTCCAGCACAGTCTCGGTCAGTAATCCTCCCCTCCCTGCACACTGACGACAAAGCTAATCCCATCCAATACTACAGTCTGACAAGCACTCATTTACACATGGGCACAAAACTTTTAACCTCTCCCCAAGTTCACGAGTTAGTCCCTCTCCCAAATATTTTAGAGAAGGAAGATGTTGTGAAAGACAAAGACAGGGTGAAAACGAGAAAGGCAGATGAACAGAAAAGTTAGTCACTGAGAATTTGTATCAGGAGTTACAGCTAACAGTCCTGCTATTTTTGCCAGAGCCTTATTTAGTATTCCCTTCATTTGAGCTTAAGCCAACAACGTAAATTGAGTGGCTACCATACATAGGATGCTAGTAAGCACCATGCTAATCCATATTTTTCCATTTCAGTGATTAATTGCTCCATTGCTTCCAAAACAAAACCTAATACCAAGTGCCACTCAGATACTAATATTCTAAAATCATGTAAGAGTAATACAATTCACATTCATTAGCCTGGAAAATGACAGAATAGTTGTAGGAAGTGTAGGATATAATTAAGTAGGGATGGGGGAAAAAATTGACCATAGTATTGTGATTTTTTATTTTTTTTGCTGTGATATGTTATGATATGCTGACACCAGGTATCAATACTTCAGTGTTTCCCATAGACAGGCTTTACCTGGACAGCCCACCCATGCAGGAAGATTTGCTGGTGTTTTTTTTTTTTTTTTTAATCTAAAGTTTGCCAAATTGACATCGCATTATAGAGAGCTGGCTGTGTATCTGTCATTTTGCCATGCATAGGCCAGTAGACCATCAGCTCCATCGCTCCCTTCCCCCTCCTTCACAGTGTGGTCAAGAACATACAGGCGAATGATGGTACCTGTGCCTGACTGATCTACTAATCACTTCCCATCCAAAATACCAAGCCTATCTCTTTTAATTTGAAAATTATTGATAACTGTAATTTTTGTTTTTACTGAGGAGCCTTGTAGTAAGGCATCAGTCAGACTTCTCTCCACACTTGGGTTTTAGTGCAGTCAGTGAAAGAGAAAGGGACTGTGGTCCGACAGAGCCTCCTGTTGTGAAAAGGAAAATTAAACTTAAAATTCTACAATTTGCTTCAAATTCGCATGTGTTTGTAAAAAACATAAACATGTTAGAATATGTTGCGACAATAAGCTTTAAGTTTCAGTGGGTAAGCTATCACAAAGTCTAACAACCTTGAAGTTTAACAAGAGTTTATTTATAATTCTTTGTAAATCATCCTCATGTACAAAAGTAATTCTCATAAAAATGGTTTTGACGGTTTACTTTGGCCATAATGCCCAGTTAATACGATGAAATTAAGGGGTTGAAAATAATAATAATAATAATAATCTTTATTTGTATAGCGCTTTTCAAAACAAAGTTACAAAGTGCTTTACAAAACATGATAAAAGAGTACAACATACTCAGGAGTCCAACATTGTCATAAATAAGATAAAAATAAATAAAACATGAAGCATAGACACCAAATAAAACAAAGTTTATAATAAAAGTAATAAGATAAAAGTGATAAAAATAAATGAAAAACAGACAGAAATACTGTAAATACTATGAAAAAGCCTTCCTGTAAAAGTGGGTTTTAAGAAGCGATTTAAAAGAATGCAATGACTTTGCTAGCCTAAGATCCTCAGGGAGGGAGTTCCACAGCTGCGGGGCTCGAACAGCAAATGCCCGATCTCCTTTTGTGACAAGGCGGGCTTTTGGAACATTCAGGAGGGTCAAACCTGAGGAACGCAGGCAGCGACTAGGCTCATATGGAGCTAATAAATCTAAAATGTAAGTAGGAGCAAGGCCATGTAAGGCTTTAAACGTAATCAGTAAAATCTTAAAATCACATCTATACCTAACAGGTAACCAGTGAAGAGAGGCGAGGATGGGTGTGATATGGTCTTGTCTCTTGGAATTTGTTAAAAGTCTGGCTGCTGCATTTTGTACGAGCTGGAGACGGGAGATGGCCTTTAGGCTGAGCCCAGAATACAGGGAATTACAATAATCCAGTCGCGATGAAATGAATGCATGGATGACTTTTTCAAGGTCCGTTTGAGACAGGAAAGTTCTGATTTTTGCAATGTTTCTAAGTTGGAGAAAGCATGATTGAACTACCTTAGTGATTTGTTTGTCAAAGCAGAGCTCGGAGTCAAAGATTACTCCCAAATTGCGGGCGGACTGTTTAACATTGGAGGATAAGCTCCCTAGGTTCTTTTGCCAGTCACAAATCGAGTTAGGAGAGCCAAATAGAATGACCTCAGATTTGGACTCATTAAGTCGGAGGAAGTTTTGTGACATCCAGCACTTGATATCCGAGAGACAAGCCATAACACGTGAGAGGTTATCAGTTGCACCGCTTTTAAGCGGGACATATAGCTGGGTGTCGTCTGCATAGCAGTGGAAATTAATATTATACTTGCGGAAGATCTGTCCCAAGGGAAGCATATAAATGGAAAATAATAAAGGACCAAGAATTGAACCTTGGGGAACACCACATGAGAGGGGGGCTGGGGATGAGGAGACTTCTCCCATTACAACAGAGAAGGACCTGTCAGAGAGGTAGGAGCGAAGCCAGGCAAGAGAAGTGTCCTTAATGCCAACACAGTTTTCCAGGCGTTTTATCAGGATACCGTGGTCGACTGTATCAAATGCAGAGCTCAAGTCAAGCAGGATTAAAATTGAACAGGCCCCAGAATCAGCTGCGAGCAATAAGTCATTTGAGACCTTAATAAGAGCTGTTTCTGTGCTATGCTGGGCACGGAATCCTGATTGAAATTGCTCAAAGATGTTACTGTTATTCATAAATGAAATTAATTGTGAGGCAACAGCCTTTTCTAAAATTTTTGATAAAAAAGGTAAGTTCGAAATTGGTCTAAAATTATTAAAAATGAGAGGGTCAAGTGTAGGTTTCTTCAGGAGAGGTCGGACTATTGCATGTTTAAAACTGGAGGGGAATGAGCCAGTAGACAATGAGCAGTTAGTAATTGAAAGAATATTTGGACCAATTGTCTGAAATACCTCCTTCAGAAACCTAGTGGGGATGATATCTAATTGACAAGTAGATGAATTTAATTGAGAGATTATCTCCTCCAAATCCAGCATAGAAATTTGTTTAAAGTGAGTCATATTGGCAGAGGGTTCAGTACAGATACAGAGGTTTCTGGATTCCGGTGCAATCTGGAGCCTTATGTCATCAATTTTACTTAAAAAGTGTTGGAGAAACTGCTCGCATTTCTCAGTGGATGCTTCCATATGCTGACTAGGAGGAGGACTAACTACTGAGTTGATTGTTTGGAATAAGACCCTGGGGTTGTGGCAGCTCTTAACAATCAAATTTGAGAAATAGGAATACCTTGCTTCCTTAACTGCATGCTGATAGGCCAACATCAAACTTTTAAGGGTGACAAGAGATACCTTGAGTTTGTCTTTTTTCCATTTCCTCTCAGCTCTCCTACATTGCCTCTTTAGGTCTCTTGTGTGGTCATTTAGCCACGGCAAGGCGTTGGGTTTTGCACTTTTCATCTTAAAAGGGGCGATGTCATCAAGGATGGTCAGGCATGTTCTGTTAAAATTATTTACTAGATCATTAGCAGAGAGCCCGTGCTGATTAAAAGTATTGCTGGCAGAAGCAGTTAAAAACATTTGGCAAAAACTGCTAGCTGACTTGTGATTAAAGAAGCGAGAGCAGATACGGGTAGGTGGCTTAGGAGTAGGAAGCGGGAGCAATGTATGAAAAATCACAGCCTTATGATCAGAGACATTAAAATCTAGCAATTCAATATTGTTTAAAGAAACACCATGGGACAGCACAAGGTCAAGAGTGTGACCCTTATTATGAGTAGGACTATTAATAGACTGTACAAGATTAAAAGATTCAAAAAGGTTAATAAAGTCAGCAGTAAAACATGACAGGGAGGGGCAACAGACATGTATATTAAAATCACCAAGGATAAGAACTCTATCATATTTGGCCATAATGAATGAAAGAAGTTCAGAGAATTCCTGAATAAAAACAGTGTTAACTTTAGGTGGTCTATAGATTAAAACACACAGTACAGGGAGCTGGCCATTTAGTAAGAAACCCAGAGACTCAAAAGAGGAGTAGCTATTAAAAGAGACAGGGGAACATTTAAAATTGTTATTGAAGATGACGGCTACCCCACCTCCACGGCCTGACAGTCTGGGTTGATTAAAACAGGAGTAGTTAGGGGGACTGGCCTCAGTTAGTGGGACACAGTATCCAGGGCTTAACCAGGACTCAGTGATAAAAAAGAAGTCAATATTGTTCCTCATAATAAAATCTTGGCATATAAAGGATTTGTTTACAAGAGACCTCACATGATTAAATAGCTCCAGCTCGTCAAAGTGACTAATAAAGCCGTGACCAGTTGCAGCGCTAAAGGATTTTAGCCATTCATGTAGACTAAAAAGACGGCTGAATCGCTCCGGGCTTTTTGAATGAGTGGGAATGGGGCCAGAAAAAACACAGGTTTTGCCCAGGCTCTGGATTGTGATTGCTAGGGATTCTAGTTCGTCGTGAAGTTTGACCGATTGTTTGTCCATGACGTCATTTGTGCCCACGTGGACAATCAGTGTGTGAGCTGACGGATGAAGGTCTGTGAGCACTGGAGAAAGTTCGATAATGTCTGCTACTTTACTACCAGGGAGGCAGTAGGTAATAACACCCGGGAGCTCAACAGATCTGATTATGGAGTCGCCAATAATCAAAATTTCAGGTGGCCTCTGCTCACAGCCACCGTCATACACGGAGAGATTGGGGGGAAATGTTACCTGGTTAGCAGACTCAGTGCTAGCCGCACCAGCGGATACTGTGCTAGCCGTGCTAGCCGCGCTAGCAGACCTGTTGCAGACCGGGGGAATTGCGATTCGGTCTGCCGTCAGCGGAGAGGAAAGCAGAGCAGGGGAGACGACAGCTGAGTCCACTAGATTGTAGCTGGAGTCCGACACTGGAGCTGACATTCGGGGACGCTTGCAGCTCGGAGAGGTGGACTGAGAGTTGGAGGAGCTGCAGGGCGAAGAGCGTTTCTTGCACGAAGTTGTGAACTGGTTACTTCCGACTGCCAGTGGAGCTGCGTCCTGGATTAGCGTAGCAAGAGGGGCGAAGTGATTAAATAGCTCCAGCTCATCATCACCGTGTGGATCGAAAAGAGGAAGGGAAACTCTTCTCCCTCCCTTCACCACCGAGGCCCAGGTCGAGCAGCCAGCATTGGGAGTAACGGCATCCTGGTCCAACACAGTCTCCTCAGCGGAGGAAAACCGGCTGTCCACAGGCTCCAGGCTGGCCAACCGGGAACTAAGGTCCGTCTGGCGCCGAAGCAGATCCTCGATGAGAAGCTCGATGGACCGCAACTCAGTCTTTATGACTGATATCTCCTTCGAAGGAGCCATGGTAGCTCGGCACAGACCCAGAATTGGTCCCGTTGCGAGGATCTGGTCCCGGTAAGCTTGAGCTGAGAAATGTCCCTCCCGGTAGTCAGATCAATGTAATCGGCTGTAAGAACAGGGTTGTCAGGCTTAGCCACCAGGCTAAAAACAAGCCTAGCTAAGCTAGTGAGCAGACAGAACGCCGTAGACAATCTGCTTCCTGTTTACAATGGCGGTGTACCCGCGTTCACAAGGAACTCTGGGTAGTCTCTGGGTAGTCTGGGTAGACGGCAGATCATGTTGTGTGATCTGTGATAGCTTCTACAGTGGGTAGGCTGCAAAATAACATGGAAGACAGGACTCTAACTGCTGGACCCTCTGCAACAAAACAAAACAAAAAGCAGAAGAGGCTAAAAGAGCTAAGAAGGAGAGGGAAGGCAGCGCGAGACCCAGGGCTCCCAGTAGCCCCACGGATCGATCGGCTTGAAGTACCCATTCCCCGGCCCCCGCAACACGACAGACCGGAGCCCCCGGTCACCAAACCCCGGGAGAGTCCCACGGAACCATTGGCGCCGAGCACCAGTTCTATAAGAGGCTAAAAGAGCTAAGAAGGAGCGTGACAAAGCACAGGGTCAGACCAACTAGAGTTAACCACGGCAGGGCGTTCACTCATCGGAGAGCTCCGGGAGCTTAAGGGGTTTAAGACCGACATAGAGCTGGCATTCTTTCTCTTACACATGTAAGTGAAATACCAATAAGGGTATTAAATTGTGTTACCGAACTATGTTTTTTTTTAGGACCCTTGTGGTTTTTATCTGCGGTTATGTGTAATGGCATAGTTTATTTATGTACTCAGCTACCTGTACAGCTACTAAGCTATGTAACCTAGCCTAGAAAATTAGCTTCACTTTTGGTACATAGCCGGCTGCCGACAGAGAGTGGGGCAACAGAAGGGAAAGAAACCATAGTGACTTACATAAGCAGACCATGATGTTCCTCCTGTCTAGTGTGTGTGGGCTGTAATCGCGTCGTTTATAGTCCGCATTTGCCATCTGGTTCTGACATCCTGTATCGGGTTCATATGTCTTGCCTTCTGCCTTGATCGGCCGTAAACACCACATTTAATACGACTTCATGCTAGAGTTGTCACGGTGGTGCCATTTTGACACCGGTGTTGTTTCCCTCCCCAACACCGGCCATACCGGTTATACCGCCTGTCGCCACTAGAGGGTCTAAGCGCTATCAAAGTCAGCGTCACTATAATGAAAGTGAAACTTAAAATTCCTCTCCAAACTCACATGTGTTAATAGCATTTGTAAACAGTAACACTTTTTAATCAGAGATTTATAACACTGTTCAACACTCAGGGAGTTAATGTGAGTGCAGTGCAGATTCTGGCATATTGCCCTTCTTTAGGCTACCATTGGATTGTACTGGACACATTACTGTCACTAGGTAAGGACAAATAATTAATCCTAATCTGTCATATTAGTGATCAGATATTAGTGATCAGTATGTTGTTAGTATGTCCATTTATCATTTAGTAGCCTAACTTGAACATGGAAGCTCTGAATATGTGCTTTTATTTTACAAAATACAAAATAGAGGTATTCCCGGTGTGGGGCTAATAACACAGGTGTGGACTCCAAGATCGTATGCCACCGGTAACACCGCCCACCGCGACAACCCTACTTCATACTCCGATTATGTTACTTGATTTGTGTTTAGTCTAGCCCCGTTGGGACTTGCACCACACTTTGTGTGTGCCAGTCCCGAGTCCTTCTCTCAAAATCCATGCTGTCAGCAATCTTTGCGGCATTTTGACATCATTTAGCCAAGGTTTCCAGACCGAATTTTGCTATTCTGACAAGCTTTCTGACGTCCTTCAACACTTTTCTGTTACACGAGTAAAATATATTGTTTGAAAGTATTTGCAATAAAGTATAAAATCTCACCTTTGTGTGGCTTGTCCAAGTTGTTTTCATATGGATGACTGCCACTCTTCTTCTACGCCTCTTCCCTGTGCGGCGAGCTGGAAAACGTGCTCTTTGCTGCCCCCCGCAGCACCCGTTGCATCTGCGGTTTTCACACACTGACCAGATGCAATGGGTATTTTTTTCCAGCGGCCAAAGGGGGCAGCAAAGAGCACGTTTTCCAGCTCGCCGCACAGGGAAGAGGCGTAGATATATATATATATACATATATATATACACATACATAGTATACATACATATCCAGCCCTTTGGCCACTGGAATATATACATATATATATATTTATTTATTTATATAATGTTTGAGCCTTGTGTTTGGAGTAACGCTAATTAACTTAGATAGCTAACGTTAGCTGGGCCTTAGCTAGCTAATATGTATGTAGCAAAGTACGATGAATTGAACAATAACCAAAAGACATGAAGCAAAAATTAAACGTTCTGCCAATAAAAAAAAAAGCCTACCTTGACATTAATGTCAGAGATTATCTTCTTTCTGGCGCTTAGTTATAGCTTCATCTTCTTCAGCAACTTGGGCTGTGTGGGAAGACCTGTGCAAGATTGAAAGTGACAGGAAGACTTATTTTTATTATTATTTTTCAATGGTGATTTACTTCCACATGGGGGTATTATCGCCACCTACAGTTCATTATTTATTTATCTTAAAAGTAACAAGTTAGACAAGTAATTTCACTTAAATAATAGTATTTCTGTGAAGTAGTGCTACATTTATTTTCACAACACTTAACCACTGATAGTAAACATTTTTGTTAAAATCTACTAAATTTGCCATGTTATTTCTAGTAAGGTATACTATTTGCTTTTATAGTGTAACTTTTATTTAGGCTACAAGAGCTAACTCTTTATTAAGTAAAAGAAATACTCAATTTTATGAATGGTAGACAATGCAGCTCTGTGTAAGAGCACTGTTGTTGCTACATTCTGGAGAAGGTTTAAGTATTCAATGACTTTTGTGTTGATTACGTATAGCCTACATATTTCAATATTTGATTGGAAAAATGCATAAACTAGGCATAATCATCCATATCAATGATGTATTAAGTTTCTGTTTGTGTGTGTTGAGGGTTTGTGCTTGATTTCACGCTTTTGAATGCTGGACGCAGGACTCACGCCTGCTGCTGACATGCTGCTGGTGTGCTGCTGATGCGCTCCTGGTGCGACACGTCCCCTGTAGAATGGAGGTAAAGGGAAAACTATACTTCCACATTGAACCCCGCTGTCAGTACAGCGGAGGTCCGACGTCGCCCGCAGAGGCTGCAAGAATGGTGATTGGTCGATAGCCGATAGTGAAGACAATGGAGGAGAGACTATCAAGCGTGTCTGCAATTGCATATATTGCAATACACAGAGTTGCAATACTATATTTTTAGCAGAACTCCCCTATATTGTGAGTATTGCAATAGTATCTGGTGTAAGTCTCTGGTGGTTCTCACTCCTATAGTTAAGTGCTTTATGATGCAGGCCAGTGCTTTTGAGGAGGTGTCTTTATTTCATAATCATCCTCCCACCCTATGTGCTGGCACACAAACTCCTGGCAATGAGTCATTCTAAGGACTACCCATCCTTTCCTCATAGCAGAGGTAATCCCACATTATGCCCACATAAACTCCTTGAGCGATGCTCTTTCGTCACTTTCTGGGGTTAAAGGTCAGCCCAAATACGATGAGTCAGGTAGATGAGGTAACCATGTGGAGGTATCCACACCACACACACATTGAGACACAATTGGTTGTGCTCTTGTGTTGTGTCATTGTATTTGGGTTAATTAACAAGAATTTTTGATAAAGACTTCAAATGAACTGCCCTCAAATCATCTTAACTGTCCTGCCCATTGTATTGCTCTCTCAGTCTTTAACAACAGTATAAACTCAAACTCAACAAAGCTGAAGAAATTAGGCGAACATTCTCTTGGTTTAATAGATTATAGGATTATATTAAGGATTATACTGTGTTACAAGACATTTTTCATGGTAAAATAGTATGGGCTCAATGTTGTAAGAATACCGGGGTGATGAGGTAAGTTTTGTGTTGGACCCATACTGTGGAAACTTTAGCCCTGTTTTTGATATTTCAATCTAACTATTTAAGTGGCGGTAATATCAAATATTTTAGATTGACCATTAATACGTTGGTAGTCCCTCTAGGATTCCATGGACAAAAATCCAATATTCTGCAGCCATTCTGTGGCTTGAAAGTAATTTTGCAGTATTCAGGCATAAAAAAACCAGCCTAAAATGCCCAATGTTAGTAAAAAGTTAAATATATGTTTATTTATTAATCAAATAAAAAAGTATAAAATACAGAAGTTCTTTGTAATAACATTGTAATAATAATAATATTGCAGTCAAACAAGAGCCTGTCAAGGAATTTATTCATAATGTAAATGTGCTTCTTTATCTGTACCCCTGTTCAACTACATCTCTTAAAAAATAACAAAGTCCCCAATCTTCATGACAGTAATTATAGGATGATGTCCTTTGAGATGCAGTTATGTTCCCCAATTTGGATTTGCTTGTGGGTTGCAAGAACCACTCCATTGTACCTGTCACCCACGACACCTGTCCAGTAGGCCCACAGAACTTGCTATGTCAATAGCGTTGTGACCTCTATTGATAATTTTTGGGAAATTAATGTTTTGTGGAGTGAATTCTATATGACTTGTTCATTTTTGCACGGATGAACCATAATTCCTGTTTTCTGCTGTAAATTCTGCAATCACGGAACTGCTGACTACTTTGGGTTGCTGACAATGAATTCAGACAAGTGTGTTCACATGAAAATAGAGAGGAGGCTGGCTTCCCTCCTTTATATTCATACACTTTATTCCCCGCTGACTGTAGCTGTCCAGTGTCCCAGGGAAGAGACAAGAGGGATGACATGGCAGCCACAGCCCATGTGATCCTCCATCTTACTGCCAACATTATTCTGCTACTTGCCTTGTTTCTTGACTCCTGAGTCCCGGAATATGAAGCGTCTGGTTAAAGCCTCAGTAGTTAGATTATATAAATTCACATTTTGTTTGAATTCACCTTAAAGGAATAGTTCACCAAAAAATAAAAATTCAGTCATTATCTACTCACCCCCATGCCAGAAGAAAATTGTGTAAAGTTTGTTAGTCCATGCTAGAGTCCTGCACGGGCCTCAAATTTAGGCCCTAGCCCGGCCCAGGCCCTACACATTCAGACCAGAGCCCGGCCCGAGCCCTAAGGCTTATGAGAATTCTCAGCCCGAGCCCGATGTTTTTGTTTGTTTGTTTTACATATTCCTAATGTGTCTGATCAATTTCGAATAGCCTATTAAATCAACACCATATCAAACACCATACAAAACGGTCCGTGTACGTTTTGAGTTTGTTTATTCGTTGGAACCAAAAAACGAAAAAACGGAAATACCATGTTTTTTTCATTTTCCGTTTTATACCAAAAACAAAAAAACTGTTCAAAATTCTGTGTCATGCCAAACATCTGGCCCATCCCACATGGGATTACAGGACACCACCATTTTACAAAACATACATCTTCCGGTGATACATATAAGAGCAAATAATAAATAAATAAATAAATAAATTACCACATTATAAAGTACTATTATATTCTTTCAAATAACATATTTGAAATGATAGGTTTCAAATGAGCAATACACTGAAAAGAACTGCTAACTTACAGTTTATCTTGATAAAGAGCTTTTTTTCTCATCTCCCAGGCTTTCTCCAGGTAACTAGCTAATCTAAATGTTTCATAAGCGAACAGCCAACTCAATCTTTGTGCATCATCCATATTTATAAAATCAATATCTGTTTTTATCTTACTAAACAAAGTATTGCGCAGTTCCCAGTAAAAAGGGCAATAGAAAACAACATTATGCAAGCATATACCAGGGTAACATTAGAAGAAAAATAAATAAATAAAAAATAAATAACTATAAATAAACCTGGACCAATGGAAGTATGTTAGCAACAGTAGTTGATTACATGCGGTTTAATATTGTGCATGTATCCATGTACACAGCAAGAGTCAAGTTTTCTATTAATGAGTGCATTGTTTGGTGCAATACAGTTCGTAATATAGTTTAACCTAAGTAATTATTGTGTGCAGAGTTGTTAGTGTTAGCACTGATATTTAATTTGGTTTCCACCGTAATGCGCCGTTGCTTGAGTGAACGCAGAGTGAAAGTAGGTCAAGCTGATGTTTACCCTCTCTACCAGTAGATGGCAGTATGAGTGTATTTAAATGTATGCCTGGTTTGTGTCTTTAACTGTTAGCTCATATGCCAACAATTATCCAGGTTATTGATACAGATGTATTTAATGCTGTTCATTTCATTTGGTGTTTGATGTTTATGGTTTATTTGCAACCTAGTTATATACAGCATGTATTTACTTTGTATTTCTATATCATTTCAGAACCACACATAGGCTACCTATATATGAGGGGTGCAAGTAACAAAAATTAAATGATAAAAATCGATGTGATGAAAATGCATGTGAATTGAAAAAACTGAGTGATAAACTGGCAAGTGATCAGCTTGACCTACTTTCACTCTGCGTTCACTCAAGCAACGGCGTATTACATATTACATACGTATACATCTCCAAGATGGCGCTGCGACCAGTTGCCACGGTGTGTTGGTGCGCTCTTTTTTGTTTGTTTTTAGTGTTTAATTCCGTTTATTGTGATTCCACTCGGACTATCTACACGAGGGACCAGATACTAAACATCAGGGACTCGACAACATCGGATTTATGTCCCAATTTTCTCGCCTCATCCGTGGATTTACGGGACATTTTGGTCAAAGGCGCTCTAGCCCTTGGCCAAGCGGTGTTGCGGAGACGGAGACGGAGAGGCAAGCGCGCCGGGGCCCTAGTGCGCTTCAGGGAGAGAGGATTATGCACGCCTCTACCGGGAATACTCCTCTCAAATGTCCGCTCATTGTGCAACAAAATGGACGAATTGCGTCTTCTTATCAGGACACATAGAGACTTTTCTCTCTCTTCTGTTCTGTGTTTTACGGAATCGTGGCTGTGTGATTCTACACCGGATTCCGCCGTACAACTACCCGGCTTCCAGCTCCTACGCGCGGACCGTGACCCGAAGCTTTCACACAAAACAAAAGGTGGAGGGATTTGTTTCTATATAAACCAAGGCTGGTGCAACGATGTGAAAGTGATTTCACAAACTTGTTCTCCTGACCTGGAATCTTTTTTCATCACCTGCAGACCGTTTTATTCTCCCCGTGAATTCACCTCCTTTATACTGGCTGGCGTTTACATCCCCCCGCAAGCCGACGTGCAAGAGGCTCAACGCCAACTCGCCGAACAAATATTGGGAGTGGAGAGAGGGAACCCATACTCCCCAGTTATTGTCCTCGGGGACTTTAACAAGGGCAACTTAACCCATGAACTCCCCAAATACAAACAGTTAATTAAATGCCCGACCAGGGAGGAGAAGACTCTGGATCATTGTTACAGCACTATCAGCAGAGCTTATCGCGCAGTCCCCCGCGCGGCTCTGGGACTATCTGACCACGCTCTTATTCATCTGATCCCGACATACAGGCAGAAACTAAAACTTTCTAAACCTGTTGTGCGGAGAACTAAGAATTGGGGCAACAGAGAAGCAGTGGAGGAACTGCGTGACTGCCTGGATAACACAGACTGGGACATTTTCAGGACTGCTTCCAACAGCCTGGACGAATACACAGAGGCTGTGACAACATACATCAGCTTCTGTGAAGACAGCTGTATTCCAACACGCACCAGGGTGAGTTATAACAATGACAAACCCTGGTTCACAGCAAGACTCAGACAGCTGCGTTTGGAGAAGGAGAGGGCTTTCAAGAGTGGAGACAGGGATTGGTTTAGACTGGCTAGATACACGTTTGGCAAGGCGATTAAGGTGGCCAAACGACAATAATCAATAATCTCCCAGGACCTCAGGTGGGAGGAGAACATCACTGCCACCACCAAGAAGGTCCAACAGAGGATGTTCTTCCTGCGGCAAGTGAAGAAACTCAAAATGCCGCAGAAAACGATGGTCCAGTTCTACACGGCCATCATTGAGTCCATCCTCACCTCATCGATCACCGTCTGGTACGCCGTCTGCCTCCACCACCAAGGACAGAGGCAGACTGCAGCGGATCATCCGGTCAGCCGAGAAGATCATCGGCTGCAGCCTGCCGTCTCTACTGGACCTGTACAACTCCAGGACCAGGAAGAGAGCGGGAAAGATCATCGCTGATCCTTCCCATCCCGGTCACCACCTCTTCCAAAGACTTCCATCCGGCAAAAGGTTCCGGTCTATCAAGACCAAAACCTCACGCCACCTGAACAGTTTCTTCCCCATGGCAGTGGGGCTCACAAACAAGCCCCCTGCCTCTCACTGACCCTCTGCCTCTCATATATATACAATGCTTGTATATATGTTGTTAATATTTTGTTAATATTTTGTTAATATTTTGATATTTCTTGTATTTGCTATATTTATGTACCTATGCACCAACCACACCAAGTCACTTTCCTTGTATGTGCAAACATACTCTGCATAATAAAAGAATTCTGATTCTTCTTCTAATTCTGATTACGGTGGAAACCAAATTAAATATCAGTGCTAACAGTAACAACTCTGCACACACAATAATTACTTAGGTTAAACTATATTATGAACTGTTGTTTTGTTTTTAATGTAATTTGTTAATAAAATAGTGTCAATCCTAATATCCTGGTGTGCGCTGGAATATTGATTTTTTGGTTTACTATATTACGAACTGTATTGCACCAAACAATGCACTCATTAATCGAAAACTTTATTCTTGCTGTGTACATGGATAAATGCACAATATTAAACCGCATGTAATCAACTACTGTTGCTAACATACTTCCATTGGTCCAGGTTTATTTATTTATTCATTTATTTATATTTATTTTTTATTTATTTATATTTATTTATTTTTCTTCTAACGTTACCCTGGTATGTGCTTGCATAATGTTGTTTTCTATTGCCCTTTTTACTGGGAACTGCACAATACTTTGTTTAGTAAGATAAAAACAGGTATTGATTTTGTAAATATGGATAATGCACAAAGATTGAGTTGACTGTTCGCTTATGAAACATTTAGATTAGCTAGTTACCTGGAGAAAGCCTGGGAGATGAGAAAAAAAAGCTCTTTATCAAGATAAACTGTAAGTTAGCAGTTCTTTTCAGTGTATTGTTCATTTGAAACCTATCATTTCAAATATGTTATTTGAAAGAATTTAGTAGTACTTTATAATGTTTTAATTTATTTTATTTTATTTTTTTGCTCTTATCACCGGAAGATGTATGTTTGGTAAAATGGTGGTGTCCTGTAATCCCATGTGGGATGGGCCAGATGTTTGGCATGACACAGAAATAAAAATAAACTCACTAACTAACTTACTAACTATAGAATGGCCATTCTATCCTCTTGGCTTTTATTTTGATATATTTACTTTTACTTCCGGGTCACATGTCTTGCTTTTCTTCATGTCTTTCTTCAAAAGGAAAAACGAAAAAAGGAATTTGCAAAAAACAAAATTGGACCTTTATTTGAATTTAGTTTTGGTTTTCTCGTTTATCGTTTTTTGATTCAGACAACAAAAACGGAAAAATGGCTCTGTTTTTCTGTTTTTTCGTTTTTGGTATAAAACGAAAAATGAAAAAACCATGGTATTTCCGTTTTTTCGTTTTTTGATTCAAACGAAAAAAAAAATCAAAATGTACACGGACCCAAAACCCTTCCAAAGCATTACCAGTATTAAATGTGTCAGTTCTGGCCGAGCGCAAAGTACCACAAAGCTGGAGATACGCAACACTTCATTTGACGGACTACGCATCCGTCTGTTCCGTATTTTAGCCATATAAATGTATAGAAATGCCAATAGTTTGCTTATTGTAGTCATTTATCACCACGTCAGTTAACAAAATAGAGGATACATGAACCAATGTCGCTTAAATAAATGTTGGAGATGAGGTTATCCATGATGAGGTTTGGCGACAATATGCCTACACTCAAAAAAAGTGACGTAAGTACTCCTCTGTGGTACATTAACGTTCCTCACAGTACAACATGAGTTGTTTACAGAACAATAAGCAAAACTAAACCTTAGAAAGTAGGCTGTTGTTATTGTCTGGTTTTGTTTATTTTCTGGTTTGTTTAGTGTATTTAGTGATGTGTCTTCATGTGGGAAGAGTGGTTTATGTTATGTGTTTTTTCTGTCTGGAAAAATTCAATAAAAACATTTGAATAATAATAATAAGCAAAACTAGATAACTGTGTTCACTTACCCTTAGGTAAAAATCTAGATACGCGCAACAGAACGGGCAGACCGCAGGCGGAACCGTAATGGAGCTGGTGTAGCAGCTTGGATACGCAAACGGGACGCATGCTGTGTAGGATGATCAAAAGCTTCACCAAAGAACATAGCTAAAGTCCATTTTCTCAAGAATATTCCAAGAACAGTAACGTTAGTCCATGAGGCCAGTGCTTGCTTGAAAGCGACGAGAGGGCGTGTGTGTGTGCGCCAGGCAGACTGTGTGTGGATGTGATAGGCTAAAACTTTTTTCTACTTTGTTTTATAATCAATTTGTATTTATTTTCTTAAATTAGTAGTTTCTTTGATTGATATGCCTATTGATTTGTATGTATTCTGCACAGTGTAATACATGCAGCGTTTATAGTTAAAAATGTTATGCCATTTTTCATTATTATTATGACATTAATATGGGTGCTCACTTATTGAATTTGACGATTAAATACAAAGTAATTGGTTTAAAACAGTATTTCTACATATTTTCAAATCTTGCGCTTTTATTTTGAAGGCTAAACGGCCAAACCGGAAGTCTTGTTTCTGCTAATTCGAGCTAGTCTTACCTATCGAGGCCGGGGTGCACGCAAACGTGACATATTTTGAAATCAACAGCTAGAGTGGCGATTTCAGCTAAATAATGGTGTAAATGTTGGTCTTTTCAAGTCACTTTGAGATCTGTTAGCTTCAAGAGACTTGGAGTATGCTGTAAGAGCTGCATGGAGCCATTTTATGGTTATTTTCCTTTATTTTTTGAAGACTGAAGACAGGTCTCCATTTACTTCAGTTGTTTTGGAGAAAGCTGCAATGTACTTTTTCCGGGGATCTCCGGGACTGTTGTATGGACTAACAAACTTTACCCTATTTTCTACTGGCATGGGGGTGAGTAGATAATGACTGAATTTTCATTTTTGGGTGAACTCTTCCTTTAAGTAATCCCCATGCTGGCTGAACATAAATGTGAGTAAGATGTCAGAATCTCAGCAATATTGATTCAAAGAACATTTTGTGGCTCGGGTATCTGACATTTAAGCACACTCCATGTTGTCAATCACCTGTGCACTGATTGCAAGTGGCTTGGTCAGTGGAGGAGGGAGGGAAGAAGTGACCTAAGTGCATTCAAACTTACATACTGCAGCTTTAAGTAGTGATGAGCTGAAGCACAGGGGACGCTTTGGTGCATCATTAGTCAGATTTATGACTGTGCTACTCAGGTGCTACTGGGAATCGACATCTTTTGAGAAGCTAGCCATTCTGGAGACACCTTGTTTGTTCTTTCTAATGAACTTTCTACTTTGTGAATTAAAATTTTCTCATCACATTATGATATATTAGCTTGCCAGAGTATGAATGAGTGTTTTTGAAGTATTCTCTCTTATCTATCACATTAGCTTATTTTGCATTTTGTGAAAGTGAATCATCAGTATGCCTAACATCCAGATGAATTGACAGTGGTGTTCAAATATCTTTGTGTCAAATTGTCATGCCTCCGAATAATTGGCCACCCAATGTTAGTTTCTTTACTTTGTCACTCATTGAAGTGCCTTTACAATATTTGAATGCGTTTGCCTCTGATGTAGTCAGCCTTGGCAGTCAGACAAATACTCTGCAATGACCTGTGTTAAATGGAGATTTATGGAGAAGATCAAGTGTGAAAGAAAAGCTTTAGGTTTAAACTGTTTTGTTCACTCTGTTCACTTATTAAATTGATGCCATTGCTTTTGAGGTCTAAGAATCATTTTGCAATAGGTGGGTTTTCAAGAACTGTTCAGATCTCTGTTTACCTCCGTCTGTGTTAGATCATCATCTTATTTGTGCTGTTCAAAACTTTTCTCAATTGTAAGGTAGATATGCATACTTTCTGAGCTATTTTATTTCAGAATGATTAGACCTTGTCAAAAATGTGAGCACAAATTCTGCGTAATTGGTGAGTCGAGTAACTTCAGACTGTCAGATGATAGAGTCAACCCAAGTCATGAGATGGGGTGGACATAAGCGGCAGCAGTCAGCATCTTCTGCTGTCAGAAGAGACTAGGAATGTAACTGTGGAATTGTGGACACACTTTATAAAGGAGAGTTGAGGTAGCAGGCAGCAAGAGCATCACAAAAGATCTGAAGACCCGTCCATCTCCCTTAATCTCATCAAAGCACAAACATGGCAGAATCAACCCACACCTGAGTCCCCATACTCTAACACAGTCCATCCTTACTCATCCATAGCTACAGTTTAAGACCTTTTGATCCATGCAACTTAAAATCTATTTCTGATCAGTGCACATACATACATGCCTTATAAACTAAACACGTTACTGTTCACACTTTTTCAGTGGTGGCATGTACAGTGGTTATCAAAAGTCCACACACTTTTTCAAATGTTCTAGTTTTGTATTGCCTTGAGGCCTGAAATGAAAACCAACTAAACTAGCAAAATCAAGGTGAAAATAAAAGGCTACTAATTTCGACCCTGTAGTGTATTAAAAATGGAAAACTAAACCACCTTGATTGCGGGCACAACCCTTATTATTGGGGATTGTAATAGCGTTAACATTTAACTACTCATATTCCAAAGACAATGCTAACTTGCCTACACCTGAAATCAATTGAAGTGATTTTAATTGAAAGGTAAAACCAGGATCTCACTGAAGGTTTCTTTGTTGCATAGTGTAGGTTGTCCCTTCAAGATGGATGACCAAGGGCATCCTGGTGGCTTAGGGTTAGGGTTAGTTGGTCTAGGCACGTACCATGTAACTGTGACATCCTGGGTTAGAATCTGTCCCAGAACCTTTGTCGTATGTCATCCTCCTCTCTCTCCTAATCATTCCTGTATCTCCACTGTAAAACTACCATAATGAAGGCAAAAAAGCCCCCAAAAAATAATATTATGCTCCTTAGACCACTGAGCCACCAGGACATGCACAATTTGCTCAAAACTCATTGATAGAGTGGTCTCTCTCCTGTTCGGGAGTTGTCCATGGTGAGAGCGCCAGGCAGGTTTGGGGAAACTCATGAGTACCCAGGTAGCTGCACAGTTGACATTTGTCTCAGTGGATGAGAGGGTCACCTCAATGCAGTTACGAGTTGTGGAAAGGAAACTCTGTTGTTTGCACATATACATGTCACAGCAGTTCGGAGTATTCAGCCTTCTTGGAAATGGGATGCTGGAAAAAGTTCCACCTACCACCTTCATAATCATATTGGGAAACTTAAACACTCATCTTGGCAATGACTGGTAAACCTTGAGGGGCATGATTAGGAGGAATGGCCTCCCTGATCTAAACTTGAGCAGTATGTTGTTTTTGGCTAACTGTCGATTGTCCATAACGAACACCATGTTCACACACAAAACACAACAACCTTCCGAGCAAGACAGAGCCAGTGGCTCAGAAGGTTGCTTTCTTCTTCCTGGATACCTAACTAGGAACCTAAATAACCTTACCTTGGTACCTTGTTTGATTGTAGATAGCAGAGAAATAAATGGTTTGAGACAAATAGTCTTCCTAGGCAATGTCATTTGACTGCAGCCAGTATGATCAAAGTACTTGTTCAAAACAATTTAAAGAATTATGTATGCAATGTTATTTTGATGTAATCGTGCTGGTAGTCCAAGCTTTTGTGGGATGGGGACAGTTTATTTTATGTTGCATTTGATGAGATAGGCTTATGGTAAGTTTTGTACATTGGCATGGTTGTGGAAAGTGGTTACCTTAACTTTTTATTTAGAGGCGCAGTTTTGCTGTTTCTATACTGCATGAGTGGATGTACATTTCATCAGTTGATTATATACAGTGTAAAAACTCTCCCAATTCAATATTCATCTCTGTCTTGCTCAATTCAATATTCATTGAATATTGAATTGAATTAGATGTATTTGTCACTTTCAACTTACAATTGGTAGTTAAAATTATGAATTGAAAGATAATCTTACCAAGCAATCACTAAACTGATTATATATTAGCTTATTCAGAAACATTGTTATCTTATTAGCATACTTCCCAGCATGCATTGCATTTGACTTAATCCTCCAGAAACCATTCCTTGTTCAGATGTATGTATGTTAGGTGAACCATAGGTCTATTTCTAGTAAAAAAAAAAAAAAAAAAAAAAAGATGAAAATAACGCTAATCATGATGTAAAGGAATGACTCCATTGCACCAAAAGAATAGGTTGAAAAGAAGATGGTACGTGCGCCCTTTAAACGGGTCAAGAATTCAAGATGCGGAATATCATTCTCTTGTTTTGTCTGTTAGCATGCATTGGTGATGAGGCGTCATAAATATGCCTGTATGCCTGCACCAGTTCAGCCAGTGTCTCTTCAGACTGAGCCACTGCTATTTTCGTGTTTATAGTGGAAATTAATCCTTCGTTTGTCCCCGCTCCAGCGCTCACCTGGCGCTGCCAAAGCGCTCAGCACCAGCGCTTCAAGCGCAGTCCTACCTCGCATTGTGGTGTTGCTGTAAATCCTACACGTGGTTTCTGTTTTGGTTGCTGAAGTTGAGAAGAGTGGTGGAAGGAAGGCAAAGAAAGAAATTAGTGTACCGTTGGAGAGAGGTTTGAACGTCGGCTCAGAAGGAATCTTTGTAAATCATGTGAGTTGGCAGGTTTTAGATTTCAGGCATTCAATATCTTAATGATTATGTAAATGCTGTATTTTGCACAAAGGATATATGCTGACCAGAAATTTCAGTTTTTTTCTGAATGTTCTACCTCACAGTTCTTAAATTGTACTACTTGCATTTGATTTTTGGTAGGCACTTAACAGTAGACCTCATTTTCATTATTCATTCATTCATCATTTTCATTTTCAAAAAAAAGCCTCCAAATAACATTGGTATATTCAGCTTTCATTCAAAAGGTAATTTTTAAGCCTGACAAAAATGACTTTGTTTATATTGTGATATACACTCTCCGAGCACTTTATTAGGAACACCTGTACACCTGCTTATTCATGCAATTGTCCAATCAGCCAATCATGTGGCAGCAGTGCAATTCATAAGATCATGCTGATACAGGTCAGCAGCTTCAGTTAATGTTCACATCAAACATCAGAATGGGGAAAAAATGTGATCTCAGTGAGTTTGACCGTGGCATGGTTGTTGGTGCCAGACGGGCTGGTTTGAGTATTTCTGAAACTGCTGATCTCCTGGGATTTTCCCGCACAACAGTCTCTAGAGGGCAGAGGAGAATGGCCAGACTGGTTGGAGCTGACAGAAAGGCTACAGTAACTCAGATAACCACTCTTTACAACTGTGGTGAGCAGAACAGCATCTCAGAATGCACAACACGTCGAACCTTGAGGCGGATGGCACTTTGGTAGTCGGTTGACATTGAGCTGAAAGCTGATACCTACCCAGTATTAGTATGGTGTTCCTAATAAAGTGCTCGGTGAGTGTATATCAATATCGACTGATAAAAAATGTTTATATCGTGATAAAGATTTTTGCCATGTTGCCCAGCCCTACATACAATACATAGAATCCTTTTGTGACACACATGAACAACTGACAGTAAAAACCTTCTCAACCAGTGAATAAATCTGAAAAGTCCTGGATTGAACTACTAAACACTCATTCAGTCCTTTGACCTTATTATTCAGTACTATTGCAGTTACTATTTCAAGGAGCTAATGAATAGTACACTCTTAGCCACATCAGCACATGTAGAGGAATCTAGATGTAGAAGCTTGCCCTGCTGCAATCAGAAAAACTGGGTTTTCATTTCAGGCCTCAAGGCAATAAAAACTAGAAAAACATAAAGGGCCATTGATTGTGGTTTCGTACATTCAGATGTGTATTTGTGTGTGCACATGCATGGTGTGAGCATACACTGACAGTTACTCTGTTCTTGTCTGTTTTCAATGGCAGTAGCAGCTTTCCTATCCTTATTCCTTTAATTTGCAGCTTTGCTGTCTTACCAAATGCACCAGTGGAACTGTAAGCCTCTGGGCAAAGTGGGAGGATTCTGCCAACCAATATATTTGGCCCTTAGCCTCTCTCTTCTGTAGTTCAAAAGTTAGGAGAGTGCCAGATAAGCAGAAGGGAAGGGAAGATATGATTTTTTTTTCAGCCAGCATCAGGCTGGGTGGCATTAAGCACAACGGTTGAGATTGACATGCGACAGCCAGTCTTGAAGACTGCTGTGACATATTGATTTCTTTCTTTCCAGGGCTATGGAAAATTTTCATTTTTCTCAAGTGGATTATTATTTTTATTTTTTTTAATATATATATATTTTTGGTCACGTTATTTTCGGTAGTCCAATGTTGATACTCAACTTCGAATTAAGTGACTTGAATGTGTCATTATAAAGTCTGAGTTTAAAGTGATACTCATAATTGTGTGAAAAGTAGTCTATGATAGGGTCAGCAGAGGTGCCAACTGTTATGGTTTACCCGTAACAGCTACGGAAGCTATGGGGAAGGTCTCAAATCCTACGTTTTTTCTGGTTTCCCAGTCCAGGCGGATCAGGCACTGTGCCTAGGGCCCCCACCGATCAGAAAAATAAGCTTAAAATGTTTTGGAATTTTGTTTAATGAAGACGGTATCTCTGTATGAAAAAGTGTGCCCATAAGAAATAGATTTGACAGGGCTTGATTTAATCGGTGACGGAGTAGACCGTACCACTCACACACCAGTGTGAGTCAAACTGCAGCCAAAAACAAAGCTGCATAGATCTAGTGAAGATCTGCCACTCTTGCGCACAACATAAATGTATACTTGTTCTACATGATTAAAATCATTCCATTAACGTTCCATTCCTGCAAAAGCCTTCATCAGATTGTAAAGAATATAATGGCTTAAATTCTGATGAAGGCCTTTGTGAGCCAAAACAACAATGGAATGATTTTAATTGTGTAGAACAAGCAGGCTAAATACATTTATATAGGAGCAACGTGGCACCTCATCACTAGATCTGATTGAGCAGACCAGTCAACCAAGCCAGGGCCCGTAAAACTGTTAATCATAATGAAACTATTCACGGCAATGAAACGGCAAGATGTCTAAACAACACTACTGGTCAGGTGTAGATAAGAGAGAGAAAAAAGAAAAAAAGAGGATATGTAAGTGCAAATTAAAGGTATGTTATAGTGCCAAGTAGGAATACAATGTATGTAAAAAGTTATATGGTCTTCTTAAATCATGACTGTCTACAACAAAAGGTTAATAGCTTTAGTATAATAATAGTCTCTAGTGGGATAACTGTGGACATCACAAACCTGAGAAAAATATTTTACATATTTTGGTACATTATTGACTATGAATACACATTTTCAATTTTAATCTGATTCAGTGGTCTCCACTCTTGAACCACTTGAGAATAACGAAGGCCTTGTATGTTCAGAATCTGCAAGTCTTTACTAAACAAAGTCTTTGAATCTAAAAATCTAAAATGATCTAATGGCATATGGCAAGTGCTTGAAGTCAAACATAAGGTGAAGTAATAGCCATGTGTTAAAAATCTGCAAGTATTGGCCATTATACATGCACTAAGCTGCACAATTGAACTGAACCCTTATGTTCAGAATTTGCAATGCTTGAATCTAAATAATCTAAAATTTATCTAATCACATATGTTATGTGCTTGAAACTAAAGTCAAAAGTAAAGTAATAATTAGCCATGTGTATTCAACATCTGTTGGTATTATAAATGTCTTTTGAAGCCAAATACAAAAGTAACTCTGTGTATTCAAGATTCACTGGGGATGTGCCACACATTAAAAGCTATGTGTTTTATTCAATTACTCAAAGATGATACATTTAAAATGGTCCGAATAGTTTTTTGTTGTTTTTTTTGGTCCACATTTGCTTTTTTATCACTGACTTTTCTGTGATGAATATGCAACTCTTTTTAGGGTCATATTCTGTTTTATCACCCTTGCTGCTAGAGTTTTCAACTTTGCAATGTTGGCAACTCTGGGTCAGGTTAGGGTTGGGTTTGGGTTTAAAAATGGGGTCAAGGTTGGGGTTGGGGTTAGGTTAAGGCTAATGTCAGGATTAGGGTTACATAGTCTGTAGAGATGCACCAAATACGCAAGTGAGACTTTTTTATTTTTGTCACCTGATAGTTAGTTGGTGTTACTTTTTTTCATTACTAAAACAAACGGGGTCATGGGGATTACAGAATTGGGGAGGACACCTATGTCCCGCCCTGAGAGTCCAAAACCCTTCTCTGTGGTCTAATACAGTCTATTAACATAAATGTTTAGATTGGTCATGATTCGGTGATAGCAGGCCTGTGTGCTCCAGTCACTGTGTTGTGCTTATGTCTGCATGTCAGATATGGTGGTTTGATGGGAGTCTATGTGCAGTCATATTATGCCTTGCATGACACAGGGATTACCTCCATTCCTTTGAGCCAAGCAGTCTTTTCTGTTTCTCTATCTTGTTATGTCCTTTTTATTGGCTTTGTGTGTAATGGTAATGACGTGATAGAATATATGCCATGAGTAAAGTTTTTTTTTTGCAGATCATAGGTGATGTCACTCAAGACTGTCTGAGAGTGTCAACAGGTGTAGTGTGTGTGTACAGTATGTGCGTGTGTTCTGTCAGTGTGTCAACGCAAGTGTGTAATAACTTCTGCATACCTCTACTTGCGTATGTGTGTTTACCTCTTTGACTCTTTCTGCTCTCGCTCTCTCTCTCACACTCACACACACACAATCCCTCCCTTGTCTCCAGGTAATGAGTGAGCAATTGCAAGGGACTAAAGGCCCTGACACACCAGGCCGACGGTCGGCCGTCGGTAAGCGTCTGTGTCCCTAGTTTTTGCGGTGTGTCCCGCACCGTTGGCACTAGTCGGACCCCTGTCGGCGGCTTTTCGGCCGATTGAGCATGTTGAATTGGCGGCGGAGCCCGTCGGTGAGAGAGATCACTCTGATTGGTAGTTCGTGTTTTGCCTCTGGATGATTGGACTGATAAATTCCTTCAACATGTGGAACTGAACAGGAAAGAGCCGAGCGAAATTTTTTAAATTGGAGGTTTCATTTATCTCCAGCTCTCGACACAGGTTCGGGAAAGCCCCTTGAGCCTGTCGCTGGAGTATCCATGATTTCATCCATTTAGTGCGGTTTCTCCTTATTTTTCGCCTCCGCCTCTTCCTTTCTTCTTCCACAACCAAAAGACCAAGGGCTGACAACGCCAGTGCCATTTGCAACTTCTTATCAGACATATGGTATGGAGAGTTATTTCCCCTCACGCAGGCGCAGAACGTACGTGCTAGTTGGCCGTTGGCTGTAGTTTTTGCGGTGTGTTCAAGTGCAACTTTTTGGACCAGACACAGGCGACCTGAGGCGACGCAACAGTCGGCCTTCGTCGCCGCTGGTTCTTTGATGTCGGTTTGGTGTGTCAGGGCCTTAACAGACAGGCTATTAGCAGAGTGGCTTTGAGCAGATGGGCTACTAGCAGTGTGGCTTCGGGTAGACAAAATACTAGCACAGTGGCTTCATTGCAGTTCCTCTTTCCCTCCTGTTTCGCTGTTTGTCAACCCGTGACACGGGTTGACAACACCCGTTATCTAACCAGTTTGGTTGTCATTTATTGCCTGAACAGGAGTCACTAGTTTTTCTCGAACACATTTCTTTAAGGCCTGGGAGCTATCTCAGCTCTTGATATTATTTCAGAGGGATCAGTCATCTTTTGTCTGTCAGCAGAGAGCTAGCATCAAAATCAATTCAACAAGGTCTGTACAGAGTCTGGAAAGTTTGGAAAATGCTTGATTTAATATATGTTTTCCTTTCAAGGTTAGAAATGTGCTTGAATGCTGAACACAATCCTGGGAAATGCTGGAATTTTCAATTTACAATGTCAATTATTCAACTAGCCTAAATATTGCACAAGTGTTTTGATGATGGCATATATTTCTAGTTATTCTGCTCACCTGATAGATGGGATTTGGGAATATGAACTGAAATGATATAGGCTAGATTGGTCAGTTGAGTGCCATACCCTCCAATTTGCTTCCCTTAATTTTTATTTAAAGACTGAAACAACAGTAGGCCAGGGTTGGGCCAACTTCAGGGGCTATGGCGGTTTTGAACATCTGTATCTTTAGGAACAGAAAATGTTACATAGGCATGAGAAAGGGTTAAGCCGTTAGACTTCACTGACCCACTCCAACAGTCCAAGGCATCTCCTTCAGTTACACTGTGTATGTGTGTGTGTGTGTGTGTGTGTGTGTGTGTGGTGTTGTGGAATAATTACTGTGTAATATTTTGTTAACATTTGCTTACCAGTCCTTTCCTCATCTCTGAAATGGAACTTCCATATTCAGAAGACGGATGAGGTTGTTACAGTATTGTTAGTACCTATTATAAAAGTACTAGATAACACCATGGAAATTGTACTGGCAAGTAAAGTCAGGTTTGATACCTCAATATTACAGTGATTTTACTCTTTACATACTTGAATCCTTGGTTCAATAGGATGTTTAGGCAGCTCATCTCTAAAAGCAGATTGCTTTTAGAGCTGAGCTGATTGCAGACCAATTTGATTTGAATTTCAAGCAAATTGAATCAAATCCAAATTAACTAATATGCTTTGTGGTACAGATAGAGAATGAAAGAGGGAGTGAAAAAAAGAGTGGATGAAGCAAAGAGAGAGAAAGGAAAGAGATGAGTACAGTACATAGCAACAGAGACAGCAAGCAAATCCTATAATCCCATTCAAGCTCCTCTAGCACTGTTGTTTGGGAGAGTTAATGATGAGCCATTCCAACACAGCCAGTTTGAAGAAGCACTAACAAATCAACACACACAAACACACACACACACACCCCACTTGCCAGAAGTGGGGCTCCCAGAAGTCAGCGTGATGTTTTGATTCCATAGATGGTACTGCATGTGCTTAAAGCAGCTCTCATGAATAAGTAAGCAATCAAATACAAAAAGCATCCAATTTTTTTCCTGGTACTTTCCCTCATTTAGAGAGTTCTCCACTTTGTAATTGGAGGAACTGTGTGATTTGATAAAGCAGCTCCATGTTGTCATCTTCACAAAAGCAGGCTTGTTGTTTGACCTCAATCATGTCTGCTGCATGCTCACAGACCACAAACACACACACACACACACACACACACACACACACACACACACACGCAAAGCAAAGCAAAGCAAGGGCACATATGTCTTAGCCAAGTATCATCCCTTTTATCGGCATAGCTTTGTTTTTGTTTTTTTTCTGGTATTTGTGTGTTTGTGCATGTGTGTGCATTCATAAGTACTTGCGTTCGTAATTACCTAGTGACACATCCAGTGACACAGTGACACACACTGTCAGGATTCACTGTCAGCGAAATTGTGTAGCAGCACTTAAATTTGTGAATTGCACAAATATAGGTGCTAGAGGGGGGGTAGAGATCTGGTAAGGTAGATAGAGTAGCAAAGAGCTATGTGTTCAGATAACTGGCTTATAGGAAGCAGATTTTTGGTTGGTTTGCATTCTGTCAGCTTGGGTTTGTTTCAAAGCCGTTTTGTGATTGAGGACTGACGAGATTGTTTTGAACTCCCAGATGTCCCAGAGAATGCCTCAATAATGCCTATTTAATTACACACACACACACACCTGTGAATACACACACACACACACACACACACACACACACACAGACACACACACACCTGTGAATACACACACCCTGTTACACAACAGCAGAAACACTGACAGTTGTGTCTTTCACTGAACAGTGAACACATACACATTCTCATGTTACACATTTTGACGCTCACTCCACATTACCACACACAACACACACACACCCACACAGAACAGACAGCGATGGTGAGTCATTCCCTCGAGGTTTGGTGACCTTTTATTTTTCCTGGCTTCATCCTATCGTCTTTGCTGCCTCACATGCCGCTTGCAATCAAATGTGGTGAGACAGGAAGCTATTTCTGTTTGTCTGTCTGTGTCTTGCCCTATTCACCTAGGACTAGCATTATATTGGGACCCAATGTAGTCAATGAATTACTCCTCAACAGTGTTGGGGGTAACGCGTTACAGTAATCAGATTAATTTTTTGTGGTAACGAGTAACTTGTTAGTTTTTCAATTTATGTAATCAGTTATTAGTTATTTGTCAAAGTTACATTTCGCTACTTTTATTTTTCTTTCAAATGATTAAATGTTTAGTTAGTGCAAATTAAAAAAATTAAGGTATTGTAGCCTACGCTACATGATGTTATTAAAAGCAGAGTCCAGCAGGCTGGCGGTGCGGTGGAGGCTTGTAGGTTACGACTCGCTTTCAGAATGAACACAACAAACTGCAGAACTTGGAGATATTCGCATTACTTTGATCTGATCAAAGAGAATGGTAGGAGCATTATTGTTACCTGTAAGTTTAGCTTTCACTATCTAACCTGAAGATTTGAATTAAAAGTTTGTGAGCGCAGTCTGACGTTTATTTTGAGACCAGACCGACCAGACCGGCTCAGTTAAGGCTCGGCTGATCACCAGGTGAAGTTAGTTTGAAGTTTGATATTCACCGGTTGATGCGCCTTTTAACGGCAATAGCTCTGTGTCAATAGCATCATTTTTCTCAAATTAGGCTTTTTGGCTGGACCGCAACAGCGGGGCCAGCCCTATAAATGCGACTGACTGAGTGATGAAGTTACACCATTGGTCGACCGTGGCACGTGGCACATCATAGGATCACAGAGCCAGAAATTTAAGTCTCATTTTCTCTGCCATCTTGTTTCTCCGCTGAGATCGGGAACCCGTTTCTCCCACACAGTAAGCAGGCTGACCAATATCATGCATGTAAGCTGAAGCTAACTGAAGCTAAAGTACAATCTATACAATTACATCATATTGCCGTTTATTTCGATGCATATGCGCAAGCTCAGTCCACCTGACAGCCCTCTGTTCTTTCGGCGGAGAGAGAGACACAGACAAGCATGGAGGTTTCGGCGCGCCGAGGGCTTACTGCCGACGCTTCCCGGAGTTTCCCGGGGGCACGGTTGAGAGTGGCTGGGGCTTGGATCGGGAGGATCAATGCGGCCGTGGGTGCAGTGGAGAGGACAGCGGCGGAGAGAGGAGACGGGACGCGTTGGAACGGAGATCGGTATGGATGTATGGACTATTCTGCACGGTTCCGGCCAGTGCCAATAGCTGGGCGCAGATTTATTCCTGGTGATCCGGCCGAGATTTCGGCGGGGGTCCCGACACCAACGCGTCACCGGGTGTCCGGCGAACAGCGTTTTCGGCACCGATGGGCACCAGAGCGACGGGGCTTGCATTGGGAGGATCAATGCGGGCCATTGGTCAGCCATGGCACGTGGCACACCCATACACGGTCCAGCCATATACTAGCTTTTGACCTAGTCTTGTTTATAGAGAGGAACACGGAGCCAATGTTTCACAGTGTTGATAAAATCAAAATCACCTGTGGTTGTGATGCAGTGACGGCAGAAAGGCATCCAGTCGGTCCAAACCCCCACTGAGTATTTACTGTGGAACCAGGTAACGCTGCCTTGATGTTTTCTTTAGACAACAGTAGCTTGTTACTTCAGGCTGTGACCCAAACCTGATGACTAGTGATGATTTCTGTACATTATGAGTGATGACATCAGCAGAAGACCTATTTTAAAGGCATGATTTTACGTGGGTAACGTGAAAGTACTCTAACGCGTTACTTTTAATTAAGACTAACTTAGTAACGTAAGTAGTTACTATTTAGGGTAAGTAACGAAGTAAAGTAACTAGTTAGTTTCAAAAGTAACTTTCCCCAACACTGCTCCTCGACCTCTGTGTTTTTCGATGTCGAGACTGCTGGAATCACGCAGGTGATGGTGGCATAAGTTTGATCTCCCCATCCACCTTGGGTGAGCAAATCTTAATATATGATGAAATAAAAAGACTTAGATTTAAACAGATTAAGTTTGGCGCTTGATGACAGCTAGTAGGTAATGAATTTGTGCTCAGGTGAAGTCCAACAGTCATCGGGGAGAATACGAAGAAAAATGGAGCAACCCTGCCAAACAATCCCAGAAGAAAGAGCACGCGGAGAGCACTCAGCCAGTGCTCAGCACTGCAGCCAGACAGTCACTGGAGAGAACACCAAACAACGACACAAAGTAGTTAAACAACCCTCGGAGAAAAAGCCCTTGGAGAAAGAGAACATGATAGAAGAGCTTTTCCAGAAATTCACAGACTAAATCAGAAACAAACTGGACAGTTTCCGAAAGGAGTTTATGCCCAAATAAAAGCAATTCTTGTTTGGATGAACCCGACATCAACAGCCAAATGTAGAAAGATGGAAACTCAAAAATTTGAAATACCAATAAGTACACTCTTAACTGTGAAGAGTATTGATGCAAGGAGGATAGAAAAATTTGTATAAATACCACAATAAACATGGACAAAAATGATTAAAATAAAAACTATTCAAAAAGAAATGATCTACTTGCGAGAAATTGCAATGGACAGGGAATTTAAACCAAACACAATTCATGATACATTTAGAGTATGGGCTAATAAAGGACTGATCAGATATCACCAGTTGATCACAGATAAGGGGATAGATTCATTTGAGAGTAAAATATAACCTCCAAAAGTCCCAATTTTACTTAGAAGTCCAAAGCTATCTTACTAAAGCAATACAGTGTTTCCCACACATAGACTTTACTTGGGTGGGCCGCCCAGGTATATTAACGGCCGCCAAAGTATATTTGGCGACCCATTTTAGCATTTTTTATTTTTATTTTTTTATCCGTCCGAGAGAACGACGCCATCCGCGATTGATTAACTAGTGGACAATCTCCCCTCGCTCTACCCCTCCAGGGTTTCCCACACATAGAAAACTTTGTGGCGGGCCGCCACAATATCAGCACTGACCGCCACAAATTTTCTCTTTTTTCACAATTTAATCGTAGATTCGCTCAGCCCCTAATTGCTCCACGCGACTGTTCGCCTCCCACTGCACACGCGTGAGGGATATTTTTTTTCCATGCCAAGAAGACGGCCAACTGAATTCCCGAAAAGGAGAACTAACAGTTAACGTTACTCGGAATACAGCTGAGTTTCCGAGATTAGCACGCTGTATAGCCTAGCTGCTAGTCAGTATCCACTGAGTGGACTGATAATGTTAATATTAACTTTTTAACTCTGACTCTGAATGTTTGCTTCCTCAATCCAGATTAATATTGAAAAATATTTTCAAAGAAGGAAAAGGACTCGTCCTGAGGAGGAGCAGGGACAGTCTGGACCAGAGGAGCTGCTGAGCAGTAAAACAAGTAGATAATAATGTCAAAGGCTAGTAATTTAACGATATAAAGATACAGGTGAAACTGACAGCACAGATAGATGTAGCAGGGCAGAGGGGCAGAAAAGCAGATTTCTCTGTAAAAGGGGTCTCATTTCTATTCTTCACCTTGTAGACAAAAGCAAGCAACAAACAGAACAGTGTAGCACTGTTTATATTTTTAAGTTATGTTATCTTTGACACAAACTACTTTAGATATATACAGGTTAGTTATTTGTATGACAAATGGAACTATTTAAAATGGAGTACATTAGATAATTTTTTCAGCCATCCAGGTAATGGGATCCTTTATTGATATTAGCCTATATATTGACAATATAAGAGAATACAGGAATAAAAAGGCACTCAACCCCCCCCCCCCCCCCCCCCCCCCCCCACCCCCACCCCACCCCTCTGTTGCCAACCCACCTACCACCACAAATACATTCTAATTCTGTGGGAAACACTGCAGTAGGACCGAATAAAATTATTAAAGATATGCATCCCTTAATTAGATATATAGCAAAACACCTGATGGACGAAATGGGTCCATAGGTGGCGCACATGTGTACCAAATTTGGTTGAGCTAGGACAACGCCTTCATGAGTTATGGCAATTTTTGTATATTAGGCTCCGCCTACAAATTTTGAAAGCCAATTGTAGCAAACAGCATGGAATATCAAAAAACTGCTCGATGGCTTTTGTGCAAGACAGTCCAGACATGCTGGGAGCCAAATTTGGTGAAGATTGGATCTGTGGATAGAAGACGGCCGGACAATAATTTTGAATGCCCACTCCCGCTACTTCCAGAACATACTGTCCTTATGAAAACCCCTTATGCACAAGTCCATGAATCCAACAATTACCTTTTTTCCGAATTTTGTGAATAGCAGCACTTACAGATAACAAGGAATTGTCTTAAACCAATGCAACCACACATAAGCAAAAGGATTAATTACATTTCTAAAATGGAAAACATAACATAGAAACCAAAGGACCCTAATTGATCGATGAGAGAAAAAAACAAAAAGAGGTATTATTTTATGAAGTGGCATACTGATCTACCTGATCAGTCTTCCTTTGAACTGCTGGCTGTTAAGCTCTGTGGTCCTACACCCACCATTATTGCTGTTCTTTACAGACCACCCAAGTCATCAAATATTTTCATCACTGAACTCTCAACAGTTTTAACCACCCTTAGTGCAATGTCTCCTAATATCATCCTAATGGGGGATTTTAATGTTCATTTCGATAACACTGGCAATATGTTCACTAAAGATTTTAAAGCAATGTTAGATTGCTTTGATCTAACACAATATGTCAACTTTACAACCCACATCAAGGGCCATATCCTTGACTTAGTTTGTTGTTCCGGCATCACACCATATAACATCACCGCTGCTGAACTACCGATCTCAGACCATAAAGCTGTGTTATTCAACACCAACCTACCGCTCAATAAAACAAGGGTGCATCGTATCATATCATACCGCAACATCAGACATCTTAACCCAGAAGATCTCAGCAGTTTAATTACCTTGAACCCCGTTCCTGCTCCCACCCCCTCACTCTTGGATCTAATGGACTATTATAATGACACTTTATCTTCTGCACTTGATACTCTAGCCCCTCTGAAAACACGGGTTGTCTCATTTGCCCATACTGCTCCCTGGTACACACCTGAGCTACGTCAGCTCAAGGTTTTAGGTCGGCGCCTGGAGAGGTTCTGCACCAAGACTGGACTTGCTGTTCATAAACAAATGTATTTTGATCATATACTCCACTACAAAAATGCTCTCTTAATAGCTAAAACCTCCTATTATGCAAATATCATCAGTACAGGTGAAGGGAATACTAGAACTCTCTTCTCCACAGTGAAAAGGTTACTCAAACCACCTGAAACCAATATGAACAGTAACCTTTCTAATGAGCAATGCTCTGCTTTTTTGACGTTTTTCAACTCCAAAATTACTACAATTCATGAGCAGCTGGCCTCTGCTAACATTATGCAGACCGACTTACCATCAGCAAGCGCCATGAAGCTGTCCCCATCCACTGTCCTTTGTGACTTCAGTCTTCCAACTGAAAATCACATTTTTGAACTTATTACTAAGTCCAATACCTCCACATGTCACCTGGATCCAATTCCCACAACCCTAGTTAAAGCATGCTTGCCCTCTATCATTTCCCTGATAACCTCCATTATCAACTCCTCTCTGTCCACTGGTACAGTTCCCTCATCACTGAAAGTTGCCATAATCAGACCAACTCTGAAAAAACCTGGTTTAGACTCTAGTGATCAAAACAACTACCGGCCTATTTCCAATTTACCATTCATCTCCAAAATTCTTGAGAGAGTAGTTGCATCTCAACTCCAGATCCACCTTGATAGCAATAATCTCTTTGAACAATTCCAATCTGGCTTTCGCCCCAAACATAGCACAGAAACAGCCCTGGTTAAGATCACCAACAACCTCCTCCATGCAGCTGATTCCAGTCTACTCTCTATCCTCATCCTCCTGGACCTCACTGCAGCCTTTGATACTGTATCCCATCAGCTCCTCTTGGATCGTCTGGCCAGTATTGGAGTTGGGGGCACTGTGTATCAGTGGTTTGCCTCCTACCTTGCAGACAGGACACATTTTGTACAAATTCAGAATTACCGACAGAAAGCTCCATAGTTCACCACGGAGTTCCACAGGGTTCAGTGTTGGGGCCACTCCTGTTTATTATTTACCTCCTCCCTCTTGGCAATATCTTCCGGCACTATGGTATTAATTTTCACTGTTATGCTGACGATACGCAGCTTTATGTTTCCACTAAGCCCACTCATACTCTCCCCTCCAGTACCCTCACTGATTGTCTCCATGATTTACAGATATGGATGACCAACAACTACCTAAAATTCAACAGTAGTAAAACTGAACTACTCCTCACTGGCTCTAAATCTACACTCTCAAAAACTAATATTTGCTCACTCCCCATCGCTGGAGCCACCTTACCTGTCTCCACACAGGTTAAAAGCCTTGGTGTTATCCTGGACAGTACCCTTTCTTTCTCCAGTCATATAAACAATATCTCCCGGATTGCCTTTTTCCATCTGCGAAACATCTCCAGACTACGCCCTGCTTTGACACAACACTCCACGGAAGTCTTAGTCAACGCTCTGGTCACATCACGCATTGACTACTGCAATGCGATCCTGGTAGGCATCCCCAACAAACTTATTCACCGACTCCAACTCATCCAGAACTCTGCAGCACGGATTATTACACAATCAAAGTCCACTGAACATGTCACTCCCCTATTGATTCAATTACACTGGCTCCCTGTGTCACAACGGATTAACTTTAAAATCTTATTATTAACATTTAAGGCTCTTCATAATCTATCCCCTGCTTATCTCACAGACCTCCTTCAGACTTACACTCCCTCTCGCTCCCTGCGGTCTTCATCAGCAGGTCTACTGGCTCTACCAACCATCAACCTCAGCACAATGGGTGCCAGGGCCTTCTCCTATGCTGCACCCAAACTTTGGAACTCCCTTCCCCCTCACATCCGCATATTGGACTCCATTACAGAATTCAAAACTGCTCTTAAAACTCACCTTTTTAAACTAGCTTACTCACTTTGACTGCATCGGCTGCATCTTATTTTGTGCTGCGATATCGATTTTTTTGACTCATTTGCTGAGCTATGCTCTGTTGCTTGTTGCATGTCTTGCTGTTGATTGTACTCATGTCTTATTGCTGTTGCTTTGTTGTTTATTGTATGTTCTATTGCTGGGCTTATATGATGTAAGGTGACCTTGAGTGCCAATAAAATGTATTATTATCATTATTATTATTATTATTATACTTCTGGGGGGTGTATGGCCGTGTATATTCCTATATGTGGGGGAGGGAGGGAATTTTTTGGGGTCTTTTGTGTCTAATTATTTTTTCACATATACCTACTTTTACTTGCTTGTTTTTCTCTGCATTTTTTTTTTTATTAATGTGTGACCTATTTCAAATTAAAAATGAAAACAACCTGTTTTGTGAAACCCATTCGTATGGGATAATGAAATTCACTGATGGTTTCTGCCAAAAATACATTCAAAACCTTCCTCTATAGATTCCACTACTGCCTCCATTTTTTGCCTCATGACAGATGGAATATAGAAATTGTGCCTCTAGAATACAAATAAATCAAGCCAATATGGCTGAAATTACAAGAATAATATTTGTTCAAATCACCCCCTTAAAGACGAGATGAAATGAAAAATGCCTTTTTAACCCTTTTAGATCACATCCCCGGTCATACTGTGCACCTATTTAACAATATATGCCAAAAAAAATACCAAAAATCAATTTCATTGTATTCTTATATCAAAATTCAATCATGTTTTCTTCCTGTAAAACAAAATATGCCGTGTGCTTACGTAAGCATGCCCGTAACTAATTTCAACCAATAATATCATGACATCCACCCATCAATCAATCTTCAACTTTTAGCGCACAGAGCTAAGAGGCTAAGATTCATTAGTTAGCTAGCTAGCAACAGCATGGTACTTCGGTGTGTCTTCGGGTGTTATGACACACCCACTTTTCAACGTTCAAATCAAATTCCTCCCAACGTTATGTCCCGCCTGTCTTTCCTGTTTCACTCGGAAATACGTCACGATACGGAAGTTAGATACTCTCGAAATGCCGTTTCATCTCGACTTTAACCAACATACTGTGTTTGCAAAGACTTTGTCAAAAACGACCAACATTCTTGATGAAGTTAGTAAATACGTCCAGCATCAGTGTCACTAAAAATAACGTCAGAGCAGCCGGATACGTCAATCACTATGTGATTGGTTAGGGGGAAATAGGGTGTGCATTGCATTGCCATATAGGAGAACTGATTTACACATACTCTGTCACTGTGGCCTATTTGCAACTGACGAACCCTCAAAAAAGTTAAAAAGTTTTTAGTTTGAGGAATACAAAGGAAATGTTTGTCTGCATGCTAATTTCCTTGTCTGCATTTTTACAATACAGCCAAACTGGACAGAGACTGATAGCATGTTTATCATGACAAAACATACACACACACACACACACACACACACACACACACACACACACAGCTGTCATGCTTCAGTTCTTTCACCAGTGTTATTACCATGGACAGATAACACAGACCCAAAAACTACAAGCCCTCTATTGTTTCAACCCTGGATCTCCTTCCCTTGACACCCCCCCTCCCTCCTCCTCCTTTTTCCTCCTTTCCTATCCTTCCTCCTCTCTCTCTCAGTCTCTGTCTATCATCCTTGGCTGTTGCTCACCCTCTCTCTCCTGGCCTGGTTTTCTCAGGTCAGGCTGCTGATGTCAGACCACTCCATTTGAGCCAGAGAGAATGGCTGAGAGAGAGAGGGAGAGTGATCCACAGAGGGACTGAGGGATTGTTTAATTAGAAAGGGTCAGCCTTTCACATGCGGGCTGACATCGTAGGTCTGCGAAAAAGCTGTTTTTTCCTTTACGTGCTCCATGGCCATGAGCCATAATTGGAGTGTGTGTGCGTGTGTATGTATGTGTGTGTGTGTCTGTGTGTGTCTGTGTGTGTGTCTGTGTGTCTTTGGGGCAGACCAGGTAATGAGGCAATTCTGTATCTTGTTGTCGCTAACCCCATGGCTCATTTAAAAGAAGCTTCAGATATTATAGACTTATGAAAGAAAAGCGATGAATTTGAATTCTGTAGCTTCAGGTTCGAAGGTCAACCTTGTTGAGGCTTAAAATGTTCTATAGTGGTGGTTTGTCAGTGCAGGAAAGGGTGTAACTCAGGCATCAGCCAAAGCCTCAGAGAAGTGTGGGAGAGTGAGACCAAATGTAAGAGCAAGTGTGTTCAACAGTGTTTTATCCAAAGTAAAGCTCATCTTTATGACACAGTAAAACCTGACAAGAAAAAGCTCAATGGAGGACTCACTTCTTTCACAAAACATTGGTCCATAGCCATAGGATGGACAGTGTGACACAGTTCAGTGGGCTTCTTCAGCTGATCTTTCCATTTAACTGCTATATTGGCTCTTCAGCTCTACATGAAACATTAGAAAGAAAGATGTGTTTATGCCAAAACTGTAGATATTGCACATCACTGACATTTGCCAGATGGCTACCTAACCCTTCTGTTTGTTTTTGAGATTAGCAACCCAATATTACCCAGTTACTGGAGTAGTTAACCAAACTCTCAAGCAAGGTAAAGAATTTACCTTGCCAACCTACTGCGTTACTTCAGTTATAGCAAAACCCCTGACAACATAAAAAATTCCAATCCACTGCCTCTTGCTTATTATGGCTTAAATAACACATTTCCTTTAGGGCAGCGGTTCTCAACGTGGGGTCCGTGGACCAACAGGGGTCTTTGAGGGGGTTCCAGGGGGTCCACAGAAAATTGACTTTACTTTATTTAATTTACAAGATGTTAAACCTGCAATATGCGATTTCAGACCCTATAACCAATCCTGAAACTAACATGTGCTATGTGGAGATTTCCGTGAGACGTAACTATATAAACAAATAGCCACACACGCGGGCCAGCTGTGTTGTTGTTTTCACCTCTTTTCTAAAGCTTGTTGTCATGTTCGGACCAAGTTGTAGCTTTTCCTTTTTTTAAAACTAGCTTGTGTCCTCTCTCACTGTTTGAAAGCGGTGCTCTCCCCCTCCCATCACTGAAAATAATTCTCATAATGGCGGAATCGATGAAGCCAGCGAGTAAACTTGTTCAACTAGTAAACTTGCTACCTACTGTACCTCTTCACTTCTCATTGTGGGACATGTAACCTTATTATCATTATTATTATTATTATTATTACGTTTATTTTAGCCATTAGCCTTCATGCACGGTTTGTCCTTAGGGGTTTCTGCAGCCCAGCAGTTTTGCTGTGTGTGTTTACAAATGTGTTGCGCTTTCTGTCACCCTCTAGTGGTCGGAAAATCGCTTAGTGTAGCTTTAACACAATTAGAGAATGTAGAAGAATTACTTTGATCATAGTTTCACTGTTATCTCTCCACCTACAATACAGATAGTTATGGGATTCTGGAAAAAATCCTATCTAACAATAAAAATATTCTCAAATTTGGGTCAGAGAGACAAAATCTCACCAAATGGGGGTCTGTGGCCCAAATGTGTACTAAATTTGGGGTCCTTGATATGAAAAAGGTTGAGAATCACTGCTTTAGAGCATTACAAACTTTTTAGGCTTCACTAATTGGGCTGTTACAAAGCCACCTGTTATGTGCAATAGGCCATTTTACTTTTTTTTTATGCACAAACTACAATCTTGGGCCTGGATCTACTGAAGGTTTACAGTAGTGCAAATCAACTACAAGACACAATAATCTTGTTTTCTGATCAGCTAACAGAGCACACAAGGCATCAATCAGGACAAAGGTGTTCTTTCTTTTGTCTTATTGCATTTGTGGGTGTCCCAAGTTTGGAGTCAAAATACAGGGAAGGAAATAAGGTTATTAACAGTGGATGTGATATATCAGCACTGGAAGCTTGTTATTATCTGTTGATTGCATGCACTTTAAGAATTAAATTTAAGATCTAAGAAAAGCATGCCTTAAAAAACACTATATAGACCATTTTTCAGATCATGTGACATCTCTTGATGCGCACGCATCTGGAGGCAAAAAGCTTGCTGGAGGCGCACCAGGAACAGTGTGGATAAATAAAAAAAAACAGTCACGCTTGCAATATTTTCTTGCAGTATAAGAAAAACTGTCTGAAGTCAGAACTGTTTTAAGGTCATTCTGTTCTTATTGCTGACATGTAAAAGAACAAATTGGCACATCTTCGTTTTCGCTGAAAGCTACTTTGATCACCCACTTTGTACATGCTGGACTTGTCCCCCTGTCACTGGCTAGGCAGCACGTCGGAAGCAAGCACACAAAATCCACGGTAAAATCATGACCGGCTGTGCTAAAATATTTTCTCTAATGTTTCGTATAGTGTTTGTATAGTAATTCAATAGTGGCGCTGCTGCTGAAAATGCGCACAATTTTTTTTTATCAAATGTATTTCTGCCAACTCGCACCTTCATGATCGAAGTGACTCAGCGCATATGGATCAGGTCATTTTCCCCCAAATTACTAACGGTAATTTGTTAAGGTAACTTGCAGTCATCTGGCCCAAATGGCAGCAAGTAATGTAAAGATCGTTCATTGTTCACCGTTTTTCTAAAGGTAAATACAGCTAAATCACTTGCCACAAATAGTTATGTATGCTAGTGGTACTGTAGTCGCTCTCTGCCTCCACTCTGCATTCATAGGCTTGTGACATCAGCAGTGTTTACGAACATAAAAAAGCATAAAAAAGCATGCTTTTCCTAGTATTTAAGAACTAGGAAAAGCGTGCTTTAAAACACTATATGAGAACTAAGAAAAGCATGCCTTAAAAACACGCAATATAAGAACTAGGAAAACCATGTCTTAAAACATGCTATTTAAGAAGTAGGAAGGCATGTCTTAAAACACACTTATTAAAAACTAGGTAAAGCACATCTTAAACGTGTTATTTAAGAACTAGGAAAAGCACGTCTTAAAACATGCTATTTAAGAACTAAGAAAAGTACGGAACCCCTCTGGTGACATCTCATGTTAATAAAATTATGCGTGGCCACGACTTAGTAATGCGTGGGAACGAGATCATTATGTTGTGGCCAGGACTTATTAAGGCGTGGGAACAAGATCATTATGTCGTGCCTCACAACTTAGTAACAGGTGGGAATGAGATTCTTATGTCGTGCGAACGACTTAGTAATGCGTGGGAACGAGATCATTATGTCGTGCCTCACAACTTAGTAACAGGTGGGAACAAGATTCTTATGTCGTGCGAACGACTTAGTAATGCGTGGGAACAAGATCATTATGTTTGGCACTGAGAAGTAGCCGCTGCGCTACAAGTCTGCTACAACAAAACACTGGTTGACCCCAAGAAACCCTTCTGAAGTAGTGAAATGTATTGAGTCGACTGTGTTTACTCTGATGTTTCTAACCAATCTCCATCGCTATTTTCCTTCCCCTCTCCCTCTTTCCTTATTTCCCTTTTTCTCAATCTCTCTTTCCTTACCCCAACCCCCTCCCTGTTTGGACATTGTGCCTGGGCTCCTACAGGTAAGTCTGTTTCCCCTCCCTCTAAATATTGGCTCTGCCTAATCACTCCATTTAGAGGCTATTGGAGACTTGTCCATATCCAGGGTTGCTAACTCTCACACATTTGGCGTGAGACACACACTTTCAGGTTCCATCTCACACTCCCCACACAAACGACACGCCATTTAAAAAGCTAGCAAGCAGTTAAAATACAACACTTAAAATATAGCAAGACTCATTCTGAGCAAAGTCAGTAGACTATTCTAAACACAGCGACTAGCACACAATAGTGTTTCCCTATATGATGAGATCAGATACCAGATTGGCACTGATGTGCGTTGCTGCACTTTTGTCACTTTTGTCACTTTTTGAAAATACAGACAGTTCTCCAGACCATGGTTAGAGGTAAGAACCTCCACCCACAGTTAGCCTATTACCTGGGATATATGGTATAATTGTTTCAACTGTTACACAGTGCTACGGCTGTCACCCGTCCCATATAATATGGAATGGTCACTTAATGAAAAACAAGATGTTGTGTTCCGTAATGAGTCAATATGGACTGTGATTTGTTCTGTCTTTCTCTAGTTAACGAATGAAAGTAAGAATAACATTAATGAATAATAATGAAACCTGTTTCAAAATAAGATCACGGGCTAAATGTGATAGAAAAGGCTAGAGCTGGTCACCGGCAGCAGCTCTGTCTCTCTCCTCTGTGCATGACTGCATGTGTGTCCGCATTGGCTGTTGCCAGGTTATGGAGTCGCGAGTGTATTACCTATTATAGTATTGGAGTTTTTGTTTCCATTATTATTTTGTTTTGTGTAGCTTGTAATTATGCAAAAAAACTGTAGATCACAATAATCACTGTAGAATGTGAAAAAGTAAAATACACTGAAGCCTTATCTGTAGTATTTGTAGTATAAGTCTTTCATTCTGTGTAGTACACAATAAAACAAGCAAAAGTAAAATAAGCAAATCATCTACAGTATACATATTTTATACTATCAAGACTACCTAACCATATACTTTACTCAGCAGATAACAATATCTGCTGTTTTGGTTGACTTATTTAAATTTTGGACATATCTTCATTCTTTTGATAGCTTGATTGCATTTTGTGCATGAAATTAATTGTTTAGTTAAACAGCGTCTTAGTGTTAAGTGATGTTGAACTTTGGTAGTACCTTGGGTTGTGTAACTTCCTGGACATGATATAACCCCAAAATCTGACGATATATACAAAAAATTGTCAGTTCGCAAGTTTTTTTTTAAGTGAATCGCTTTCTTTACATTACAACTCGCTTTCTCAAGTTGTAATGTTCAAAGTGAGTGATGTCCTCTGGTGTTTTTCACTCACTGGTACAGCAGCAAAATCAGAGCTTGGGGATAATTCTTGTGGATATAACCTTAGGGCTTTTTTAGCAGGTAAGGAATTTAGACAAATGCTAGCTCAGCAAAAATACAAATCACCAATGCACTTTACAGTATATGCTGAATCAATAAAAAGATCAATTTTTTTCCCTAGATCTTTTTAAAGGAATAGTTCACCCAAAAATAATACATTTTGTCATTGTCTACTCACTCTTATGTCAGTTGAAGCACAGATGAAGTTTGTATGTCAATATAACAGTGTTTTTTAGAATTCCAAAAAGGGCAAAAAATGACCATAAAATTACTCAAGACAGTGTAATCCAAGTGCTCTGAAGCCAAACAATTGCACTGTGGGTCCAAAAGTCCAATATCTACCTCATTATCCGTAGCAAGCAGATGGTTCCTTCAAATGCTGTCAGAAATATTGTATATAGGTAGAGCACAGCTGAACAACCCTCAGTGTTTTCCATACCTATGTATGGAAAACACAGCGTACAGTATGGAAAACACTGAGGATCGTTCAACTGTGCTTTATCTTGGCAGCCCGCCCAGGAAGATCTTTTTAAATGTATTTTAATTTTTATCTTGTTTGTCAAAGTCACATCACATTATAGAAAGCTGGCTATACAACTGTCATTTCGCAATACACAGACCGGTAGACCAGTAGCATTGCTCTCAATCCGATAAAGCCTTCCAATGTGAAAACGAAAGGGAAACTTAAAAATTCCACAATTTGCTCCTAACTTGCATGTGCTTGTAATGGTATTTAAACAGTAACTTGCCACTTTTTAATTGAAGATTAGTAAAATTGCCCAACACTCAAAGTCAGTCACGACTTGCATATTCCTCCTATTCACCACTAGATTTGACCAGACATACTGCTCTCATTGTAGGTAAGGACAAGTAATTAATCCTTAGTCCATGACAGGCCATGATATATTGAATTTAAGTTAGAACCCCCTCTCCCCTCGACCAACAACCACCACCACAAGTAAATTGTCAAGCTGAAACAAATGAGAAAACACTGAATTGTCAACACTGAAACGAATGAGGAAGTAAAATTTTACATGATACCTAAGATGCCAAGATGTGACATTCTCAGTCTTTGTTTAACTTTTAGGTGCCATGCACTTTTAGTCAATAAACTTATTAGAACTGATGCAAATATTCTCCTCTTTTTTCTGTGGTTGCAGCACAAAGTAGCTATGTACCACTTAGTTTCTAAAATAGTCACCAAAAAAGCTACTTTTGTTTCAGGGTTCCATTTTGTTATTTCTAACTAAAAAGTACTTGATTGCACTTGAATACAATTTACAACTGTAAAAGTCGGAAGTACCAGCTGACGAGGAGCACATGAAGGCAGCAAGGCTCTTCCACTAGATCGCTGTAAGGCGATCAGAACTCTGTGAGTGGGGAATATCTAGGAAATAATTAGGTCAATATTGGACCCACTTTTGCATCCACAGTGCAGTCATTTGGCTTCAGAACACTTGGATTATGCTGTTTGCAGTAATTTATGAAACTTTAAAGAAACAGTCAACACTCCAGTTGTTATGGATTGGTGGTTATGGTTGCTACAAAACTGTGCCAGCTAGCTCGCTGTGTTTTATACTGACATACAAACTTTACAAGTATTTCAAGTGATATAAAGGTGAGTAGATCATTTGTGGGTGAACTATTCCTTTAACTTTCAAAATTTTCTGCGTGCTCTGCCACACATAGAGGGAAGAGATCCTGAAGCCTTTCTTTCCCATCACAGTCTAAGTATTAGGGGCAGAAATTACTCTACTATCCTACTATTACTTTACTATCCTGCACATTTAAATGTATTATAAATACAAAACTAGGCAAGCTTTCACAGTATGGCATGGTATAGTGTTGTATTTCTAGTGACTGAATGTATCTCACTAACAGAGATTGACACAGCTGTCAATCTCTGTGTCAATAAGTGAGAGCTTTACGGCATTATAACTAATCCTTTCTTCTAACTAATAACTAATCCTCCCCTGGCCCATTTTGTTTCTAAGATAGACTGATCTATTGAAATAGATCCTGATTTAAATGTTAACTTTTTTGTGTGGCAAAAAAGAACGTCATTATAATCAACTATTTATAAAAAGGTACTACTTTAGCTTGTGTTGAAATTGCAGCACAACAGCAAGTTATTCTAGCTCCATGTTTCTTCTGGTTGAGTATTGCAGTATTTTGAAAGCTTGTAGTTTCTGGAGATGTGTGTGGTGTGAGATATCGGGTAGTATGTGTTCCTAAATCCAACTGGTCGACGAGTATGTGTTCCCCAAATCCAACTGCTCATCAAGTGTGTGTTGCCAAATTCAGTTGATTGCCAAGTGTGTGTTCCTAAATCCAACTGATTGTCAAGTTTGTGTTGTAAAGTGTGTGGGTCTACATGATGGCAAGATGTAAAAAAAAATCTGTGCCAGCCATTAAATGATGTCCAACCAGTATAAGCCAAACAACAGAAGAGAAATCTCCAAATTGTATTTCTAGATCTGGAAGACACTACCACACAACCCTCTGTGGGTAGCTTATGATTGACATTTGGTACTCATTTGGTATGAGCCTATTTCCAAGATGTACAAATATGCTTCACAATATTGGAATGTATCATAGCATGGCAGTGCCTGTAAATTTTAACTTTTTATGTTTCTTTGGAAAAGGCAATAAGCAGTTGTTGTGAGGGACCAAAGTTAAGTGTTGCTTCTTGTTGTAGTCCTGTTTCAGCTTTCTCACTGAGTAAATTGGAATGCTTTACTCAGTACGTTTCCAGAACATTACAAGACTGTCTGAGTTGTCTAAGGAAAGGAACGTTTCACCTTAGTTTCTGAGAACAATTGAAGGAATTTCTCAGTAATACACTGATGCATAGATGGTAGCCATTTAGCAGGGATAAATCTCAGAATACCAAACATATGCAGACCTTTAAGAATGTACCTAGTACTTAAGAAAATGTACCATGGAACTAGAGGAAAAGCATGTGGTCTGTCAGAATTTTTGCGAGGCCATTATTGATGTAACTACGACTTACTACGAAAAGCTGATTTATATGAAAGTGTTTCCTTAATTCCTAGAAAGTACACAATTAAACTAGGCTATTGCTCATAAAAATCTTCAGTTGAATTTAGGGGAAAAAAGGTCTTTCTAAGAAAGTGCAGCCTAATTCACCAGGAATTACTCTGTTAAATAGGCTGTTACCATCCTAAACCTGTGACATCTACAATGTAGTTACTTGAACTGATGGGTGATACTAAAGGTGTTTTTAAGTAATGAAGTAATTCTGGGATTTCTAAGCATTTGCCTTCTTAGTTGCAGATGCAATTACTTGGTAATTTACTATTCTTATGGTGTATCTACGTGGTACATACCTAGTACTTGGGGTAACTAGTTAACTTCTCCAGACATAACCCTGTGTGGGCTGAATAAGCTTCTCTTTGAAGAACATATAAAGCAATTTTTGTGGCCACAGTTGTGCTAGAGCACAACTCCTGGTGTTATAAATATGGTCAGCAAAATTATTGACAAAGATCAGAGACAACTGTCTAGTATATATAATGATCAGACTGGATGTAAGGCCAAACAAATTGTATCTGATCCAACACACTCACTCTCTCAATAATTTGTTTTGTTGCCCTCTGGGAGGCGGTATAGAGTTGTAAGAGCAACCAAGAATATGTACAAAAGGTCCTTCATCCTAAATGCAATCACCTTACTGAACTCCTAACTCCATTCTTCTTCATTGCTCACATGTTGGCTATGTCTATTGTTTTTTGTGTGTTGTGTTGTGTTGTATTGTATTATATTTTATTTATTGTATTGTGTCACATTTTAACCAACCAGTGAAGCTCAAGGCAAATTTCCACTGTGGTGGACAATAAAGTTCTATTTTATTCTATTCTATAATATTCTAACTTTGACCCATAGCAAACAGTAGAGGACAATATGCTTTGGGTTTTCCATGGCAAACAGATCCCTGTCCCTGCCTTGCTGAACTTTTCCTATACATGGGAGGCAGGGTAGCCTCCATTCTCATGGTAAAGGGTTGGTTTTGGAGAGGAGGTCCTAAGAAAAACATGGCTGTGATTCCAGCTCAGAGACACATGGTAGAACATCATGACCTGCCAGTAGGCCCATTTCCTGGAAGGGCTTTAGTGTCAGTGTCAACTATGTGTTACAGTTAAAGAAAATTACTCTTGTGGGTGCTCTGCGCCATTGACCTGCATTTACATATGGCTCCCTAGTCAGTTGTGACCAACTTTTGTGGCATGTGCTACAAGAACTCAGTCTCTCCATTTGGAAAGAGCCCTTAGGCATGAGCTCCGGAGGCGTAACATGTTTAGTCCCAGGAAACCATGGTAAGAAGTTATCCCATGTGAATGCCTCTCTGGAAAATTTCACAAGGTCCCCATCATCTCATGTGACTAATGGTGCATTTTCACAGGTTCCGTTTGGGTATGTCATTTTAGGCGTTTTTTCCAGAATTTTGGCCTGGGTCTAAGTGGCAGAGGTGGGAGTAAGTCACACATGTGCAAGTCACAAGCAAGTCTCAAGTCTTAACCTTCAAGTCTCAAGCGAGTCCCAAGTCACTGTGTTTAGACTCAAGTCAAGTCAAGTCGAGTCACTGCTAAACGTCAAGCAAGACAAGTCAAGTCATTGCTCAGGTCAAGCACCATGAAAGAAGTGCTTAAAACAAGAGAGAAAGGGGTACAATGGCGAGCCATGTCATGAGAAAACTGCACCTGTTAGTTAGGATTTTATTAATACCAATACCACTATTGATACTGCTTATCGATACCAATACTTATCAATACTCTTTTGAGTGCAAAATACATGTTGTTAAAAAAATTATCAGTACTACTTTTATATTAGTTTGGGCAAAAAATATTTAACAAAATTGTTTTGTTGATAAAATGAAATAGATTGTTTTCTCAGACAAAACATGATAATGGGACCAATTGGTATAGATACTGTAAATGTCTGGTAGTTGTTGATACTTGAGAAATTTCTGTTTCTGTTGGTCTTCACTAACTTAATGGGAATATGACTGTAATATAGTGTGTGTCCACCAATCACTAGTTATTGCTACCTTTGTGAGCTGCAGGTATGTTTTTCTTTTCAACCTCCTTCCTAAAAATATAGGCTGCTCTGGTTACATTAGGTTACACTCCTGACATTTTAAAATCACTTATTACATTAAAACAGACATATATGATAGCATATAATATTGGTATGCTATTTCATCTCTAAGCATTTTGTCATTTTTCCTTTAATTAGGCCTTCCATTGACAGTTTTCAACATAGAGGATAGTGACGTTAAAATAGAGAGTTGAAATGACTGATATTAGGTGTGGAGGGTGACTACCATGTCTGGATGATCATGGCAGTTTTGAAATCTTTATCTAAGACCCTTTGAATGTTGAAATAGATTATTATACCCGCAACAGTTTCCCACTTTGTATTTATTATGCGGCACACACGAGTACCTACTGTATAGGCAATTGTTCAAATTGCGCGAAAATAAAACATAGTATTCTATCTGATGATTACTATTTTCTGCTGTGGATTGTGTAGACTAATACATCCATTAATTTAGAACACTGAAATTTTAATCCTCATCAAGGAAAAATACCATCTTGTTTGCCTGATCTCGCAGGATTGCATTTGCCACACAGTTGATTAGAGAGAGGGAGAGACGATTCTGCTGTGGTTGAGTTACAGTAGCTGCGGTTACATGAGAAATTTTTTTTCATTCTGAATGAAATGAAAAAGTGTTTACATGAGCGCTAAATATAACGATCGCATTGAGATGTGTGTTTATATGCTCCACAGTATGTAATCAGAATAAAAGTTTCTGACATGCGCAAAACACCAAATCCAGCACTCTGAACATGGACTTACGTTTTTAAAAGATGGACCTGCGTCGGTTATTTCTTTACTGCTGTTCTTTCTGATGAAGCAACAATTTTATCAAAACATACGACTCCATAAGTGTCGGAAAAAGACGTTTTGTTTTGCCCCCGCAATGATTGGGTCCATTTGTAATTTTCACCACTGTAAACCGAAACTGGCCCGGAAAGGCAGAGTCAGGACTTGATATAAAAACGGGCTGCACCGCCTACATCAAGCCCGAGCGCCCCGGGGTTAATAACAAGCACATCCATTCGAATCCTCCCGGTAAAAAAGGGTAACGTAATTGACGTTACTTACGTTAAATGCGCGAGCATGTGCAGAAAGAGGCGAGATAAGGAAAGTGATCGGAATGAGTGTTTACATGACGAAATTGTATCCATCGACCGGATTATGAAAGGGTTACACCACCCCTCTCAAACGGAATGAAATTTCATTCGGATCGGCCAGTTTATTCTGATTGAGGTGTTTATATGAGGCATTTTTATTCTGATTGGGCTACTATTCTGATTAAAAGCTCTGTCTTGAAAAGCTGTCAATTCATAAGCTGTCTTGTCTGAATCAGAAACGGTCTGGTAATATAAGGCTCGAGAGAAAATCAGCGCAGGTATGGGAGAACATGCTTTCAGCTCGATCCTGTCTTGCATTGTTTTCTAGGTCCTGCTAGACACTGTCTTTTAAGCCTGGGTTGCGCGCACTGCACTAAAAGTCACTCAATCATGTTTCAAAAACAAAACGTAACTTCTCAATATCTAGAAAAATGCAAATATTTAATAAAAAAAAAAGTCAAGTCCTTTCATCTGTCTCAAGTCTAAATCAAGTCTCAAGTCATGAATACCAAGTCAAAGTCAAGTCGAGTCTTTTATCAATGTTAGTCAAGCAAGTCTCAAGTCCTCAAATGTGCGACTCGAGTCTGACTCGAGTCAAGTCATGTGACTCGAGTCCCCCACCTCTGCTAAGTGGTGAACCGCAGTCAAATTCCTTGTATGTGTGCATACTTTGCCAATAAAGCCTGATTCTGATTAACATTCAGGTTTCTTCTACAACATAATTGCTGTCTAGTGAATAGCCAACTGGTAGAATTTAGGTATGGGAATGTTTTCATTACTAAACAACAAAAAGTGCTTTTGTCGGCTCAACTTACTTCCATCCATTCAGGTCGCTGTTTTTTGCCCCCGTGAGGTCCGGACCAGTCTATGGTCTGGACCTGCCTCTGTCCGGGCCTTAATAAAGGCAGTGGTATCCTCCGTCGACCCTTTGAAATGGTGAAGTTCAATGGTTAAAGGATAAGGCCGGTGTTTTTTAATGCATTGCTTACCGTCAACAAATCCTATGAAAATAACAAAATCAGCAATGATTTTGTTTTGCCAGCAAATCTTGCCCATGTAGCCGGTGCCCAATGAAGCCATGTCCCAGCAGCCATAGAACTCCATTGTATTAAAAAAACGATTAAAAACACGTCAAAGAGCCATGCCGTTGCTCTGGGCAGCATATTTCATCATCGCGATGCACCGGGCCAGCCGACTTTTTCCTCAAACAACTTAATAAGCCGGCTGTAAACACTTTGCGATCTCAGGAAAGTAGTTCCATAGCACCGAAAATAGTCCCCGGCGTAATGAAGTACTTTGTTACTTTCAAGTAAAAATCATGAAGATTTTTGTGCAGCTTAAAAAATATAAAAAACTAGACAGTACAGTTAAATTAGCAGTTAAAGTAGTAGTACTGTGAATAGTTAGTACTCTAGCTGTCTCGCTATCTGTCCATCCATCCATCCATCTATCTATCTATCTATCTATCTATCTATCTATCTATCTATCTATCTATCTATCTATCTATCTATCTATCTATCTATCTGTCAGTATCTATTAATTTATTTTGGGGGAAGGGTACAATAATTTAGACCCATTCGGGTAGCTACCATTGTCTTCCCTTTATATTTTCGCTCTCTGTCCTTGCTTTCCAACTATCCCTCCTTTTTCTTCCTTACCTTCCCTGCTGCCTTCTTTTCATTCTATTTTTGTCTTGCCCCTTGAATGAGCAGAACACTAAAGGCGTCTAACACAGTGATGCTGTAAATGAAGGAGAAAAACAAGAAGCACCTGCTGCAGAAGGCAGGGAAGCAACTCCTCCGTTCCTCCATTTGGCTGTGTGGAGTGATTCCGGATACAGGACGCTGTCGACAGTTCCAGGTCAACTTCCAAGGCAAGGAGAGAGTAGCTGAGCTTGCCTTAACACTAGTCACCCTGCCTCAACAGAAGAACTACCAGTCAGTAGTCCTGTTGGTTCATGTCACTATAAAAGACTTTCACAGTCAGTCAGGCAGCCAATCAAGTCAGTCAGTCTTTTTCAGTGAGTGACTAGCTATAATGCAGAGATTGAAGGATCATTGCCTCAGCTGTCTTCTTCTGCACTCACTGAATCCCATGCTCTAATGTACTCTAATACAGTACTAGTCCCTTTTTGCTTTTTTTGTGTTGAATGATGTCGACAAGACTCCTTCGAATGCCTAGAAGCCTGCAGAATCAGATATAACCTCATCATGCTTTCTGACATAGCATAATTTGTGCCACTCCGACTCTACCTTGCCTTGTTATATTTCTTTTGATAGATCAAAAGGCATTTGCATAAATCCAAGCTATCATCAGAGTATTAAACTGACCTCTTTTATAGAGATTTTCTGTCTTGTTGATCTGTATGCAAAACTCTTAACAAAGGAAAGAGTAGAGAATTTTTCATGTTTCATCACGTTTTTTCTTGTACTCATTTTTTAAAAGACATTATCAGAAAAAAACGGAAAATAAGAACACCACCTGGAAATCGTGATCCATATAATGGATTGTGATACTGCCTGAGAAGTTTGTCGTATGATATTTTAGCCATATCGCCCACCCCTACTTAAGATACCATATAATACACAGATCACAGAACAAACAATATATACATATGAAGTCACATTATATGGACTAAAGCAGTGCAAAGAGAGCAAAACGTAGCAGAGGCAACCAGAGTGCTCTGAGTGCAAAGGATATTTTATATGCCTATTCAGTAGATCAATGGTTGTGCAAACAAAAGACACTTTCAATCTCTTTGAACTCCTTCTGTAGGGGGTTACAGGGACAGTCCAAGATAGCCTGGGCCTTTCTCAAGGCTTGCCTATTGTAAATGTCAGTAAGCTGTACCTGATTTACCCCAATGACTTTACTGGCTTGTTGGTTATTATTGGCCACATTCAGAACCAAACCAAGCCACCATGCAAAACGATAGCTGCAAGCAGCAATTCCGTGGTTCAAGCACTCATGGCATTTTAGACCAATTTCCGCTACATTTTGTAGGGCACACCCACATGCAACGACCACAGGGAAACATGCGTAATTTCATTTACCAGTTTAGGAGATACAAATTCATGGCATTTTTGGCGGCCTCATGAGATGATTTGGAATGATGTTGCAGACAAGCTTGATGATCTCTGCTGAATGTGTGACACGTTTTATATTGTTTGCACAAACATTCACTATGTTCAGAGAGCCATATTGTTTATCCGATTTTGTTGAAAAAATTGTTACAAAGTGTATCTCAATGGCCTTTGACTGTATGCCAAGTTTGGTAGTGATGGGTCCAGAATTGTAAAAGTCTTAGGGAAAAAACTGTTTTTCACATTACCGTATTTCCTCTAATAGTGGCCGATAGTCAATTAAAAGCCGGGTCTCCGATAATGGCCGGGGCCATGGTCGACACAAACAAATAAAGGCCGGCCTCAAATACAGGCCGGGGGAAAAAACAAAGGAAACTAGACTAGGTCAAAACCTAGTATATGGCTGGACCGTCTCCTCTCTCCGCCGCTGCCTCTCCACCGCGCCCACGGCCCTCATTGATCCTCCCGATCCAAGCCCCGGACCCCCGCCGAAATCTCGGCCGGATCACCGGGAACACATCGGCGCCCAGGTTCAGTTAGCTTCAGTTAGCTTCAGCTTACATGCAAACAACGGTGGATACCGGTAAACTCCTGGTGCCTGTTTGTAACTGTAGTTTGTAGTAACGTACAAGTGCCACAAGATGGCTCGGCCGGCGGAAGTCTGTAGAGCATGCCGTCGTCGATTACCGTAATTATGGTAATGCATGCTAGATTTAGGTGGTCCCAAGGCAATATTTTTTTTAATTTTAAGCTGGGACAGCTGGACCATGTTACTAAGTTTGATGTTAATCGGACTTAAATTCTGTGAGATACAGCCTTTTAAAATTTCAAAATGTCACTACAGCGCCCCCCTTTTGGCCGATTTGCATGAAATTTGGTATGCATGTTTGAAATGCTAATGCTAATGCTAATTTTGGTACTGATTGTGCAAATGCACTTTGATTTCCAAGCTGTTACATGGTTATTACACCATAGGCCATGCTCACTTTAGCCAATCTCAACCAGCCTTCAGATTTTGACTAGTACATGGTCCTAGAGCATGTGTACCACATTTCATGCGATTTCAAAAACGGCATTAAGAGATACAGCGTTTTTGATTGTAGCGTTTGTGGCACCACCTATTGGTTGATTGGAAAATGGCACTGCAGACATGCTCATTGTCCTACAATTACAATTTCAATTTCCCATTTGGCAGACGCTTTTATCCAAAGCGACCTCCCATTAATAATTTTCAATTTGTAGAGCACACTCAAACAATTTACAAGCAGAATCCCTGAATGGCAATGCAAGTGCAACATTCTGCTGCCGATTTCTAAATTTATCTCGTCCGCATGACTTAAGTCGTCTGAGCGACCTAATGACTCTTAAGACTTATTAAGTTCTCCAAACAAGCTACTAAGTTGTCCGAAATGCAAGTGCAATTTCAGGGCTTTTGTATTTTGGTACATACTTTAAAGAAATTTGTTTTCCCCAAAATGTAAATTTGTTGTTGTACCTTCCTTGAAATTGCCTCTGCATTTGGTATAAAGCACAACTTCCTGTCAAATACAGGAACCCAAGTACTTATAATGATCTATCAACTCAATTTCATCCCCCTTAATGACTGTCAAGTTGGGAGTAGGTACCAATTTCCTAAAATCAATGATCATGTCCTAGGTTTTTTTTAAATGCAGGAAGGACTCAACACACTAAGACACAAAGTCATTCAATGTGTCCTTTTGTCTGTGACATATTAGGATGATGAAGAGACCAGTTTGACCAGTAGCAGGGAAGTGGGTGTTGACAATGTCTTGTATTTCATCCTCTACTTTGTTTTACCAATGCAAGAGTTTTTGCCTTAATATAGGCACTTCTTTTTTAAACCCCTGTTATGCTGCACAGTAGTAGTTATCTGACCTATCTATTTAGCTCTCCCATGAGCATTTGCACCGACAGCAACTACTCTGGTGAAGCTCACCTGGTCGAGCTGAGACCTGGGAAGAGAAGCGTGTCCCACCACCATAGACCCACAATAACAAACCTGTCGCTAGCCAATGACAGGTCAACGCATCGGTGTGCAAGCAGGGTTATTGGAGGAGAAATCTAAAGTGCCCTTGTCAGGGGATTCATCAGTATCTTTCAGCCTGAGATTGCAAAGCTTTCCCCTTGGGGGAGGACCAACAGCCCATCATCCCTCCCACTTCTACCTTTCTATAGAAAGACCAAAACGGTATCTGTTTGACCTTGTTGTTGCAGCAGCGGTCTCAGCAGAAAGCAGCAACAGGAGACATGAAAAAAGAAACAGGAAATAAGCAAAGCAGAGAAAGCTAAATCTGCTTAACTTCTCACCACTTGACGATGGGGCCTGTCAAGCAGCAAGCTCTCAGCCTAGCAGCAAAAATACATTGTCATGTGACAAGTTGTTGTCCAAGACTGTACTGTGCTGTGTGTGTGTGTGTGTGTGTGTGTGTTTGTTTGTGTATTTATCTACGTGTGACACATGAGCATGCACACACACACATGTGCATGCATGATGTGCCAAGATTAGCAGCGAGGTCTCGTGCGGAGGCAGCTGATGCTTGTTTACCTCATTTTTAACACACCAGACAAACAATTCAATCCAGATTAGGGAAAACAAGCATTATGCAAAAGAGGTCCCCACGGTTTGTCATCAACCTCGCTTGGCCATCCATCCAGTATTTGTGAGCTTTGAACCTCAATGGAGATGTAATTTGGAAATTATGCTAAATTGGTTAATGATGTTGTTGTCCCATGGGGTGGGACCAGACCCAAGAGGTCATAATTGCGATTTCAGGCCTTGTCATTTGTTTTGGGCATAGGTGCTATTATATGCTGAGGGTCCATTCAGTTTCAATGTTTATACCAGTTGATAATCCAATGGCAAACACTTCAGATTTCCACTCAGCCGAGCAGCCCCTCCTCCCCTTTCTCATTGAAAAACTTTTAAACAAGTTTTCTGTTTGGACAAGAGTAGTTGAGCAGTTAAAGGATAATTCCCGTTATTTTCAACCTGGGCCTTATTTTCCTAGTTTTTCATCATGATATTTGATTGTGTTGAAAATTTCATTACTTACTTCACTGTAGAACATTCATACATCCAGGTTGCCCAGAGCACTGCTGTCCCAGCACACATACACAGGGTCTAGGAAAATAAGGCTCAGGTTGAAAATAACTGGAATTATTCTTTAATCACAACAGGGAAATAATTGATTAAGCCCTCAAATGTTTAATTTAGAATATGACACTTACTGAGACCCCCTCCAGCAGGAATAGGCGAAGCAATGAACTGCAGATGTAGCGTGGCATTAGCTTGCCCTTAATTTTAGCATCAATTTACATAACAATCTATATCTGATGACTTCAAATGAGATTTGAATTAGAAGAATGTCTAGACTAACACTGACTAGCAATAGGTTTTTACTTAGCCTGTATCAACCTATAATTAAGAGAATGTTATATATTGTGTGAATGTTGCCCATTAGCTTTCAGCTTTCATGTTTCACTAAAGACTGTATAGGTTTTGCATTTGTACATTAACATGGGTTTGCAGTTACCTTAATTTTTTCCTGGCCTTGACCTGACTGAATCTGTGATTGGCAGAACATTTGTGCTTAACTGAATATTACCACCTGTTACTAGACAAATCAGGACTGACTCGATGCAGTAGCTTACCATACCTGCATTCACCAAGCAAAAAAAAATTCCTTTCAAGCTCTCCAAGTGTTTTTTTCAAGGGCTTATTCAAATTTTCTAGTTCCCTTAAAAACTTTGCCACTTTTAACTAGGTTGAATAATTACATTATAATATCAATCAGGGTCTCTATTTTGGTCTGTCTCAACTACTCTTCTCTACTTTTGGTAGAGCTTGATGATTTGTTTCTGATTGTTTGTTTTGCCAGCATATGCAAGTTGAGATTAATGGTTGAGGACTCAACCTACATAATAAGGGATGAAGAGTCATGACAGGTTGGCTTTATGGGGGCATTAAACATTTGAGTGATTCCTCAAGTCATTTTAAGCTGTATATCACTCAGAGGGGTGAATTCACAAAAGGACTGCGACACTTTTGCAGCTGTTAAACCATTGCAAAAGACACAGGAAAAAAAATGTATGATTCACAAATCACCTGCAGTGGGTGGAAAGCGCACTTAATTGTGCTCACAAGGAAATAGTGACACAATGCACCGTCGCCGTTTATGCATATTTAAATTAAGTTATCCTGATGTATTTCAGCACAAAACAACCCTTTTCTATGCAAATGACGCTCATTACAGGGTGTGTCCAATTCACAAAGACCATCGCTAATTGTGGCTTGCAATTAAGGTGAAATTGTTAAGATCTTCTGAAAACTGGCGGTAATGGAAGTTTAACAGGGATGTGATGCGCACACTTTGCAATCACTATGGTAACTGTGATTGTAGCCAGGTGAAGGCATTGCCAACATCACAGGTGTGCTATTTTGAACGAGAATATCATTGTTTAACTGATCCTGAAATTATTCACCGTTATAGGTTGCAAAGTTATAGGCTACAATTATTGACTTACTTGATGTCATCTAAGATGAGATTGCGCCCGCCAGTCAAAGGTGACGTGCAATATCTGCCATCGTTATGCTGTCAGCACTTCAAGTTCTTGCATTCTCTTTCATCGTGCTGTATTTCAACTTTGTATTACAATGTTTACAATGAACGCTGTTGTCTTTTCGGGTGTAATGCTCCTACACTGGCCTTTTCACCTGCTTGCTTGGCTTTCTTCTTCCTCTGTATAAGCGGTTAAGTTAAATTGCACCCTCGTGGTGGTAAATGATTTCAGCAAAAAATGAGAAATAGCAGATAGCCTACATTGTCCATTAATCAGTTAATATATGCTTGATTGATCAAATTCTTAACGGTGATTAATCGATCGTCAATTAATCATTAACATCCCTACAAGATGCCCAATGCTAGTTTCTTGTTTTGCTGTATAAATGTGGAAACAGCTAGCTCATTACACAGGGCTTATAGATGCATTTTTATTAGCTCCTAATGTTAAAGGGTAACTTCGGTATTTTTCAACCTGGACCCTATTTTCCCAACTTTTTGTGTCTAAGTAACTAATGGGGACAACAATTTTTGAAATTGGTCCAGTATTGAGCGAGATTGCGTCAGCCGGCAGCCGCGAAACGAGCTGTAATGTAATCCGACGGGACAAATGTGAACCGTCAATGTACGTCCACTAAAAGTGCTTGTTTTTGCCACTGACAGGCTCAGATTGTTATTATGTGTCTGACAACATTATGGAAAGGACCCTACAGAGAAATGAAACGTTTTTCTTTACCTTTCGCTTGATCCGGTCTGGTTTGTTATTGTGTGTAACCAAGTCAATCTCCTATTATAATCTATATATAATGATATATTTATTTAGCCTATTATACTTATTTATTTAGACAATCTGTATGACTTCCACCTACTCCGACCCCGGCCTCTGTTCGCTCCTCTCCCCGCTGTGACAGTCTCTCCACCGGGACCAGTTCGCCTCGTGTGCCCGGCAGCTCCCCGGTGTGCTCTCCGTTTCGGGAGCCCCTTCTTCAGTCGCCTCGAAGAACGGGTCGAAACCCGGCGGTAAGATCCCGTTCCGCCTCACCAGGGAGAGGAGTGGGGAGGGCGGCTTGGGCGCGGAGGGGCTGCCGTGGAAAGTCTGAAGGGCTCCAGCAAACGCTTGGGCATGATAACGCGGACCTGGAGCGCCATAAACCGCGCCGCTTTACAGAAAACAATCATTATTGGGGTTGAAGATCCGCTCCGATGAGGGTGGGAGAGTCGGGTCCCCGTGAAAAACAACTTCCTCCGGGGTGTAGAAGCAGGTAAAGGGACCATTTCCCCGGTGGAGGACACTGCTGCCGGCACTCGAGCCTCGGGGTAAGTAACAGTAGCCTCGGTAGTCCGGTAATCTCCCCGCTGGATGGCCGTTATGGTCCCTGAAAGTTGTGTCGTGGTTTTGTCTAGAGAGTTGGACCGACTTGTTGGCCCCGGTCTCGGTTAAAAACGGTGAATTAACAGAGCCAAATTCAGACTTTGACACATAGGCTAGTAGGTGCAGCTTGGTAAATACATGGTGCATTGTAGTTTACTCTTTCTATAGGCTGGTGTTGTGTTTTTTAAGCGTAGGCTTTATTGTGAAATAGGCTATAAGCCTATAAGACTTGGTTACACACAATAACAAACAGACCGGATCAAGAAAGGTAAAGAAAAACGTTTCGTTTCTCTGTAGGGTCCTTTCCATAATGTTGTCAGACACTTATAATAACAACCTGAGCCTGTCAGTGGCAAAAACAAGCACTTTTAGTGGACGTACATTGACGGTTCACATTTGCCCCGTCGGATTACATTGCAGCCTGTTTCGTAGCTGCCGGCTGACGCGATCTCACTTGTATACCAATTAGGTTTTGCTACTATCCCTATGTGCCAGTTAGCTGTCATTGCCATGCTGTAATGCTATGATATTATCGTTTGCCTATATAACCCCAAATGTATATGCCCATGCTAACCTCTGATTCACAGATACTGCATTTTCTCTTCCTCTAACCAATGTTGGAAGGTTTACCAGGGCTAATGCAAATATATTCTGTCACAACCTGCCCACATGGGCACTCTGCCCTGGGAGACTCACATGCACACATCTGCAGGCTTCAAACCCTTTCACGTGCATACTCCTTTGATTTGGTATACCTAACCTCTCATGCAGACCTCTGTAAGCCATGTCTCTATTGGCACAGGCTTAATAGAGTGCATCAGAGGCTATTTTAAGGCATGTGTGCCCTCCTCCCCTCCTCTTCCATCTATTCCCTGAGATTTTAGCAGACATGCAGTTTCCCGTGCCTCATCTGCTCAATTCAAATCCCAGCTGATGGGGACCTCTTCCCTGCAGAGTTTGTGCACTCCTGCTGGCCTCGTGTCAAGCATTATTGCCTTTCAATTCCAAACAAAAGGCCATGGAGCTGCGTCACGTTGAATAATACTGAGTTATCACCAGTGGTGGGTAGAGTACTGAAAATCTATACTCAAGTAAAAGTACAATTACTCCCGTAAAAAAATGACTCAAGTAAAAGTGAAAATTACCATTTGAGAAACCTACTCAAGTAAAAGTAAAAAAGTACCTGGTTAATAAATTAAAGTTACTTTCCATTTTAATATTTTTTAGGGTGTGCGGGCCAGTGCAAAATAATGAAAAAACAGCACTTGTTGATAAAACTTTCTTAGCCCTTTATAAAACAGAATATAAGTCTGTTTAACTCTAGTATTTACAGACATTATCAAAGTAACCAAACCTATTACAGCCCCAAAATGCAGTAGATACCGAATACAATACAATTAATTAAAACTCAGATTTTCTGTTCTGTAGTATTACTCCCTGTACCAAGACCTCAGTCAATCAACTAGAGAATGAAAACTTCTTTCCATTCACATTTTTCATTTGGGGATACCCATTTGTTGGAAGCTGCCTCTTGTTCTGGGTTTTGCTCCGTCATCATCGCATCGTGGTCAAAAGACAGGTGGTGCTTATTTTTCTCCCAGGCAGCTGGCAACTTGGCATCTGCAGTAGTAGAGGTGCTCCTCGCGCGCTCTCCCCCCCTACACTCAATCCCCGCATTTAGAGCAGACTAGTTGTAACAAAGGTATAAATGGCAAATGTAGTGAAGTAAAAAGTAGATTACTGGCTCAAAATTATACTCGAGTAAAGAGTAGAAGTACAGTTTAAAAAAAAGAACTAAAAGTACTCGTTCCTAAAAAAAAAACGACTTTTTTACTCATGTGTGTTACTTGTAATGCGTTACTACCCACCCCTGGTCGTCACTGGGAAGTCATGGAGGAAAAAACATTACATCAATAGCAGGACGCATGGCTTGCACTCTTTTTTCTTTCTTTCTTCGTATTTTGTTTGTTTTGTTTATATTTAAATATGGTTTGTTTTTTTAGCTTTTATCTGGGCTGGCCAATCAGCTTGCCAGGCAGGGCCTCTCGATTTTTTTAAACTGTAACAATACAGGCTTGCCTGTAGATGGCCTTGAACATTTTACTTTATTCTCATTAAACTTCAGATAGATACGTTTGTATAACCTCTCCAAGATGATAGGGTCTTCAATAATCTGTGGGGACAAGTATATTGGCCTTAGTTTAGAGTTAGTCATTAATCTTGGAATACCACTTCTAAAATGGACTCCCTTTGATGGACCTCCTCACCCCCACCCACCACCGCCATTATCATCTCTTTCTGTCTTGCTTGTTTGGTCTCTTTCCTTTTCCTGAGGGAAATCATTTTGTCACCTGCTAGCCTCTTGAGATATTAGGTTGTGGGGCTGTGGGAAATAGAGTTGAGATCCACTCCAGCTCAGCCACAGGCACTGACTCTATCGACAGAGTTAGAGTTATTGAGAGAAAGGGGAGAGATGGGAAATTAAATACAGAACACTGATGTTGTAAAATGGTTGATCATGATTTGTAAACATTTTGATGTAACATTTCAGTCTATTGGGAGTCAGCACCTTTTTTGTTTTTAAATCATCTTCTATGAAAGGTAGGTGCCAAATACTTATGATTAGGTGAATGTGGCCTCATAATCTTTGTTTTACACACACTAGGGATTGGCAGGAAAGTTTTACAAAAAAAAAAAAAATTATGTCGAGTCGGAGTTGAATTAAATTACTGCTGTATGTAGTTCATAGTGTGTGGGGGTGTGGGAGATGTCACACAACATGCCACAGAAAAAACAGACACACTCAGACATACACACACAGACACATACACACAATTTGTTGCATAATGAAGCATTTTGCCTGTGTGTTGTGGTATATTCTCCTTCAACTCATCTTGGAGTTGATCAGCTCAGTGGGCCCCGGAAGGTGATAAAAAACATTTGGAGTTGAACTCGGCAGGGTTGCAGCAGGGCGGGGAGCATAGGCTGCACACTTGGCGAGTTGGACAGAGTGGTGTGTGGGTCTCTCAACGTTGACCCACTCTGCAGGTTCTGGACGAGTGATGCGTGGGTCTCTCAAGACGTTCGCCGACCCAGTGGGTCCGATGATTATTCAGAGTTTAATTCAGCGGGTTAGTTGAATAGCGGTGTTGCAGCAGACACACTGAACAGGCGTGTGTGTTTGTCAGGCAGATGCAACAGGCACACTTCACCGATTGAAAGATGAAGCAGATTCTCTTCTTGGCTCATGGAGCTGATGTTGAGGCAAATCTCAGAGACAGTCTTAGAGACAAAGTTGTGTGGATTCACTGTAACGTGTTCATGACCAGGTAGGTGTGAAATCTGCGTTGGGCATGGGGCTGTTTGTGTGGGCTGGTATGTCTAGTGTTACGGCGGGAAAAATCTCATTACATATACACAAAACAGTAGCTTTGACTTCCAGATCTTTGCAATATAATTTACCGTGATAACATTAACATTATTACATTCAGCGCACATTCCTGAGCACGGCTATCTAAGCCCCATATGAAGATGAAGAAATTGAATATGAATAACTATTATATAAAACATCACAGTTACACACAAAATAAGACATTAGAGTTCACCACAATGTGATACCCAAGGTTTCATGACTCTGTATCAAAGATTTCTCCTGATTTTGGGAACATTCCGATGTGTCATTTCAGACTCTCTGGTGCCTAGGGGCTTATCAGTGACAAGGCTGGGTGTTGGTGTTTTATGGTTGTTTGAGTCCCTTTGAGTTTCTTGGTACCATCTGTGAGGAATGAGAATGAAGTAATTTACAGAGAGGTCAGTAACCTCCTTTAGGATCCAACCACTACTGATCCAACCCACCATACTGATCTGTTATCAGGGAAGAGGCTCACACAGGATGCAAAGGGCCTTTCCAGATGTGGGATGACGATGATGATGTAGGTGCGTTCACTACACTGTGTACATTAAAAACATACACAAGGAATTTGACTTGGTGAGGTTTGGTTCAGGTACATATGAACATATACACTTACATACATGTCACATTCAGAAGTTAGGATGCACAGCAACAGCACAGCAACAATACATGTAGTACAGAACATCACATTTAGTAAGTAAAGAGACGGTGCAGGCTAATCCTTAGGTGGGTTGGTTGAGTAGGGAAGTGGCTCTGGGGAAGAAGCTAGGGCTGAAACGATTCCTCGAGAAACTCGAGTAACTCGATTACTAAAAATCATCGATGCAAATTCTTTGCATCGAAGCTTCGTTTAATCCATATAACTATATACATGCTCAGTGTTTCGCACGGATGATTATTACTGTTGCACAACGCGCTGGAGAAAGAGAGAGAAAATAGCGAGGGGCGAAGAGAAGAGACAGGCCAGAGAAAACGACAGAAAGTGTCCAAAGTTTCGGATCCAGTGTTGCCAACTTGGCGACTTTGTCGCTAGACTTGGCGACTTTTCAGACCCCCCTGGCGACTTTATTTCTCAAAAGCGACTAGCGACAAATCTGCCGACTTTTTCTGACCATGGGAAGCAATGTTAATGTGTTGAATCCCAAAGCATTTGGCAATAAATTGGTTCGGCTGATGCCGGTTTTCTCTACTTGCTTGTCTAATCCAGAGAGGTCTGACGGTCACAGCGCTTCCCACACACAGCGTAGCTCCTTCCCTCTGCTGAGAGCAGGGACTGTAGGATAGGGTCCACTTGTAATTGCTACCGGCGTACGCCGAAACTGGCCGGGTGGGCGGAGTCAGCACTTAATATTAAAACGGGATGAGATGAAGGCTAGTAAAGAATGCACGTTAATTATGGCTATATGTAATGGCTAGTTAAGAACGTAAATCAATATGGTGGCTAGTTATGATGTCCCTAAGTTAGCTAAGTTTTGCTCAAGAAAATAACCACAGAAAATAAAATGCTGCAGTCAATTTGTGAAAGCCTGAGCTTCATTCATGTTATTATTATGATAGTCACACACACACACACACACACACACACACACACACACACACACACACACACACACACCTACTCCCCTCACAGTGATGCATAAAATACCCCAGAAAGCAAAATATCAGGTGGTGTAAGTAGCAATTGGAGCCTAAAATGCACCAGTCCAATACAGCAGGTATATTCAGTTTAGTTTGATTGCAGTGAGTAGGGTCAGCAGGTGTAGGGCAACCCTTCAACATAGCAAATAAATGTACATTAGCCAGTCTTATGAACTTGTATGATATTTAGGCCTAGTAATAAATATCAATAATAATTATTATTTCACCTCGTTTTCAGTAAATCACAGTGTCGTATGGACAGCTTCGTGCGGACAGCTTTTCTCTTTTGTATATTTACTATTGCTCTTTAATAAAGCAAAAGTATTTCTTATCCGATTACTCGATTAATCGATGGAATAATCGGTAGAATACTCGATTACTAAAATAATCGATAGCTGCAGCCCTAGAAGAAGCTGTTGAGATGTTGGGTGGTACTGGTTCTAATCTACCAGTACCACCTTCCTGAGGAGAGTTTTTGGAACAGGTGGTTGCCTGGTTGGGTCAACAGCAATCTTGACACAAGGCAGGCCACCTCTCTCTGGTAGGCAGACTCTTCATTATTGATGAGGCCCACCAGGGTGGTGTCATCTACACATTTAATCAGCTTGATTGAGGGATCACTGGATCTGCAGTCATTGGTGTATAGTGTAGGTATCTTAACCTCAGCCATCCTGAAATCTACAGTTCCTTATGTAAAAGAACTACAGGTTCCTGTTTCCCCTTTTCACTGAGAGACATGTAACCGTGCCCTGATAGGCGGCCAGTCATTTCACACCTAAGTGTGAAATCTCCTACCATAAAACCAGCCATTTTTAATGGGCTCTCTCGGCTCTCTCTCTTTCTTTTTTCTGCTGGCTTCCAAGAGGGATTGGGTTCCTTTCACCTGCAGGCCCAAGGCCTGTATTGTCTCCTGTCTACACAGCTTTCCCTCAATCTAGGCCTATGGTTTATGACCCGTTGTTCCTCTCTCTAACAAAGGACTAGCACCTGGCCTCACACACACACACACACACACACACACGTGCGTTTATCTTACTTGTGAGGAACTTCCATTGACTACATTAATTCCCAAACCTAGTCCTAATCCTAATTGTAAAAGCTATATTGCACTTAGTTTTAACATGGGGGTTATTCAGCACTTTATCGCCATGAAAACTGCTAGTAGGGTTAGGTTACTACTCACCCAGATTGGATGCAGCGAGGAAGAGTTTGTAGCATTCATATTTTTACTTCCAATGAATTTGAATGAGGCCGAAAACAGCCTGAAAACTATCATTTAACACATTCATGAACATATTCAACAACATATCCGGCGGTGGGGCGTTCACTCATCGGAGAGCTCCGGGTGCTGAAGGGGTTTAAGACCAACATAGAGCTGGCTTTTTTTCCTATACATGTAAATGAAATACCAATAAGGGTATCAAATTGTGTTACCGAAGCTTTTAACTATTTAGGACCAGTATGGGTTATATTTGCGGTTATGTGTAATAACATAGTTTATTTATGTAATCAACTACCTGTACAGCTACTAAGCTATGTAGTTTACATAGCTTAGTAGTTGTACAGGTAGTTGAACCTAGCAAATTAGCTTCACTTGTCTCTACAAAAGGGAAAGAAACCATCATAGTGACTTACATCAGTGAACAGACCATGGTGCCTTCTGCCACCTTGATCGGTCGTAATCGCCACATTTAATACAGCTCCATACTCCGATTATGTTACTTGATTTTTGTTTAGTCTAGTTTGTTAGTGGTAGCATTAGCATCCATTAGCTGCAGCTCGTAGCCTCAGAATATTAAAATGTTGGATAGGCTATGTTCACAACAGCGATCCCCCAAACATCTGTGTGAGAATTCAACATCTGAATTCTCACAATAACAAACTACTTCATAGTGCATTGCTGTCATTAGAAATAATATAGAAACTAATGCTTGAGCTACAGTTGTCTGCAGCAGTACTTGGTTTACGTATTCCAGCTGTATGGAGGGGGGTGTCGCAAATGCTGCTAAGACGTCGCAAAGACGTTTGTGACTGTCTTTTTTTGGCACTACTAGGAGTCGCCAAAATCAACAATTTTCAAATCCTACACGCAGGGGCTTTAAGGCTTATAAACTTCTAACTTATAATCTTCTACTATCCAAAATGGCAATATCCCTACGATCCCTTCTCCTGGAAGTGAAACTTTCTATTGATATTGTAATTTTGTCATATATTTTCTCCATCATTACAGTTGTTGTTCTTTGTTTTGACATGGCACATATCCCTAATCTCTATAGACATTTCAGATTAGTAGCATATAAACTCTGTTAGAATTCTGTAACCTCACATTGGGGACGTGCATGGCAGAGCTCAGGATTTTACACTCAGCATGGAGGGAAAAAAAATCATCATCTGTAAATGACAGTAAACTCAGAATTCCATAGTGTATACCGTTAGGAATGCTTCCAATGGCATGCATAACAAGCAACCAAAAAAAAAAGAAAAATCTTTGGTGGGATGCAAAACAACAAGAATGCATACACAGCAAAACCCTGTAGCAATGGAGATGGAGGCACTTCAGTGCTTCCTCTTCATTCTCCTTGGCTCTAAAGAGACACCAATGCAGCAGCTAAATTGCCTGCTCAATAACAACATATACAACAAATTCAGATTGTAACAAGTTTAGGGCCTCCACTGGCTAATCTGATCCTGCATTGTGTCTACTTGGATTTCTTCCTTTCTCAAACAGAATCATTTCAAATTGTGCCAATGGAGAAAAATGGATTATATCTCAATGGTTTTTGTACAGTGAACCCTTAAACTAAGTCTACATTGCACAGTAAAATGAATGGGCCATACTGGTAATTGGTAATCAATACGTTAAAGCTGCACTAAGCGATTTTCCGACCACTAGGGGGTGACAGAAAACCACAGCAAAGCTGCTGGACTATGGAGAACCCAAAGGACAAACCTTGCAAAGGACCATGCATAAAGACTAATAGCTAAGTTAAACGGAGAATTGTCACCGGTTACCAGACTCGCTTTGCCAGATTTTTCTCTCGCTGAAGGAGTGAAGAGGTAGGTAGCAAGTTTACTAGTTGAACAAGTTTACTCGCTTGCCTCATCGATGCTGCCATTACAAGAATTTTTTTCAGGAATGGGAGGGGGAGAGCGCCTCTTTTAAACAGCGAGAGAGGAGACAAGCTAGTTTTAAAAAAAATGAAAAGCCACTGAATGGGTCGAGAGGAGCTTCGAGTCGGGCCGGGTTTCGACAACAAGCTTTAGAAAAGAGGTTGAAAACAGCAACACAGCTGGCCCGTGTGTGTGGCTATTTGTTTATATCATTACATCTCAAGGAAATCTCCACATTACACATTAGTTTCAGGATCTGTGATAGGGTCTGAAATCGCTTATTGCAGGTTTAAGTTTAGTATTCAGTGTCTGCATTAGTACATGTCTAACAGATATTGAAAGCCAGATACATTAAAAAGTGTCCCTATTGTCTCATTCTTTACATCCCACCAATCTCTCCCCCAGTACTGACAAACAAACGAAAGTTTTAAAAGTCTGATTAAAGAATGTGTGTACCATGAGCTATAGTGACAGTGTTGTCATCCACAGTCCCTGACAGAATGACCACTGCAATTTGTTACCTTTGGATCATGGTGAATTTGATCCTGCAGCCTTGCATCCTGATAGGCTTGACACAGTGTCACCCCACTTCTCTTTCTTAATGGTGTTATTGCATGTGTCAAATTTCACCTTTGATGTGATGCCTCAAACTTTACAAGCAACCCTAACCTAACCCTAGCCCTTCTACTGCCAAGAGATGTACGCAGACGTAAGGGGAAGATTGGCCTTGGCCACACAACTTTAAAGGGGACAGTTGTACCATGTTAAGCCATTGTGGACGTCAAACTGTCAGATACTGTTATTGAATGCTTGTCTCCAACTCCAAGCTTTTTCTTCTGCTCCAAATGTATGGGAAATGTGTAGGCCTCAGATGCATCATTTTTCCAATTTGTTTGACAGTTTTTTACAGACAGAGTTTTACAGTTTAGTTCCTTACAGATAAAGCATACCTGGCACATGAATTTGACACACACATTTAGTGTGTTAATACTGGCTTGCTGAAGCTGCTAATGTGAAATTTATATTTTTGTTTGTTTTTTTATATTTATATTTTATTTTTTTATGTTATTTTAGTAAAGTTGTTTTTTCTGCAGAGTAGTCAGAAGTCGCCTCATTTCATTCTTCTGCTCTCCGATTTGTTTTATTGCTTGTCTTTGTTGTCTGCACATCTGATTTGGCTCTGTCTCTCGTAATTGTTTCTATGTGAGTGAGGCCAGAGCTGCTTAGATTACTTTGGTCATTGGATTTTTACAGCAAATTTGTGTTACCCTTTTTCGTAGTAATGTGCAGATAATTCTTGTTTACTTGTTTATTTTATTGATAAAGCTTAATGCTCTCCTTACTCTTCATCTCTTTGAATCAAATGTATTGATCCTTCTTCAAGGAAGGCTGAGGTTCATAAATACTGAGTTATTAATAATCTGCTTTTGTTAATTAAACATGATAGATGAGTCTTGCCTTTATAGAACAGTTGGAAATGGTAAAATCGTTATGCCTAATAAGAACATTAATATTCAAAGATGCATATATTGAGGGGTGAACTCACAAAAGGACAGTGACACTTTTACGGCTGTTAAACCATCGCAAAAAACGTGTGATTCACAAACCATTCACAGATGGAAAGCACACTTAAAGGTAGGGTAGGCAATTTATTTTAGAAGCATTTCGGTTATATTTGTTGAAATTTTCAATTACATCCCGACAGCTATCAATAAATCAAATGCTCTGAGAAAAAATCTGGTCTCTGTGGCTGTCCCAGGCCCTGTAATCAGCCACTCCAAAATCTCAGGAGGACCAGGCATTAACAACCAATCAGGACAGCTCTTCCACAAAGAAGAGTGCACTGAACCTACCTGTCAATCATACATGCATGTCTAGTCCTGCCTGCCCTGCAAACTGCAGAGAGAAAACTAATATATCCACAAAAGAGATGAGGTGAAACAGCCATAATCCATACTGAATACTGGGACTGGAATAAACTTGTTGTGTAACGAAGCCAGTTATTTTCCCCACTGCACAAGACTGTTCATCAGCAAGGAGCCACATTCAGATCAGTCAACTGCTCTTAGGTAGCCTACTGTAGCTATGGCTTTGACCCTGTCACTGTGTAAAAAATAACAACTAGACTGAGCTAGCAGACCTACTGTATGTTTTGTGTAAAAGGTTTGGAATTTGTCAAGTTTGCCCAGACGCTGCTCTCTCTCTAATACAGAGTAAACCTAGCTCGACCTAGGTGTGTGCTTCAAAAACCGTACTGACTAATCTATGCTGACAAAAATAATTTTTGCTGGTGAATGTTTTCGTTACAACTAGATGTAGCTGGCAGAGGGGCGCTGCTCTTGTGGCGACCGGCAGCAGGTGTTTGCGTGTCTGTTTGTTTGTGTCCTTTAACTTATTGTTCAGCTAACCAGTGTTCACTAGTCTTTAAACTAGTGTTCTCCTGTTTGTACCGTTTCGTGAACGCTTTTTTTTTTCCGGTGAGTTTACCGTGATCAAGTTGAAGATGGAGATATTATTCCTACTTTTCCTGACAACCACGCTGAACCTCACCTTGGGATTGTTTGTCAAATCTCATACAAACAGGATCCACTACACTCGGGACTTTCTCCTTGGACTTCAATCGCATAATCTCCCAGTGGATCAACTTGCGGACCCATTTTCACGCAGTGGCAAGTCTAACGTTTTTAACTGCAAACATTTTTTTATGCGCAGTTTTACAAAAACTCATGACAGGAAAAACAGGAAAAGGGGGAAGAAGGGTGGTGTCCGACAACGGTTAAGAAAGTTAACCAAGAGTAAATGACTTCCTTTACCTTCCATTGTCCTGGCAAATGTCCAGTCTCTAAAAAATAAGACTGATGAACTGCAAGCTTGTGTGTCCTTTATGCACGAGTTCAGAGATGTGTGTGTGTCCACATTGATGGATTTGGAGTTCCGATCCGTTTGGACCGTGACCCAAGGATGACAGGAAAGCTCCATGGTGGGGGTGTCTGTATGTATATTAACCTCAGTTGGTGTAATAGTGTTACTATACGTGAGCGGATCTGCCTACCGGACATTGAGCTATTGTCTGTATCAGTCAGACCCTTTTACCTGCTGAGAGAATTCCCCCTAATATTCCTAACAGTAGTGTACATCCATCCCAGAGCGGACGCCAAAGCTGCTGCCGATGTCATCTTTTCAGTGTCGCAGCGACTTCAATCTATCTCACCTGATGCCCCTTGTTTTTTCCTCGGAGATTTGAACCATGTTAATTGCAAAAAGATGCTAAGCAGTTTTAATCAGTACATTACTTGTCTCACTCATGGTAAGAGGACATTGGACCTCTGCTACGGCTCTATTAAGGGGGCCTACAGGTCTGTCGCTGGCCCTCCTCTTGGTTCCTCTGACCACAATGTGGTGCATCTGCTCCCCACATATAGGACTGTGCTGCATAGGGATAAAGTGCAGACACGTGAAGTCCAGGTGTGGAGTGAGGATAGCACTCTGGCCCTACAGGGGTGCTTTGACTGTACAGACTGGTCCATCTTTCAGGAATCATCTAATAGCATTGATGAACTGACAGATGTAGTGTGCAGCTATATCTCTTTTTGTGTAGATAGTGTGATCCCAACCAAAGCAGTTGTCTTCTATCCAAACAACAAGCCTTGGATCACCAAGGAACTGAAAAGTCTGCTTCGGGAAAAAAAGGCTGTTTTCAGAAGTGGGGATAAAATTGCTTATGCTGAAATTAGAAAAGTAGTTCAGGCTGAAATTGTAAAGGCGAAACTCGAATACAAGAAAAAAATCGAATCCAAATTCAATGACTCTGACCTCAAGTCTGTCTAGAATGGCATGAAATTGATGACAGGTCTACATAAATGCAATAATACAGTCTCTTTGAATGGTTTTACTTCTAATGTGCAGCTGGCAAACAAATTAAACAGTTTTTATTCGAGATTTAATTCGGACGATTTTTATGAAAAAACTAATAATATGCGTGAATTCGTCAGGGACACTTCTGTTTTTAAAATTGATGTACCTACTGTTGCAAAACTTTTTAAACAAACTAAGGTCAGTAAGAGCCCTGGACCAGACAATATTAGTGGCCGGGTGCTTAAGTCCTGTGCTTTGCAACTGAGTGAAATTTTCCAAGTCATTTTCACCCAGTCTCTTCAGCTGCAAACAGTTCCTAAAGTATGGAAACATGCCACCATTGTCCCTGTGGCAAAAAGTAAAAACCCCAAAGTCTTGAATGATTTTAGACCAGTAGCTCTGCACAGCACTTTACTTGATTTGATTTTGTACTTTATTTTGCACTTCACTTGCAGTGCATAATATCGGATCTGGTATTGTTTCCCATTTTTGGTTTTTCAGTTTCTGGTTCAGTGTGGTAGGAGTGTCTTCATTTTTACTTGAGCTGTTGGTTTATTCCGGGAATTTCTGTGTTCTGTATTTCTGATGCTTGTTGTTGTCTATGTTTTTATGTAACCTGATGTGTTTTGATGCCCACTGCAGACCAAATTTCCTTCGGGATAATAATAAAGTTGAAGTTGAAGTTGAACTGTGTTTTGCATAAAATATTTGAATTTATTGAGTTTGCCCCTCACATGCACGGGCATGATGTTGGAGGGAGGAGTTACAGAAGGGAGGGAGGGACCAGAGAGGGAGGAGGGGGGATTTTTTTGTTGTGTACTTTCAAATTCTTGAAATGAAATTTCTTGAAATGCTCAATTCTCCAAAGTTGCATACCCTAGCTTTAATTGTGTCGCCAAGGATATAGCGACACAGTATGCCGTTGCTGTTCATCCATATTTAAATTAAGTTATCTATATGCGTTTCAGCACAAAAATGACCCCTTTCTATACAAATGAGGCTCATTACAGAGTGCGTCCAATTAACTGCTAAATGTCACTCGCAGTTAAGGTGAAATTGTTAAGATTTTGGCAGTAATGGAAGTTTAAAGAAAGTCTGTGAGTCTAACAATGGCATCTCTCCCATGTCCATGCTTATATACAAACTAGAAATGGTAGCAACACATGTAATAATGGATTGCTTTCCAAATGGTGGGGACGTTGTGCAACTCCACAGACTTGTGTAAGATAGGCCACCATGCTGGTGTCAGGTGTGCATGAAACGTGACTTGAGCTTTTGTTGGTCACTCATCAGCCCCCTTAAGTAAATCCAAACGGAGGTAGTACACAGTGGAAGTATCTTTGGTAGTTACAACCCTCTTAGGTACTTACAAATGCTAGCATTCCTGAGACTGTGCGCAGAATGAGGAAGCATGTAAATTGTAACATGGTTCTCTTTCAAACATTCGTTTCGGCATCTCACTATGGGACACGCCCCCCTCGGTGTGTCCCCAGAAGCTATCTCCCACTACGCCAGTCTTGACTGGCTGGCAGAAGTGATGTCTGCGTCTCGGGGGAGGGACTCCCTCCTTCAAAAAAGCCCTGACGCAACGTCATCTCGTCAGTCTAAAACCTGTTCTCGCTCCCAGAAGCAAGCAAACTCTTAGACGGTGAGCGCAGCTAACTGGATAGCTAACCTGTTCACAGAGCAAGCTAACCACTCGGTCAACGAGCGCTATCTTTGGGCTGCCTTAGCTATTTGTAAGTAATTTGGCTGGACTGTCTCCAAACAGTAGCCTCAGCAGCTAGCCACCATACTGACTGCCTCCCACTCCTTCTTTATCTACGGAGCAAACCACAACATGTCGCAGTCGGAACCCTCCCTCACCATGGAAAAGGGCAAGATGTGTCCATGTGGGAACAAGATCTCGGGTGCAGACACCCACTTGGTGTGTGCTGTGTGTCTAGGGCTGCAACACGCCCAAACCGCACTAGCATCCCTGGCTGCGTGTGAACACTGTGCCCGTCTAACCATCAAGACCCGACGGTGCAGACTAGCCCGCCAAGCTAGCCTGTTCGGCGCGGACCCTATGATGGGGGTAACCAACCCTCCGTCACAGGATTTGACAGTGAGCTCCCAGGAACCCACTGAAGGAGTCAGCTGGGGTGCCCAGCTCGACGCTGCCTCACTGTTTCCAGACGAAGCCAAAGCCTGCCTCACAGCCCAACTTGGTGAAGTTGCAGACGATGAGCCTGAATCAGGGACGAGTCTATCAGCCGCGGTTCCGAAGAGGACGAGGATGACGACGTCAAACCCTTCTTTTCTCCGCCACAAGCAGCAAAGTTTGTGGCTGCAAGTGATGGGTGCAGCAGTGCTAGTGGGTCGCCGGACCTGACAGCTAGCTTGGACCTGCATGATGTCTGCAAAAGAGTGGCTGCAAAGCTTGGCATTGCCTGGCCCAACGTCCTCAGGGAGACCACCACGTCTCGCTAAGAGGGCAAGCGACTGCCTAAAGCCAAATGCTCGGCCAGACAGCTACTGCCCGTCTTCCCCGAATGCCTGGAGGAAGTTACCCGGTCATGGAGCAATCCATTCTCTGCTAAGAACCCCGTCCAGGGACGGTCTGCGTTAGACTGGGCCGACATGGAAAGCAGTGGATTCTCCCAACTAACCCCAGTGGAACCCCTCCTGGCATCCCACCTCCACCATACGCACAAGTCCACCATGACTGTGGTGGGCCCCACTCTGCCGTCCAGAGCTGACTGCTTTCAGTCTTCCATGACTGAAAAAGGCTATAAAGCGGTGGCCATGTCTATCAGGGCCCTGAATGCATCCTCGCTGCTTTTGGCCTACCAGGCTGCACTGGAGGAGGGTATGACGACCACGCCCACGCCAGCACTGTGGGAAGAACTGTGCGTGGTCCCCGATCTCTGCCTGCGTCTACACAGATGTGCTGTTCAAGCCTCAGGAAGAGCTATGGCCCTGATGGTCGCCCAGGAGAGGGCAAGATGGCTAAACTTATCTAGCCTGTCCCATAAGGAGAAGACCCAACTCCTGGATGTGCCTGTGGATCCCAAAGGCCTTTTCGGTCCAGCGGTGGCGACTATGCAGGTATCGATACTGTTGCAAATGAGTATTGGATCCGTTTCAAATTTTTAGTATCGATATTCATCGAAGTGTCAATATTTTTGACAACCCTACTACAGGTATGTAAGACAAAAATGATATATAGGTCCAAAATAGCTGAACTTATCCGTTAAGGTGAGATGTAAGGTTAAGCTTAAGCATGTAGTGATGAAGATTAAAATTAGGAAATTAATATAGTCAAAGGACAGTCTTCAGTGTGGATGCAGTGTGCCCATGTGTGTGCGCACAAATGTATTAGGGGTGTTTGGCTGAAACATACCTACAATTATGCAAAACACATTGATGTACATTGAAGTACATAGGGTACACCGAACACCTGGATCAAAGCTGCTCTACCATCTGGATCCATCAGCCTGAGCCACATCGACAATATTTTTTCTTTTTAGACAAGAAATCCATTTTGTATTTATTTGGTTCAAGATTCTTTTTTCTTCCAACTATCAAGATACTCTTAACCTTTTGGTGTTCCCTGCTTCTTTGGGGAAACAAATATATGTGGGTAAGATTAGAATGTTGAAAAGGGTTGAGAAAATGAAGTGTACAGATTTCATTGAAAGTTATTAGAGTTAGAAGATTTTGTTGCATTGTTCTTAAACTTTGTCAGAGATTGATTCAAGACGAGGCTGACAGATATTGCTCACTGTGGCATTACATTTGTTTGACTCACTCATTTTTTGGGATACAAGTGGCAGAATGTGACTTCCTAGTCAGCCGAGGACAAGTTTGCCTTCTTTAACTTTAATGTATTTTTGTTTTGTTTGTTTTGTTTTGTTAACATTTATTTATGTTTTTTGTGCCATTTTTTGCCCTTAGTAAAGAGTTTTTTTCATCAGGTTTAAGGGGTTCTGTAGTCTATATTCCAGTCCCAGTATTCAGTTTGGATTATGGCTGCTTCACCTCATTTGATTTATTGATAGCTGTCGGGATGTAAAGAGAATTTCAACAAATATAACCAGAATGCTTCTAAAATACTGTAAATTGCCAACCCTAGCTTTAAGAACCATTGTTTTTTCTGTGTGTATAAGAAGGTGTCTGGATAATAATGAGAAAAAGAGCAAGAAAGAGAAATAAACTGGGAGAAGGAAGTAAGAGAATATATCAGACCGATGGGAAAAACAAGAGAATGATTCGGGGACTTAGAAGAAACAGTAGATTACATGGTCTTGTCCTGTAATTGACCGTTTGCAACATTTCTGTTAACTCGTGCCCCCCTTAGTTACTGTTGCTGTGTCTGACAGTCTTTGAAGATGGACACTACCATAGACACCACAATCCGACTGGTTCCCCAAAAACACATTTTTACTGTGTTATGTCCTTATCAGAGTCAAACCGCTCCAACAAAAGCCATACTTTTGTACTTCTGAGCCATACTCTCAGGGGCGAATTCACAAAAGGATTGCGCGGCTTTTGCTGACACTAAACCTGTGCAAATAAGACAAAAAGAAACCGTGTAATTCACAAAGCACTCGCAAAGGGTGAAATGCCCCGCTAACTGCGCTGCCACGCAAATAGCATCTCGGTGCTCCTGTGCTATTTGCACGTATTTAAATTAGGTAATATGCATACATTTGGCGCAAAATTGGCCCCTTTCTATGCAGATGAGCCTCATTGCAAAAACAGTCCAATTCACAAAGGTCGGCGCTAATTGCCACACGCAGTTAGAGTGAAATTATTAGCGTCTTCAGAGAGTTGGTGGTAACTGAAGCGCATTTATAAGGGGTGTCACGCCCAGACTTTATCACTTGTTGATTTAACTGAGAATTGAATTGAATTGACCTTGCAAATGTCTCTACAACAATTCCACCTTTGTGTGACCTAAAAAATAAAATTGTCTGTAAATACAGTCTGTAAATAATATTTTGACATTATTATTATTATTACTATAGAACTTTAACACAGATTGCTTCACAAACAAAAGCAAATAAATCAGTACAACCAAACAATCAATACAACTCAATTTCTCACTCTGAAAATATTTTCACTTATCTCACTAGTCAGCACAGTGGGCTTTATTTTGGCCTAAGGATTCAGCACCATGGACAGCCCCGCTCAAACTCATTTACAGTATTACCTCCGCCAAGGAGGTTATGTTTTCGGTGCCGTTTCTTTGTGTGTGTGTTTGTCTGTCTGTCAGCAGGATTACAGAAAAAATACTGGCCCGATTTTCATGAAACTTCTTGGAAGGGTGTAGCATGGGCCAAGGAAGAACCCATTAAATTTTGGAGCGGATCCGTATATTGGTTGCGCTTGCACATTTGCATATCATAGAAGACTGGATTGGCCTTGGCGGAGGTCTGCGCTCGCGAGTGCCCTTCTAGTTTATTTTGGGATGCAGTGAGATGCAATGACAAACAAAGGATGCAGTGACAGGATGCAATTGTGTCATGAAAAATAAATGAATAAAGCTCCCCTACATTCTCCTTTGTTCTCCGCTTCAAATCATGCCATCTTCTTTTGCAGTCTGAAGGTGCGTTTGGAAACACCAACAGCACTGACAGACTGGGATATTAAATCCCAAATATGGTTTCTCGCAGTCCCGGTTAAATTTCTTGCCTGAAGTTTTGAGGAATGCCTCTGCACCTCGTCCGTCAGGACTTGCAGCTCGCGGTCTAAAAATTTCATTTTTCTCTTTCTCTCTGCCATTGTCCTGTCTACTGTGTTCTTCGCGCAAAGGCAACGTTTATACTTTGCCACATTGGTAATTGCAATCAGACGCAAAACAGGGGCAAATTGCACTCAGTTGCAACAGGTTATGGGCGTGTTTGCGCTGGCATATCATTAGCGCAATATCTTTTGTGAATCGGTCCTTGAGACGGAGCAAATAGTGGTTGCAAATGATACGCAATTCATGGTGCTATTAGCGGCCGCAATCCATTCTTTGTGAATTCGCCCCTCAGTGTGGTATTGGAGGCTCTGTTGGAGCTGTCGGAATTTTGTCGGAGGAAGTAGATGGATGCTAAGCACGGATTGGTGGATCGCTATGTCAATCCTTATTTTGGAAATGGTCAATTGGAGCAGAGCCCAGTAGGAGGCTGAGGCTATGATATTAACTGCTCAGGTCACTATGTCAATATCACAGGACTCTGCATGGCGTACAAATTGGTATTCTAACCTCAGACTGTTTCATATAGCCAGAATGTTTGCAAGCTCTGTTTGCTGTTCTTTCTGTAGGACAGACTCTGGAAATACGGACAGATTTCTAAGAATGTGCAACTTTCTCTAGAACTTTTTATTTTAAGTTTCAAACCGTCAAATGATGTTTTGATTCAGAACCATATTAGTGTGTTTGAGTTGGTATGTACTGGAGTGAAATCCAAACTGGAACTGGACAGCCTCTTGAGAGTTTGGGGTTGTCTGTAGGAAAGACTTGGAACCTTATCCTCCACCTGCATCAGATTTTATATGGAAACTAGCTTGTGTTAATGGGATCAATAGCACATTAGAAAGGTATTTTCTGAAAGGAGAGTTGTGTACACCAAGTGGATCTACAAGAACCAGTCAGGTGCTGCCGCATACACTCACAACTCCTGTAAGGTTCTTGATCATGTGTGTTCAGGATCGGGTTCAGGGCCGGATTTAGCCTGCTTTGACTGGGGGTGCAGTAAAAAATGTCTTTTTACAGTCATCATGCTTGCCAATAAAATAAAATATACTATATTATTATAAAGAATTAGGCCCACTGCCATAAGTATGTTCTGCTTAGATTTGGTTTTCTTTAATTTTTCCCCACAGCCATCCACTCCTAATACAACAGCTTTATTTTATTGTTAATTGTAACATCTTGAATTACATAGTCACTTTTACCCGCCACCACCACCCCATTTTAGGAGGGCATCTTTATTAATAATTTATAATTTTTGTCAGTATAGATTAGTCATTACGGTTACAAAAACACACACAGAGAGAGAGAGCGCTGCCTCCTTAAAACTTCCAAATTTCCAAAAAAACAAACTTTTTATGCAAAACACAGCTCTGCTAGCTCAGTCTAGCTGTTACTGCAATATTCACTGGCAAAAAATATTTTTTCTCACACAGATTAGCTATCACAGTTGCAAACCATAGCTAGCCTATCACTATACAGTTGTTAACTTGAATATTAAATTGATAAAATTAAAGATCTTATAATATACCTCTGTATTATAATGGAATGGAATTGTTTTATATAATTATTATAATTTGATGGAACATTCCCATCACACTGAGCACTAACAGCTGCAAACATAACAAAAAGAGAAAAGGCTGTAGTGAAGCCATGGGTGGTGCAGTGTCCTCTCCTGGATTTGGGGTTTGGTTGGTCTGGCTGCTCTCTGCTGTCTTCCAGACCCTGACTCCCTCAATCTCGTGTTGTCCTTGCTACAATACTGGTAGAATAGACATTACCTTTAAAAAATACAATTCACCTGTTTCATATTTTACTAGAATTTCCTTGTTTGAAGGTGATCATACCTTAGTAGCTATCAATATTTTCTGCCACTTCCCTCAAAACTGTTCTATAGAATAGAGCAGTGCATGTATTCAGAACTCACTGATGGCTGTCTATAGGAGACTTTGTAAATGACTATATTCAGATTAAAGCCCTTATGTGTAGGATTTTAAAATTGTTTATTTTGGCGACTCCTAGTGGTAGTGCCAAAAAAAAACACAGTCCCAAACGTCTTTGCAACCTCTTAGCGCCGTTTGTGATACCCCGCTTCATACAGCCACAATATGTAAACAAAATACTGCTGCAGATAACTGTAGCTCAAGTATTAGGTCCTATATTATTCCTAATGACAGCATTGTACTATGAACTAGTTTGCTATTGTGAGAATTCAGGTTAACAGATGTTTAGGGGATCGCTGTCGTTGTGAACATAGCCCATCCAACATTTACTATTCTGATGCTACGAGCTGCAGCAAATTGATAATGCTACCACTAACAAACTAGACTAAACGCAAATCAAGTAACGTAATCGGAGTATGGAGTTGTATTAAATGTGGCGATTGCGGCCGATCAAGCTGACAGGAGGCAGGACGCATGAACCAGACACAGGACATCGGAAACAGACGGCAAATGCGGACTAAACGACGCGATTACAACCTGCACACACACTGGACAGAAGGAACGCCATGGTCTGCTGACAAAGTGGCTATGATAGTTTCTTTCCCTTCTGTACCCACACTCTCTGTCGGCAGCTGGCTATGTACCGACAAGTGAAGCTAATTTGCTGGGCTAGGTTACATAGCTTAGTAGCTGTACAGGTAGCTGACTACACAAATAAACTAACGTTATGCCATTATACATAACCGCAGATATAAATTACACAGGTCATAAAAAATAGTTAAAAGCTTCGGTAACACAATTTGAGACCCTTATTGGTATTTCACTTACATGTGTAGGAGAAAGAAAGCCAGATGGGTCCGTCGGGCTCCCGGGGTTTGGTGACTGGAGTCTCCGGTCTGCTGTGTTGCGGGGGGCCGGGGAACGGGAACTTCAAGCCGATCAATCCACGGGGCTACCGGGAGCTCCGGGTCTCGTGCTGCCCTCCCTCTCCCTCTTAGCTGTTTTAGCCTCTTCTGTTATGGGCTTCTTGTTTTGTTTTGTTGCAGAGGGTCCAGCAGTTACAATCCTGTCTTCCATGTTACCACTATCTGCCATATTGATTAGCTTCACACTGTTCAATCTAAGCAACTAGTCTGCATTGAAACTGCGTCTGTTTTCTTCCTGGTTTGGTTTGACTTTCTGTCAGTACGGCACTTCATGCCAGTTCGTACCCCCAGACACAGAGAATGAACAGACTGAAAACAACACATAAACTAAACCAATTTTCTCCGCGATGGTCTTATTTTTCTACTGACAAACTTTTATGGTATCAAAATTAATTGGAGGATGATATAATCAGATACAAATTCTACACATAGGGGCTTTAACTCAAAGATAATATATGATACACCACTGCAACATGTCAAGCTAATGTTACAGTCAATTAAACAACAATAGGTAGCTACATATTCCTTCACTCTCCGGTAGCAAACTTTACACTACAGTAATTTCAGTTACAAAGATGTGAAAATGACAATGACATCAATGATGTCTGTTTACAAGTAAAATAAATTTGAACACATTGTTTTATCACTCACATTGGGCTGAAAATAAGACCGAATGTCTAGTTTCTTCTTTCTCGCCATTTTCACAACGGTTCAGATTACTGACACTGAGACACTGTGCCTGTCATTTGATTGTGCGTTTGTTTAAACTGGCCTGGCTTCCCAGTCGGGTGGAGTTTTCCATTTTTAAGCACTGTGATTGTCTCGAATGTCTTAACACCTCCCAGCCGGCAAACATTGGTGTTAAAACCAAACTAAAGCAGTTGTGTAAGCACCTACAACAGGTGCAACCTGGCAAAAGTCTGGGGGGGGGGCATAGCCTAACCCAGCACCTTGCTGTATTCAGCCTCGATTGGGTCAATTTTGAAAATGCTGTTTTTCTCAAACATGTAGACATATAGCAAAAAACGAAACAATGATGTTACTTAGGTGTGTTGCGCATTAATTGAAGTGAGAGAGATTTCTTACTGTGGCATTTTAGTGAGTTGTATGCTGAAGTACACAAATTTGGTCAGTCAATGGAAATAAGGTAGTGGTCATATTTTTTAATACTGCTCTATGTGAGGCAGACGCTGTGATCTGTGGCTTTATAACCCGGGGGATAAAACAGAAAAATTGGCAGCAGCTAAGATGCCACGCTTAAGTGCAAATGACAGAGGACAGGCTATTAGCATTCTATGTGCCGGAAGTACGCAGTCAGAGGATGGTCGGTACTTTGGCGTGAGATTGGCTATGATTGACAACCAACGCAGGTCTGTTTTCAAAAGTTCAGGGCTAATCGGCTGTCTGTTTCCTTGTTAATTTGGCTGGATAATGTCATTTCTTGAGCCTGCAATTCTGTGGTGAATCTGTAATGCACTACATTTTTCCAGGGACTTCATCGAGTTTCACATGCTATTGACTGCTCTAGTCCTTAAAAGCAACAGATCTCTGCAGTTGTTGAAAAGGATCCTCAGAGTTACTTTATGCAGATATACTGTATTCAAAATATCTCTCACACAACTGCACTCCTCCACACTACCAAATCAGGATACTTTAATTATCGTAACTATCGTCTTGCCTGGCCTTAAAGGAATAGTTCACCCAAAAATAAAAATTCTGTCATTATCTGAAGGTTTAGTCCATATAGAGTCAGACACACTGATGTATTGATCCAGCATGCATGACACATCTTGGGGCAGGATTGAATTTTATCTCTCTAGCTTCAGGAATTAAAAAAGGTGAAGAGCAGTTGAGTTAACTAGTTAAGTAGTAGCCCCATTGAGATTAGCGCTACACTGCGTCCTGAGGCGTTCCATTAAGAACTTGGTGGAAAAAATCTTTGCAGCACTGTGACTAAATGTGGGCAAGGTTTCCAGACCGAATTTTGACAATCTGATAAGCTTTCTGAATTCCTTGAACCCTTTTCTGTTACACAAGTAAAACATGTTGTTTCAAAAGTTTGCAATAAAGTATAAAATATCAGCTGTGTGTGGCTTGTCCCTTATCATATGCATGTCTTAAAAATGGCCGCTACTCTTCTTCTTCTGCCACTAACCCAATGTGGCTAGTTAAGTAGAAGAGAAATTTATGGCCAAGTTGCTAACGTTAGCCTTATGTTACCTGTTTTGCTGCCCACTTTAAGTAGAAAATGTTCAGTAGAAAATCAGTGTTGTCCCGGTGGTCTCTCTTATGGATTTCTTGCAGAACTGGCACACAGCAGTGTCTGGTGACAAGTATTTATTGTATATAATGTAGAATGAAACTGGAGTTCCCAGTCTGCAGCTTTGCCATTGTTAATTCAGGGGAATATGAGCTGCTGTTTATTAAATTGAATACATTTATTCAATGAGTGACTGAACTAAAGATACAAGGACTGACAGCATTAGACAGCTCAACCTGAATTTTGCATGTATTTTAAGGCTGTGAAAGGTTTGTTTACATTTGATTTGTCTGTAAATTACAAAGTCAAATGGACATGTATTTTTTCAAGTCAAACAGACTTCAGTTACAGACTCTGTGTGAATATACTTTATACTAATTTATGAGGCCAAAGAAATTCTGGATTAGTGCTTTATTATAGATCTGCTGTTTGCTGTACCTGGCATTTCCACCTTTCTCTATTCCAGCACATCCTTGCCATCGGGGGACTGTGACTCTAAGCAGGATTACTGTCAGTATGTAAACAGCAACCACATTCAGTTACTGTCAGGAAAGGTGAAATTAGAAGGCCAACTTAAAAGGGAGGCTTTCATGTCAACAATTCCCCAACAGTTGCTCTGCTCTACCAGCAGGCTTACATCAACCACTCGTTTCATGTTCAGTGTAATTTGTTGTTAGCAGGCGATAACTTTCCAGTTTCCGGTTTCCAGGCACCTTGCAATATAAATGTTGGAATGAGGATGAGGGGTTTGGAGGTAGGGGATTCAACAAGTTCATGTCCTCCACATTTGGATCACTTAGTACATAGGGGGGCTAATTCATAAAACTCTGCGGTAACAGAATAGCGGCACGCAAAATCTGCACCACAGTAATTTTCCCTGATTCATAAATTTACCACACCCGTGAATACCGTGACCAAGCCACGTTACCGCTGTTATCCTCAGCTGTAGCCCAGGTGACAGCCAATCAAAACCAACATGTTAATTAAGCTTTACATATGTAACACCTGTCCGCCTGTGTGTCAATGGACAGCAGAGACTTTAGAACGGAATGGCATTAGAACGGCAGATAAACCTCTTCCTCAGACTCCTACTGCTGTAATTGCAATGTTGGCCATGATAAACCGAATGTTTATGATGTCACTTACTGAAATTATAAATTGGCCAGTGGTGATCATGACCTGATGAAGACCTATCAAAACGTTGTAGCCTAAGATAAATATATGGGCAGCATTCTCTTTCTTAAATACTTCAGCTCTGCTACACTCCAGCACCTGCTAAAAAGTTTATGGGATGTGCATATGGTCATCTTCTCTTTTTTATCATGATGAACTGAATCAAATCAGATGGAAACTGACGTTTACGACTGCAATCACAGCCAGTGCCAGAGTCATATTTATTATTATATTATATTTTCACATTTCCAATGATAATTAATCCCCTAGGACACAATGTGACTTTATCTATTGATTTTTAAATCATTTACATTCATTTTCATTAGTTAACATTTGTTTCTACAATGTACCGGAAAACGGTAACGCTAATAACGTCCTGATATTTCACGTTTATGAATGAGGAAACAGCACTGAGAGGAGATGTCTGGATGTTGTTGCTATGATACAGGATATGTGGAAGTTACACCTTTGTTAATAGTGTCAGTCATTGTCCAGTCTCACAGCAGTGCATTGTTTTTATCATCTCAAGTCAACTTTTGTTATTCATTGTTAGTTGGCAAGTTAATAGATACGGCAGGAAGCCAGCCTGTGCCAGATACTCACTCTTGCCGTTGCACTTGACGAAGCGACACCAGTTCAGCGTCTTTCCTAGCCTTGTTCCAGACTCCTGAATCGCGACCCGCCCACTCTTCAAATTTGGTCGAGCAATTCAGAGTCTGGTATTGCTCTATTCAAAGACGATTTCTCAATCAGAAAAACGATCGGGCCAATCAGCGCCTTTGTGGGCGGGACTAAAGTTTGAACCGTTTTTCAAAGTTTTTCATTGCCGTTTCAGCATAATAATATTGCTGAAATCATTCCTTAACCAATATATTGTCTTTGCAAAGACGATATTTTGTGGGTCCATAGTATTATTAGGAGCAGGAAAGACCATGGGGAATATCACCGTTTGGTCCAGGAGATAAAACCTGATGAGGCCAGATTTAAAGCCTATTATCGTATGGGTCGAGTGCAATTTGAGGAACTGCTCCATTTGGTAGCACCATCAATAACAAGGCAGGACACAAACTTCCACACCATTGCCTTCAGCAACACGGTGGGCTTCTGCATTGTGGCAAGCATAGTGCGAGAAGTGTGTGAGGCAAAGTAGAATTGCCTGGTGCCCTACTGCATGTCAACTCTGGGGCCAGAGGATTGGAGAGCCATCGTAGTGGGTTTTGAGAGGCGGTGGAACTTTCAAACTGCATAGGAGCTATAGATGGGAAACACATGGTGATCCAAGCCCCAGCATTCAGTGGCTCCATGTATAGGAATTACAAAGGCAGCTTTTCCACCATTTTCTTTTCCGTGGTAGATGCCCAGTATCGATTCCGGGTGGTGGATTTGGGGGCATATGGGAAGAGTAGTGATGGAGGCACTCTCCACCAGTCAGCCTGTGGAACTTCTCTCCATCGTGGGACCCTGAAGACCCGAGAGCACTCTCTGCTGCCGGGGGGCCAACCATCTGGGACCAGTGCCAGTTGTGTTTGTGGGTGACAAGGCCTTCCCTCTGAAGCACAACTTTCTCTGGGAAGGAGCTCAGGAACACATTTTCAACTACCGCCTGTCCCGTGCCCGGAGGATGGTTGAGGAGTAGCTGAAACAATTGTCAAGGCCACAGTCATCCTTCACAACTCTGCTGGAACGGTGAAGAGGATGATGTGTGTGCTCTCACAACGCCATTAGACAGGGTTGCCAACTTTGGGTACCTGGCTGGAGTGAGATTTTGATGCCATGGGCTTAATCACACGTACGCACACGCGCACTTAATCACGTGCACATATTTGGACTCAATTCACCATCAGGGTTTAAAAAAGTATGCAGCTTACACATGTGGCGGGAGCGGGAGCTTAGGTCTAGGATTTAAGGATATAGCCTGACTACACCACCCCGGGACTTCCACCCAGGGAAATACTTACAATTTCACAATATTAGACATACACTAACCCAATAAAGGGCACACAGGTTCATTCACTAATGAAAGTAAGTCAAAGACGTGTTGTTTCCAATATCAAAACTACACCGTTTTATTGAATGTTCACAAATAGCAAGAACCAGAAATAAAAGAAACAAAAGAACACAAGAACCTATGCTACTCCAGACACATAGCCAATACATGAACACACACACACAAACACACACACACACACACACACAAAGGAAGAGGTTCATATTACAGTCATGCAGCATATTGTCAGTGATGTCACTTGTCCTTATGGAATGAATGAATGAATGAAAATCTCCTACCTCCCCCTTTTCTCTTTTGGCATGACCATAAGTACAGTATTGCCAAAACATGTTGTACAAGGTTTAAAATCTAATTATTATAATTCAGAATGAACGTCAACAAATGGTTTGCAGTTTGCACATTACAACACTATATAATCTGTTCCACAACAGTGACACGGCATGTAGTAGTAGCTAGCTAACTAGTTGCATAGAAAAACCGAATGCCAGCTAGCTTAAACCTCTGTACCTTACAGAGCATTTATTCAAAACAAATATTATATAGTTTGTTACACCCTGGGTTCGTTAATTAATTAATCCATGATTGATAGCTGTCCTAGTCACTTACCTTGGTTCATGCCAGGTTAGTTGAGTGTGGCTGGCTTGCTGCTTGAACGCCGGGCTCCCGGCTGCTTGATTTTTTCCCCCCCGCATTCCGCAAACACCCGCCCCGCCTCTGATTGGTTAGGTTTAGGCCTGAGTGCCTCTGCAGCTGTCCAATCAACATAGAGATAAGCATCGCACACCAATCAGAGAGTAATTTAAGAGCCTTTTTGACCATAATACATTCGCCTGTTCATCTTTGTTGCTGTCGCAGTGTTTTGGCGTGAGAATTGTTTGGGCAGCGTGAGAGTGTGAGACTGAAGGAGAAAGCGTGTGTCACACGCCAGAAGCGTGAGAGTTGGCAACCCTGCATTAGATCAGGATCAGGGAGTGCTTCCCATTTCCCGGTTCGGAAGCAACAACGCATCCAAAGAAGCAATGAGATCAGGAGCACATTTACTTCCACTTCTCTTCTCCAGCTGGTTGTGTCATGTGGCAAGACTCAATTTTATAATATCTGTGGCACCAACCACCATCAAAAACCAAAGACTCTTTTAAGAGCCGCCGATTTCTCTGAAAAGAGCTTCAGAATTCTTCTGTTTGTGTTATTGAAAATAATAGTCTTCTATCCATCTCCCTCCTTCTCTGAGTCTCACCCAACACAGCATGTTTTTTTGTAACTCAGTGATCTATGAGTAAAAACAAACTATTACCTTGATCCATTGTGGTGTGGTCTCTTACAGAACATCTCTTATACACTGTTTGTATCAGAAGGTCAGATTTCATAGGTATATGGGGAATACAACTAATTTAATTTCTCCACTGACATAAGTATTGGAATACACAGTAGAAATAATGATTACGAATAATTTATTGCCAACAAAGATTACAGAACAGAACAGTAATGTAATAAATATATTGATAAATATATGTATTATATATAACAATATAAATAACAACAGCTCTATAAATATATAATAAAAAAAATATATAATAAAAAAAATAAAATAAATATATATGTAATACATATGTATGTAGCAAATTTGTCTCTCCAGGGTCCGTGTGTGGGGCGGTGTGTGTCTCTTGTCCCAGTCTCAATAGACAGAACCCTGATTAACAGTCAGTATATAGTCAAGCTGCTAATCAACCTGACTCAATGCAGCTGCGTCCACTGATTGCCCAAGCCACTTCTGGCTCTCTGCTTACAGCTGACGCCTCAACCACACCCCGCTGCCACATTCCCCCACTGCCCGACTCAGGCTCGGGAGCCGTCTGGCTGACAGTTTTGAAAAAATGACCCGTGCCGTGCCAATTCAGGAGTTTGTTGACCTGGGGCATTGGATAGGCATCAAACTTTGAAACAACATTCACTTTCTGATAATCCACACAGAACCATATTGAACCGTCAGAATTGAGCACAAGCACAATGGGGCTGCACCAGTCACTGTGGGATTCTTCTATTACCCCCATCTCCAGCATAGCCTTCAATTCTTTTCTCTTGTGTTCAGGCAAACGTCACACCCGGGGAAGTCTCAACGTGGTGAGATTAGTACGTCTTGGCAGGGGGGAGAACACCTCACACATCATTACATACTTACTTACTTACCTATTGTACATAGCTTAACCTACCTGGCACCACCAGCCTTAGACCCTCAAAGCATACAAGGAAAAACTTCCAAGAAAACCTTGTTATGAAAAAAAAAAAAGAAACCTTGGGGGATCCCCCACCGGGACGGCTGAGCATGCAATAGATGCCGGGGCAAACAGTGACAAGAACATGGACAATGACATAGGAAAATCAGAAAAACAGATGAGGCAGAGAGAGGCAAAATGCAGTAGAGGGATGGGGCCACAAACAGCGCTAATATCCATAGAAACAAGGGCAACACTTGCAATTCACATCCAGGTAGAAACAGCATCCACACAGCCACACACACACAGACAGCCACACACACACACTGATCGTACCGAAGAGGTAGTTGATTCCAGAGATAGGGAGCTCGGTAGGAGAACGCTTTACTGCCTGCTGATTTTTAGGGACAATAAGGTAACCAGCGTCCTGCGATCAGAGGGCACGAGGGGGAACATAAGGGATTATGAGGTCAGATAAATATTGTTGACGACAATGTTAACAATTTATATGTTAACAGTAGCATCTCAAAGTCAGACCTGGCTTGAATTGGGAGCCAGTGAAAGGAGGTCAGGATGGGTGTAATGTGATCAAATTTTCTAGTTCTGGTTAATATTGTGGCGGCAGCATTTTGTACAAGTTGAAGGTTTTTAATATTGTAGTTAGTTAGGCCAGAAAATAAGACGTTACAATAATTGAGTCTTGATAAAACAAAAACATTTATTAGTGTTTCGGCATCAGCCATATTTAGCAAAGGACGGATTTTTGAGATGTTACAAAGATGTAAAAATGTTATCTTTGTGATATCCTTAATGTGAGTTAAGTCCGGCCATTGTGTTTTGGGGCCAACAACTAGCATCTACATTTTTTTGGCATTTAGTTGAAGTGTTTAGACATAGTTTTCCTCAGACACCTTGTTAAGGGCAGCCAGGACACCGTGCTGGTAGTCAAACATCCCTGGCATGGGCTCTGCCTGCTTTTTGGAGGTGGCGTGACCTACTCCTAATGTATGAATGAATGAAAAAAACAAATTTGATATCAACAAAGCATTGAAACAACAATTTAGTATTATGATATCAATACCTAGATATATTTGTCCTCTGACAACGATTTCTGATAACTGTTACATCTGTTTGGTTTCTAGGATATATTTTTTCCTTTACTAACCTGTACTAACCTCTGTCATCAAAGAATTTAACAATGCTTTAGTACTGCTGTCTCCCTCCTGATGAGATGAGATGTTTCAGGTTAACCAGATACAATAAAACTTGCATATCTCTTGTCAGAAGTATGCTCTTGACAACAAATTGAGTCGATGAAGCCTTTTCTTAGCTTGTTCCAAAACAGGGATGTAATGGCGTGTTTACCAACAGGCTATGGTAAAAGATAAAACTTTGATTTATCAAACCTTGCTGACAGCCTGTGTTGCATTACATGGGAGAGAGAAATCTATAGTTTTAGTAGTCTGTCCTCTCACATCAATCATGGTGGACCAGGTAGACGTTCTAAAAGCCAAAGGGATTGAATAATGCTGTTAGAAGTTCAGAGGAAGACGCGAAAATGTTCTGTTGTCTCCGGGAATAGTTGCTAGTAGGACAATACACTGGTGAGCACGATGACCCACAACGTCTCTGCCCTTTTCTAACCAACTGTTCTGCTTGAATTTCTCCAGACCTCTGTTAGTTTGAGATGGAGGTGTGGCTACACGAGATTAGCTGGCATTAACTAGAACAATCACACACACAAACATGGAGTAACTTAGGCTTGTCACAGCAGGATGCCGGCTTGTGTTGAAATTCTCTCTCAAGTTAAGATTGTTTCAACTTGAGAACAGGTCTAGCACCTACGGTGCTAAGCACTAAAAAGAGGTTAGGTCCCTGCTTTGGGTCACAAGCGCTCAAAGCGCAACTTTTCCAGAGGAAATAATGAAAAAACACTGCCACGCTTTCACAGGTCTTTGGTGGACACACCCCCTTACTCCTCGTAATTCCACCATTCTCCCTCTTTATTACCCTCACCCTCATTTCTCTTCAAACACTACTCACAACCACTTTTGACCTTTACTTTCTTTTTGTTTTGCCTCCTCTACCCCCTTCTTATGTATAACCTCCTCTTCTCCCTCTTCCTGTCCTCTGTTCCAGTTTCCTGGGCTGTGCTGATCCCTCGTCTGGACCTGGTCATCTCGCTGGTGGGGGCGGTCAGTAGTAGTGCCCTGGCCCTCATTTTTCCCCCACTGGTAGAGCTCATCACTTTCTCTGAGCGGCAGCTGCGACCAGCCACGCTGGTCAAGGATCTGCTCATCACCTTGCTGGGCTTCATTGGCTTCCTGACAGGCACCTACGTCACCCTGGCTGAGATCATCTCCCCCATGGAGGAGCCATCCACTCAGAATGAAGGCCTGGCCCTCAACGTGACCACTGACCACGCACTCGGCTCCGACACCTTTGCTGCAAACTGGACCGCATCTCCTCTGACCCCAGGTTGACACCCCACCCGCCACAACCCCACTCAGTGCCCCCACCGCTCAGCAGGTCACCTGCCATAATACCAACCACGTATTTCTTCTGGGTCATAGCTTCAGTTTCTATCAAGCTGTGGTCGTGACGTCATTCCCTTGAGATTTCAACAGAATGCGTGCGGTGGTAGTGTGGCCATAGCACATCACAGTAGGAGTTATTTGAACAATGGCAAAGAATACAGCAAAGAATACAGCAAACTGTAGATAAAACAGTAGTGGTATACACGTGCACACTACTGCTTGTTAACCATGCTGGCTGCAGCATTACGCATGCATGCCCTGCAGTGATCAGAGCAGTAGCCTGGTATGACATTTCCAAATTGTTCACTTTATCAGCAAGAATCTAATCTAATCTAATATCATGATGGTATGATACGACAGGAAAAAACATTATTTCTGTATTCATTTCTCATAGTCATAGTCACATTTTTTTTATATCCCCTCATTGCTACCTTTTTTCCTTGTGTATCTATATATACTCTAACATAGCTTTGCCCTTGAGGAATGGACATGTTCTTTATTCCCCTGGATATTTTCTTTCCCTTAAAAGGTCGAAAGATGTCCATTGGGGAAGGACAATTGACTAGGTCCAGTGCTTGACTTTTGATCTTTCAACTCTTTCTTGCATCCAAAAAGTTATGTTGCCACTAAGCATTAGACACACACAAACCTACAACAGTTTGCTGTTTAGAGGCACATGCATTTTTTTAGGTACATCAGACAAGCAAACCAAATGTGATTTTGACAATGCTACAGATCTCTGTTTTTTGCACATAAAAAAAGGGGCTTGTCACAGAAACAGGTGTGGGACAGGATGTGCCATGCAGTTGAAACAGGACTGTAGAAAAACCAAATGTGATGACTGGTTAACAGGCTGCTTTGGAGCAGAAGTAAACCAAGACTCCATCCTCAAAGACATTCCTGAGCCCTGTGGCCAAATCTTCCAATACTTCACCATAATGCATATACCTTCATACATAGAAACGCTGAAATGTCAAAGAGCCGCAAGTTAACTAGGAACCAACAGTTGAACACCAGGACATGGTTCAACCAGGAAGCAGGTCTTTGCTAATGCCAGCAAGCATGAAGAATTCAACAGCACAAATTTGTTTTATGTTGGTGTAATGAATTGATTCATGCTTTTGTGGATGGATGAGTATGTTCAAGATTGTATTGTCCTTGAATGGAACTACATCTCATCTTCTCATCTTCATATTACAGTAAATGCTTGTCCTCTCAGGGTCAGTGGCAAAGAAACGATCAATAGACTTAATTTCAAGGTATTCACATTCCACTCATCTCACCACGATTCAGTAGAGCATTGTACATAATAGATTATTATAATATAGCTTTTAAGTGCATTCCGTTTGTCCCAAAGGCCATCAATAATAATGATAATGTACCATAATTTAATGTGACATTGAAGCACAGGGCATACACAGCATATGCACACTAGTGAATTTATGGCACAATAAACCATGCATCAGTTGAGCAATAGATTGAACTCAGATCTTAATATCGGCATCAGAAAGTTCATTGACTTTTGTGTGGCACCGCAGTTAAATCCTTTCAATGTTAATGTCTTCATTTGTTTGCACTGAATTTAAACTGTGTTTGTGTCAGTGTTCAATGCCATCATTGTTTTCCATAGTCAGTTCCACCCGATATAGCTCAGCTAAGCTAGCTGATGGGATAATACACATTTTAAGCTAATGGAACAGCTAACCAAGCGGTTCTTATTTGTATTTATTTCTCCTTTATTTAACCAGGTGAGTCCCATTGAGATGTCCATCTCTTTTGCAATGGAACCCTGGCCAAGAGAGCAGCAAGCAGATATTACAATATAAAATACAATACAAAACCACAGTATGCAAATTACAAGGTATACATACAAATGTACAAACTAGGATGCTGTCGGGGGCCGACAGGAAGGGTATATCCCCAATCCTCGAAGGCCCCATTAAGTCAAATGTAATAAAAAGCCATTCAATAATCACACAATGAGACTCCAGGGTTAATCTTCCCATTTATATTGGTTGTATGTCTATTTTTATTTCGCCAAATAATATTTTTTTTCCTTCTTGGACTAATCTAAAGTTAATTATATTATTATTACTCCTAAACACTACATAAAGGGTATGTACCTTAACTATTTTTTAAACACTCAATAATACATTTAGCTGTTGGTGAAATTCTGTTTGAGTTATAAGCCAAAATGTCATAGGCCACGCCCACTTTCACTAATGATGACCAAACTTCAGATTTTGACTAGGACATGGTCCTAGAGCATGTGTATCGGATTTCGTGCAATTTCACCTATTGTATAACGAAATACAGTTTTCTGGCCTTTGTGGCACCTCCTATTGGTCGATATTTGAATGGCTTTGAACACGTTCATTCATTATATGTGAACATGTTGTCCAAGTTCCATGATGATTGGACCATCTGTCACAAAGTTTTAAAAGTGTAGCTTATAGGCCACACTTCCTCACAACTTTAAGAGTTAGTATCTTCAAAACTACAGATAACAATCTATGAACAAAATTTAAAGAGTGTAGGACCATAGATGCTACTGACCGATTTTGGTGGTAATCGGTCAAACGGTGTAGGAGATGTTAAAAATGTGTTTTTCAAATTCAAAACACCAATTTTCCAGGCGAACCTTGAGGGTCCTTCTGGCAAATATGTAGAGTACCGTTAAGCCGCGGCCACACTGATCCGTCAGAAAACGGACAGAATTACTAACTGATAGATTTCTGTCCATTGGGCTGTTTTGGAACGGGAAAAAAAAAAAAAAAAAAACCACACACCTCTGATTTGCGGTGACAAATCCATCCGTCCAGAGAAAGTTCAACTGGGTTCAACTTTCTGTCCGTCAAAACGGACGGAAATCTGACGGAGACGGACGCGTCATCAGCGCTGCCCGGACAACGGACAGCTCTCATTGAAAATGAATTGAAATAAACGGAGACGGAGAGACACAACAGATCAGTGTGGCCAAGGCCTTAGGTGGACATGTGTACAAAGTTTCATGTAAATCAGACAAATGGTGTGGGAGATACAGCCCTTTAAACTTTTTAGTTTTTAATTATAGCGCCACCAGGCCAATGGGAGTCATATTTCTTGAGGGTATAATTGAAGGCACACTAGACCATGGTGCAAAGTTTCATGGCTCTAGCATTTACCATCTCACGGGAAATTGAGCCCAAAGAGAAAAATAATGATAATAATAAACCAGTACAAAAAACATAGGGTTTCAGCCCCTTCGGGGCATGAACCCCGAACTAGGACTGCAAGCAGTCATGGACAGGGCCGGCAGATGTACCCTATGAGGAAAAAGAGCTAAGACAGCAAAGAAGGCACATTTACTCAGTATTAAATAGGAATGGCTGGTGATTATCATCAGGGGGCATCGGTTAGAATGACAGTATGAATGAGGCTCAATGAAGTCCAGTGAATGGCGATTTATTTAACACACAATATGGAAAACAAAAGACACACATGGGGCTGATGAAGTAGATGATTTCAAGTGGTAGTTATCTGGAAAGCAGACAAAGACAAAGAAAAGAGATCAAAACATTTAGCAAACAATGTACATGAACACAATAAATCAAATCAATTCACTCTTGAAATGAAATGTCCATAATTAAGGATACAGTAATATTTTCGACAACTTGTAACAAAGGTAGTATTTGGATAACTTGAAAGCTAAGGAAGATATGGACATAACAAACAGAACTAAACAATCAACAGCAAATGAAATTGACTTACCAGTACTCATGCACAGAGGTGAACTGACTGCCACCCCATGACAAAGAGGAGAATGAGAGGGAAAGAGTAGTGCTGCAGCAGCTTAAATAGTGCTGAACAGGTGAGCACAATCAGGCTGATTAGTGGCAGAGACCAAGGTGCTAGTAAGGGGTGCTGGGGAAATAGTAAGGGCACTAAATAGGGTGTAAAGGAGAGTGAAGTGAGGAGGGCATAAGGGCAGAATTCAAATCATTTTTAAAAATTCAGTTTTTGAGATAGAAGTCTGAAATTTTGTATGTTTCATCTACCAACATAGGAAAATATTTTCTGTTTTTCACATGAAGATTGGACATCGAGTAAGCAGCAATTGACCGTGGCTATGCACAGTACCATTTACAGTCAGACATTTTGATGAGCTGTGGGCTCAATTTTTGATTAAATGAAAAACACCACAACAGTTTTATTTGGGCAGGTCTAATGATGCTCTGTAGTGATTTTCATGTAATTTGTGCAAAGTATGTGGGACTAGTTAGATTTAATTTGTTTTACAGTTTTTAATAAAAACAGAGTGGTGGACTTCATAATTTAGTGTAGATACCTGTGGATGAAAGTTTTGTCTTGTTTGGGCCGATAACATCAGAAAATTACAGAGCTGTAGCATGTATTGTTGATTTTTAAAGTTTTAAACTTTAGACTGCTTCTGTAGCGCCACCATCTGGACTATTTGCCCCAGACTTTAGTGAGTGTCGTTTGGCATGGGACTGGAGCTATATGCCAAGTTTGGTGATTTTTCATGCATGGGAAGGCAGTTTTAGTCAGATAGAATAATAATAACTAGGACTGCAAGCAGTCATGGACAGGGCCGGCCAGATGTAGCGTTAAGAGGAAAAAGAGAGTGACAGCAAACAAAGCACATTTACTCAGCATCACCCAGGACTCAAACTCACAACCTTTGACACCAAGGGCAACTCATGAACTTGTTGAGCTATCTGTTGGTGGTTTGAAGAGAGGAGGCGTCACGCTATGACTGAGGCAACCAGCAGGCTGCATGATAAGATCTGTCCATCCATATTAAGGCAGATTTCAAACTAGTGTCAAATATTCAGTTTTCAACATAAAATTCTGAGAATTTGCGTACTTTATCTAGACAACATAGAGATGTCTGTAATTTATTTGTACAAGTATGGAATGCTCCATGAGCGAAAAACTGATTTTCCATTGACTACAATGGTTTCCATAAGGGCAGAATTCAAATCATTTTTAAAAATTCAGTTTTTCAGATAGAAGTCTGAAATTTTGTACGTTTCATCTACCAAGACAGGAAAATATTTTCTATTTTTTACATGATGATTGGACATCGAGTAAGCAGCAATTCACCCTGGCTGTGTACAGTACCATTTACAGTCAGACATTTTAATAAGCTGTGGGCTCAATTTTTGATTAAATGAAAAACCCAGCGTTAGGAGCCGGCAGCAGGGACCAGCAGTGGAGCTGCTGCCGGCACCTAATAAAAAAAAGTAACAGTACAAAAATTAATTAATTAATTTATTAATAATAATCACAGAAAGTGCAAACTTCATACAAATCTCCATAATTGCCTAAACAATTCTCCTGACAAATTTCAATACAATATAATGCACCATTGGTGAGATATGGGTCCAAATAGCATGGAGATTCATTTAATCAGTTAATTCATAATAGTTATTTTAATCATAAACATATCAAAATCAATAGAGTTCTTCCTCTAGGGGTCATCAATGTCCATACCAAATTTGAAAAGATTATTATAAAAACTGCTAAAAAAGTTATCGCGTTCCCACGAAGGATCTGCGGTGGACACGGCGGCGGACGAGGCGGCGGCGGCGGGTGGGGTGAATCCATAATATAATTACACAGTATACATTCTCAAGTAAAACAGCTGCAAACCTCTGTTTTTAAAGACTGCAATAGACTTTTAAAATCACCCAGAAGGATGAAGTGATCCAGATTTGCATCTTTCTGGAACTGATTCCAGGACCGTGGAGCATAATAACTAAACGCCATCTTCCCAAATTCCGTATAGGCAAGGGACATTGAATAGTAATAAATTCTGAGAACGCAAGTTGTCAGAATTTATTACTTTTCAATTAACAGCATCCACCTCATAGCTTTGCTGTGTACTGATTTGTATTAATGATTTGTTTTCTACATCAATGGTTTATTTGGTGTTTTCACATGGATGACTTCCTGCTTCACTTATCTGCTTTTGCTGCCTCAAATAATTTGCTTTGTTGTGCCTTAAAGACATCTATTTTCCATAGGTAAATGGGTGAGGTGGCTTTACTTCCCAGAACTCTCCATTGGAACATTGCTGAATTGCTTGATTGATGGCTAATGAGCAGACCAAGAGATGAACATCAGACAACATCTCACACAACCTTCAAAAAGTTTAATGCAAAGTTCAGTCCTCTTTTTTTTGATAGAAAATGATTCCCCACGGTATTAGCTTGTAAAACAACCACATTTCTACCAGTTTGCAGCTCTGGGATTTAGGGGTTTGGTCCAAGTATACATCCTGTATCATATTGTACTGTGTTATTATGTGAAGGAAGTAACATGACTACTGCTGTTATTATGAATTTATTGAGTGGAGTACAATGTAATAAGGATTTAATAGGTAATTTAATTTAATAACTAAATTAATAAATGTCTCTTCCTGAGAGTAAGAAATATGGTGTATGTTTTTTTTTTTTTAACTGACATGCTCAAAAGTTTGTGTCAAACATGCATAGACAAAAAAAGAAAGGAAAGCAGTGCTGCATTGATTTCCTAGTGTAGAATGAGTCAAAAACACGTAGTTCCCAGCAAAAAAAAAAAGTCCTCGGCACTCTGTCTTATTGCAAAAAAAACAATGCACAATGCAATTAAAAACACTGCACCAATGCAGCCTAATCTGGCCTTTTTTTTGGTTGGGAACTACTATTTTTGACTGGATCTTTTTCGGGCCACCTTTTTGTTCTTGTAGGCCCTATTACTTTTTGTTTGTATTATTAGGGTTTCGAGCAAATAGTTCTGGAAACACTGTTGTATTTATTAGGATTATTATTAGGGTTTCGAGTGCGTTGTGCTTGCCTGATATTCAGACTGAATGGCCATTTCGTTACCACTCCATTATAAAGCTATCTGCACACCTTCAAAATCTTCTTGGCAGGTGCAAAAGGATAAAGACAGGACTAAATAGAACAGAAAGACTCCATGCACACTGCCTTGCAATACACAGCACTTTATTGCTGAGTTTTCGGCCTTAAGTCATCATCAGAGCAAAGTGAGCAGTACAACAAACACACAGAACAAAAGAACCACTACACAGGTGGATACAATGGGTTCATTAGTTCAATTAACCAATCACAGCACAGTCCCTTGGATCATCACTGTTGGTTAGAAATAGTATACATCAATACCAAAACCAAAAACTACCATACATAAAGAAAAATATCAATATTTATCCAAATAACCAATCACAACATCATCTTTCGAATCATTAATATTAGTTACAGATACCATACATCAATATAAGAGTCTACAATATTATACTGAGTATTTAGGAAGAAGGTCAAAATGTTTGTCCAAATAACCAATCACAGCATCATCTTTCGAGTCATTAATATTGGTTACAGATAACATACAAAAATAGAGGGTCTACAACATTAGATTTAGGAGAAATTCATCATTCATACCCCTTGGTTGAATTGTTTTAACTGTAAAAATCCAAAACAGAGTTGAAGCGGAAGGTGTAGAGGGTGAATAGAAATGGTGACAGTATGGTTCCTTGGGGTGCGCCGGTGTTGCCCACCACCACGTCTGTCAGGCAGCCCTGCAGCCGGACATACTGCGGCCTGCCGGTGAGGTAGTCCAGGATCCAGGCCACGAAGTCGTGGTCTACATGCATCTCAGAGAGCTTCTCTGCCACCAGGGGAGCCGGATGGTGTTGAAGGCACTGGAGAAGTCAAAGAACATGGCCAGCCAGGTCAAGCCATGGTTCCCCTCCACAGCTGGACCTGATTGTTTGTAGCTGGTGATCCTTTTCATTAGAGCTGAACAATTAATCTAAACAAAATTTGAAATCACAATTTCCAAATTGCAGAGGCTGCAATTAATTGCTTAAAGAGTAACTAAACCACACCCAAATTTGTGGTGAAGCCTCACATCTACCGGTGAAAAGTAGGGTACTGAACTGGCCATCTGCTATTGGCTGATCTTTGGTGCCAGGTGATGTTACCACCTGTTGTATTCTATAGAAGGTGACATCACCTGGCACAAAAGACCAGCCAATAGCAGATTGCCAGTCTTTTACAACAGGCTACTGTGCATAAGTGCAACTCTGAAATTATTCATAGTAGTGTTTTTCGTTGAGCACATCAGTGTGTAGTTGGTTGTTAGAAAGATGGATTCATATGGCTTATGTGTCATTTTGATGCAAAATTACATTTTGAGAGAGAAAGAGATAGCATAGTTTTGAATGCAGTGTTTCCTTGTGCAAGAGATTTGTGGAGTTTTGCATTTCGCATCAGTGTTTTTGTGTTTAGATTTTGAGAAAATGAGCCTTAGTTTCAGAAAATGTGTGTAAGCAATTGTGAAACTGTAGTATGATTAATTGTGCAGCCCTAATCTATGGACGCAAAAATGTTCTTTCTATGACAAACATTTAAGAGGATATTGGCAAAATGTAAAGTTGCTTGTTATAGCACCACCACGCGGCCAATTGATGTAGTTCTTGTTGCCTGAGTAGTGGGGGCCGTTGGAGCCCACCTGCCAAATAAGGTTGCTGTAGTTTTTGAGCTGCAAACACTTTAAGTGGAGAAGAAGAATTCCAGCAAATATAATAGGGTTCCAGCAGCTGTTTGGACCCCTGATAAATAAAATTCTATGTGAAGATGACATGCCAGTAAAGGAGCCACCTCTCAACCTTATAGAAAAGGCGTAGCAGAACCGGGATTTGTAAAGTAGCCTAAAGTGAGACAAATGCAGGTCCAAATGCCATGGTAGACATTACATTTCATCAGCTGTCCACGAGAGTTACTTTATAATCAACTGACCCACCTCATGACCTAGGAGAAAAGCAGGCGAAAAGCCCGACCTGACCCAGCTAGAGAAATGCCTGTGCAAATGCCATAGTAACCATTGTAACCTTTTGTGCCAGTTTTACAGGTCACACAATATAATTTAATTAGGCTATTGACTGATTGATTTGTCAGATTTTCCGACTGACATTTTGGCCGCCGATGTTTTTATTTATCAGACAACACTGGCCTTTCTTAGCTGAGGACACAAGGCTACTTTGAAAGTATTCATCCCTAAGTTTTGCTACATTAGTCTTTTCATGTCATGCTAAACAGCATTACTTCTCAACCCATTTGCTAGAAATGAAAGCAAATCCATACTGCAATGAGATAACCTTTGGGTGAAAACCAAACTTAATCTGCAGTCTTGTTTTGTTGGTCACATGAATACTACTAACTGCTATAAACATGGTAACTGTCAATGGGTGGCTTTGATGAGGGCCTAGGCAACAGGAACGATGACAAACCTGAATGCTCAGTCTTCACCAGTTTATTTAGGATGAAAATCCAAAATTAGAAAATGCCAGGATGGCGTACAAAAATGAATAGTTCAATACAAAAATGAAAAGAAAAACATCTAATCAGACTTTGTCAAGTCAAGCTCGATAGATCAATCAGACAGCTTTAAGTTTGCTCACATCAACAAACTGGTAGTTGGGACAGCGCATCCAGCATTGTACCCACAACCTCTCTTTCATGTCTGAACACAGACTACTTAAATACAGGCCTCAATCAAGCCTCCACTCCCAAGACCATACCACTTTACTAGTCCAGGGTGGTATGAAGTTTCACCTAACACACAGGTAAACTTTTAGTCAAAAATCAAAACATCATATGTTACCCATACAATATACATCACTATATGTAGGATTCCATTAATCATTATATTCCATTAACAAAATAACAAAGGACAAGCATGCTCTCAAAAACAGAAACCTTCCCACATAATGGTATAGCCTAATGACATCAGACACCCATAAATACTGTGCTGATGCCCGGCAGCAGTCTTTTGTGTGTGGGAAAACCAAGAGGAGGTATGTATGGTCTGTGTAATTATTCTATGGTGTATATAATAAATGTTTAGTGATGGACCAGCATTCTATGTGTCTGTGTTTGTGACATTAAAGTGGTTAATTCAATGGTGCAGTATCAAGGTGATGAAATTGGTAACAAATTGTCTGTCTGAAACCCAGCTAGCATAGGTTACTCCAAATGTTTGTTATTGTCAGGACTGCTCTGATGGAAATTATTAACCTAAACCAACATTTAGAATCTGGCTGGAAAATATGCATATGAATAGTAGTGATGGGAAAAACAAGGCTTTCCGAAGCTTTGAACCAGTTGCTTCGGAAAATGATTCACTGTTTCGAAACGCTCGAAACACCGCTCACTGGCGACATCTGCTGGTCAAATGTGTGTAAATACAATGGGAAGACCCCAAAATACACCTACAATGATTCAAAGATTTTGAAGCTACTTCCATATTAATTTAAGAGTAGTCAATATCCTGAAGTAAACAGACCTACATTTATGTAGAATACGTAGGCCTTAATATATAACTTCGTCTTTATATGGTTGTAGGCGTATTTTAATGATTTTCAATGTCATTTGTGTATAAAGTATGTATGACAATAGTATAGCTTATATACAATATTTATGTTCTTTTTGTACACTTTCATATATAAGAAGGCATTTATATGCTTATACTTTCATTTGTGTATGAAATAAGATTAATTTGTGTATGAAAGTCATATATGACACTCCCTCCATTTCTCCAAATCAACTAAATCTCTGTGAATATCGCCAAAAATCAGTCAATCTCTCTCTCTGCTACTCAAAAACCCACAAAATTTAGCCATTTTTACTCACTTTTATTTAAAATATTGGTGGGAATGCACATCAGGTGATCTGTAGGAAACCTGGAATCACTGACTCCGGATCAGCCCAAACTCGTTTGAGTCGGTTAGTATGAGCCTAGGTTATGACAACTGATTTGAGATCAGTACTTGCCGTACATTTGACACAGGGTTGCTTGGGGGTCGAGCCCCTAGCGACCAACCACCAAAACTTTGACGTTTCGAAACAGTATGACATAACGAAGCCTCGTTTGCTGAAATCACATGACTTGGCCACTTTGATACACACCTCGAAGCACTGTTTCAACCATAGAGTTATAACACTAGAGGGGACATGTCATAGAGAATTCCCATTCTGGAATGGGACCATATGGCAGCCATCTTACCTGGGTACACTTCTCAGCTGACTGTCATTGGAATCAATGGTGAAAGTGGCTTATGCTGCCATTATAATGCTAATATTTTTTTATTGAGACATCACTACTACTTTTTATTTAGCTCACTGTATGCAAGACAACTGTGACTGTCTAAAATGGTACCAAACATGAGGCATTTTTTGTAGTCTGTAGATAAAAATAGCTAAACTATGTTAGGTAATTATGTTTTAAATCATAAAGATTATCTTCTGGAAGTATTTTAATGGTGCATTTACTTTACAGAAACTATGAATCCTATTTTCAAGAAGACTTTATAATTCTCAGATTTCTTTGGTACTCTTTGGTACTGAGTAGTTGTATTAAGAGTATATGAAAATCTGCTTATTTTTAATGTAAAACCCCCAAATGATCTGTTGTTGTAACAATAGACAGATGTTGACAGCAATTAAATATCAACATCACTGAAACACACCTAACAATACACCCAGATAAAATATACAATAAAAGGCAAATGTAATGCCATTAAGTGGTTAGTGTGACAGCTCTAAGCCAATTTAAGCAGGTAATAATGGACATAGGCCCTTGTAATGTTTCTGTTGTGTAGTTATACACCAAACGAACAACGACTTACTGAACAGCAACATGGTTTATTAACCGAGGTTTGTACACGCACAGTTATCTGTCTCGCTGACTTCCTGTATCCCAAGTACTTTCACTAGGTGGCGTAGTTTCACTGTCAACACATAATACTCCTGTGAACATCACAGCCCTCACTTTTTTTTACTTTATTGGCATGACATCTTAGCCTACAATTAAGATTACAATCCATAAAGAAATAATTTATATAGATGCCATCATGTAAAGTAGGCTACTACAGTAAAACAAACATCTCTACACTTGAATCAACTTAAAATCCACAGTAGCCTATACAGATATGCAAATGAATGTCCTCTCTGTCTGCCACCACACGCCACTATGTGTCACTTCCATCATTAAGGTGCGTCTTAGCAGAAATAGCCTGCAATTAATAAAACAAAAATCGGCGCATTTTCAGCAGCGGTGCCGCTACCGAGTACTATACAAATACTATAGAAAACACTATAGAACGTATGTTTAGCATGGCGGGTCGCGACTTTACGGTGGCGACCTGCCACAGTAGAATATAAACACTGGTTGGACATAATGCTGAATGATGTGTGCTGATTGTCGTGTTGATTGTTGTATGGCAGCAGAGAGCTAGCCAACTAACATACAGCTGAAATGTAAAGATTACATCTAACAGCTAACTAGCTAACACATACCGTTACAAACTGTTTCAAATAGAACTCCAGTCTGTTGGCTACTACTAGCCAGACATGTTGTGTTTAAGTTGTGCCAGTTAAATTTAGCATATAAAACAGCCTCTATCTTCTACTCTACTGACGTGTGAAAGTTGATGCCAGCTTCTCTGGTCTCTTTGGTCCTTTTAGTGCAGCAGTTTGGTCCAAATCAGGACAACAGTGGTTGCTTCCCATAGATAGCTGTTGTAGTTGCTGGTAAACTGTACCCAGGTAAGATGGCGGACGGTTATCCCACAGTCTATGACGTAATGTCCTCTCTAGTGTTATATCTCTATGGGTGAAACATTCTCAGGAGTATCAAGCATTACAAGACAAAACAAAAACACAATCATCTTTTAACTGGAACACTAGTTTATAACAGGTGGATATTTAGACAGCCTCGGTCCACAGAGGGCAGCTGTAATATGTCAGTACAAGGTAAGATTAAGTAAAAGCAAAGGGTTAAGAAATCTAGTAAAGAAAGAAACTAGTGAAAAGGCCAGAACACATCATAAATAAGTTAAATTCTTTGGGAGCATTTTCCAGAGAAGTGTCAGGTGGTTCTTGAAGAGCAGGAGTTTCTGTAACAGAAGAAACTGCAGTAACGTTAAGTATCTGCGGCTCAGTGTCTTACAGAAAACAGTTAGCATACATCATGATGATTACAGCACAGGGTGAAAAGTACTTAATTTGTGAAGCACTGGCTCTAGTAGAGGTGAAAAAGGTGCTACCAAGTCATTACTATCTGTGACCGATGTGAACCATCTCACATCGAAAATGCTCTAAATTATGTTCAAAATAAATCTCCTCACCTGGTTAAGCGCGAGTAAACCCTTGACATGGACCTGGCTAGCGATGTGTGGCATGAACTTGACTCCCTGTGAGAAACACAAGACAACGTTCAACACAACAAGTGGCGCAACACGAGTGGAGCATAAATCACAAATGCAAAGTTTAGTCTATGATCTAACGTTAGCGAACATTTCTATCTTTAACTAAGTTAACTTGCCTGATGTTAACCCATGGATGTGTTAGCTGACTCCATCTCGTTATGCTAACCGTTATTACCAACGTTAGCTTAGCTCAACTTTATCCAGACTGAATTACTTCACATCGGATGTAAGATTTATACAAATAAAGCAAATGTTCTGTGATTGAATAAATGATAGTCATACCTGGACGATGGTTTCCCCGAAGAGCCGAGTCTGCAGCAGCAGTCTGCAGCAACAGTCAATCAGAACCAAGAACCTAGAAAGCTGCACATGAACGCGCCGTCGTCACGGTCGCTACGAGAACGCCACTAGACCATGGATGTATTAACTAAAAAATTACTATGGTCACCGGTGAAAAGACGTTCAAAACAAGTTTAAAAGTTAAAGTTTTTTCACCGACTATTTGAAGACGTTGATTGAACGTTCACATTTAGACCATATTTCATCGGGATATTACACCGGTGAAATATGGTCTAAATGTGAACGTTCAAAGACAGGAAAAATAAAGGGAGAGAAAGAGATGAGGGGGCCACATGCAACAAAAGTCCACTGCCGGATTCAAACCGCAGACATTACAGTCATAAGGTATGTGTTTTAACCAGTAGGCTACCAGAATGCACTGCATGTTACATTAAATATTTTAGTATATAACCCTTAGTATATACACCACTTAACTATGCCAGTGTCAGTTGTAGTCGAAGCTGTACCACCTAAGTACAACCATTTAAAGTTGTATGTCCCTCCCTTAAAGCCAAAATAAAAAACATAAGTCCCTCCCCAGTGCTTAAAAAATTATTTGACGTGCCTCCCCCGTTTTGCACCGACCCCCCTCTCATAAATAACGAACAGTCCCTAAGAAGACCTGAGCCTAGACCCAACTAGCTAGGACATTTCCATATGAACAGAACGATCCCACGCCATGAAATAAAAACAATTAATCTGTAATGAATACAGAATATTAACACACCGTTTCCCCGTTACCACGGTGTTCTGACACGTTTCAGCTCACGCTCTTATTTTGAAAGGCTTATTGAGGTGTCGTGACATCACATAGCAAGCAATACCCCTGATTGGCTGACTACATTTGTGGATCGTATTCACACTCTCTGCGGTAAAACAGTGTCAAAACTATTTGTAGACAAATACGAAGCGATCCACAAATACACTGTGATCCACAAACACAGATTTGACACTTTAACGCTGAGCATTGCACAGAATTTGTACGCGTCTTGAAATAGTTGGTTGAAAATACAAGTTAGACTGTGTTTGTTTGCAAATTGTGAAGAGTGCATTTGTAGATTGGTTACACCCAAAAACACACAGTAGTGTCAAAATTCTGAAAACAAATGCGAAACAATCTACAAATAGAATACGACCCACACACGCAGACAAATCATTTTGCATTCATTCAAATTCTGGTTTTCAAGTACAAGTCACTGAATTCTATTTGTGGATCATGATGTGTTTGTTTGTGGATTTTGAATCTATTTGTGGATCGTGTTTTATATTTGTGGATCATGAAGAGCTTGTTTGTGGATTTCGAATCTATTTGTGGATCGTGTTTTATATTTGTGGATCATGAAGAGTTTGTTTGTAGATCGTGTTTTGTGTTTACAAATTGTAATATATATTTGTGACTCATAGTCTGTGCATTTACAATGATTTTGACATCGATTTACCCCCATACACCGCAGGAATACCACAGCAACATTTTCAGGTACCACAGGAAATTTTTGTAAGGGTAAGGCCGGAACAGTCACATTACTCAGCCCTAAAGTCACTGTTGGCCCCAAGTCTCACCACAAAGTGACAAAAGATGGAGTGGATGAGAAACATTAAGTTTTTTGTTTGCCTGAAAATAAATACAACTTTTACATGGTCAAATTTCATGCTCCAATTATTTTAATTAAAAAATAATAACAAAAAAAATTGTGCTTATTATCTGAGAGGAAATGGACCTAGAAAGTAGCAGTGACAACATTGTTACCTTCATTACTTTAGACAATAAAAAGAGGAGAAAGTGTTAACCTATTTTGGAAAGGCGGATGCAATACAGAGTTTCATAGGCTCATCCAAGAGCATGTTTAACTTTCAAATATTGAAATATGTAGGCTGTAACACAAAAGTCATTCAATTCTTGATTTAACATTCTTCAGGATTTAGCAACAACAGTGCTCTCTCAGAGGCATAGCCTACTATTCATAAAAGTGATTATTTTACTTGAGAAATTACTATTTAATTTTTATAGCCTAGGAAGCTCTTGTAGCCTAAATAAAAGTGAAAATGGAAAAATATCATAGGGATTACGACTACACATCAGTCCATGATGAATATGTATAATTGAAACCAACAGGAATGCAGAAAAGAAACAAAGTGACCATGACAGATGGGATCATTGTCAGCTGTTGTCTGGACTATAGGCTTTTCTAGCCAAGCAAAGACACCAACCTCATCAGCATTACAGCTGATTGTCTGCATCCACAGCAAATCTAATAAACTAATGTAGCCTACATAGGGAAAAAACTATTTCAAAACTTAATCTTTGGAATAAAAACAACACAACCAAAATACAACATTACAGGGGGAAATAAAGGCATAGCCATTACTTCATTATATGAAATATTACAGGCACAAGCCAAAAGCACTTGAGTAGTAAAACTGCAAAAAGAAGTGAGCAACTAAATGATAAACAGCAACAAACTATAAAGGTATTTAAAAAAACATGACAGGACGCATGTACAGGGGGACAGTCGCGCGGAACACCGGTACGGTCTGCCATTAAGCAAAGCCGTCTCAGTCAGACAGAAAGCCTAGCCCAGTGTAGTTGTGACTAAAACATTCGCCAGCAAAAATACTTTTTCTCAGCATGGATTTGCAACATACAACTGTTCAAACTTGTAAAGTTTCGTAGCGGCAGATCGCTTCTCTATAGCCTCTCAGTCGGGAGAGGATCTGCTGTCTGTAGTAAGCACGGCAATAAACGGCAATATGATATAAGTGCATAGATTGTGTGTGTTTGAGTGTGTACACGGCTTACCGGCCGGTCCCTCTGTCCCAATGAGTAATGTGAACGGTAATAATCAATGACACCATTAAGTCCAATTGTAGACTGCTCTTTTGAAGAATAATAGTCCATGCATCCGTATTGATCTCCGTGGAACTGCGCATCCTGTCCTGTGTCTCTCCCCTTACAGCATTGCCGGCTGTCGGCAGACAGGCCACTGGTCCTGCCGGTATCTTTGGCTCTCTCTCCCCGCCGCAACCGAGTTGTCCGCCGATCACTGTTTAAATAACTGCCTAAACGCTATAAAAAACTGGATGGCAGATCATTTCTTACAGCTAAATGCAGAAAAAACAGAAATCCTTATTGCTGCCCCTCCTAGTCTTGTCCCTAAGATAAGGGATGGTCTTGGGTCTCTTACCTTGTCGGTTAAACCCTCCATAAGAAATCTAGGTGTCACTATGGACCAGGCTCTGACTCTGGACCAACATGTCAAGTGTCTGATTCGCTCTTGTTTTTTCCAGCTGAGAAACATTGCAAAGCTCAGGCCCATTGTGTCTCAGGCGGAGATGGAAATGTTAATTCATGCTTTTATATCGTCCCGTCTTGATTATTGTAACTCCCTTTTCACCTGCCTCAGCAAAACATCCCTGGATCGTTTACAAGTGGTCCAAAATGCTGCTGTTAAACTCTTGACCAGGTCCTCCAAAAGGTCTCATGTGACACCGATTCTGATTGCTTTTCACTGGCTCCCCATCAAATTCAGAATCCAATTCAAAGTCCTTGTGATCACCTATAGAGCTCTGCATGGTCAGGCACCTGCCTACATCAGAGATCTACTGCAGCCCTATGTCACCAGCAGGTCTCTAAGGTCCTCTGATCCGGGTTTGCTGGTTGTTCCTCGATCTAGGCTAAAAACTAAAGGAGACTGTGCTTTTGAGGTTGTGGCTCCTAAACTTTGGAACTCTCTCCCTCTGGACTTAAGATCTGTGGACACTGTGGACACCTTTAAAAAGCAGCTCAAGACCCATTTGTTTAGACTTGCCTTTGTGTAATTTACTTTTGTTTTTATTGTGGGTTTTTTTGTCTGTTTTTACTGTGTTTTATGTCTGTTTTTATTGTGTTTTATTTCCTCTGTGAAGCACTTTGTGACGAGCCCCCCACTTACGCCCATAGCACATGGGACCCAGTCAATCTCTGATGAGGAGTCAGCTTACCGATGGGAGGTTGACCGCCTGGCCTCCTGGTGCAGCCACAACCACCTAGAGCTCAACACACTTAAGACTGTTGAGATGGTGGTGGACTTCAGGAGGAGCCCATCCCCAACCACCCCTCTCCTCCTGTCTGACTCAGCAATAAACAGAGTGGAGGCATTCAGATTCCTTGGCACCACCATTGACCATCGCCTCAGGTGGGCGCCCAACATCTGTGAGATCACCAAGAAAGCCCAGCAATCCTCTTCCTGCGGCAGTTGAAGAAATGCAACCTGCCACAGACTATGATGGTGCAATTCTACACAGCCATCATAGAGTCCATCCTCACCGCATCCATCACTGTCTGGTTTGCTGGTGCCACCGCCAAGGACAGGGGCAGGCTGCAGCGCATCATCCGGTCTGCAGAGAAGATCATCGGCTGCAGTCTGCCATCTCTTCAGGACCTGTACGCCTCGAGGAATAGGAGGCGTGCAGGAAAGATCATGGCAGACCCCTCCCACCCTGGACACCATCTGTTTGAACCCCTTCCCTCTGGTAAGAGGTTGAGGTCTATCAAGACCGGAGGAGATAGTTTGTTAGCCTTCGTAGTCTTCATGCCTTTCATACTCCTTCCAACTTTTACACATAAGCCTTCCTACATATTTTCTTACTTTTGTACTTGTTATTATTATGAAATTTTAGTACATTTCTAACATTATTACTTATCACTTGGACACTCATTACAGCTCCTTCACAGAAGTGTTTTAAACTGCCACATTTTAAACTGCCACATTTCTATCATTTGTTAGCCTTCGTAGTCTTCATGCCTTTCATACTCCTTCCACCTTTTACACATAAGCCTTCCTACATATTTTCTTACTTTTGTACTTGTTACTATTATGAAATTTTAGTACATTTCTAACATTATTACTTATCACTTCGGCACTCATTACAGCTCCTTCAGTGTGTTTAAAGTGTGTAAAGTGTTTGTTGGGCTTTGATAGGGGCAGGTTTGGTTATTAGCAATCAATAATTAATAATCGTGAAATTATTAATATTCATAAAATTATTGACGGGAGTCAATATTAACGGGGCACCACCCTGGAATCAGGGACCAATAACCGAACCTTTAACGTAGTCTCAAAATGGCTGTTCACCCCCAAATGACAGTGTTTAAGTACCACCGTACATTTATGAGTGAACAGTGAAGGGTGAATTCGTACACAGGCCCTCACAACCAGCCGTTATTACAATACATATGCACAAGAAATCACAGACAACTTCTCTTTAAAAGTATAACAGAGTTTATTTAACTTTAGCAATATCAATCAGTAATCAATAACACTTCAGTTAATCAACAACTATTACACAACTATAACTGTAGGTCTAAACTAGCAAGCATAAAGGCACAAACAGCATATGGCACGTATGGATGCGTGCGTATGTGTGTGTGTGTGGGTGTGTGTGTGTGAGTGTGTGGGGTTGTGTGTGTGTGTGTGTGTGTGAGAGAGGGAGAGAGAGAGAGAGAGAGAGAGAAGGCAAGATGGCGGACGTGACCACGTGAGTGGGACGTCTCGCGAGAGTTCAAAATGGCGGCCGTGACCGCGCAGTTTGAACAAAGGGGCTTTGGAACCAAGATGGGGTTGGAGTTAGGCAGCTAAACCAACACCATCTAATTCTTAGGTAGCAATGAATGTGTAATGAGATGTGGGTGTGTGTATGTGTGTGGGTTAGTAAGAGAGAGAGAGAGGGAGAATAGGGGAGAAGCACTCAGGGTAAACCTAGAGATTCTACTCGCCGTCCAGAGACACAACAATAGCTTTTTACCACGCAGAAACTTGGGGTAGGACTTGGTACACCGGGTTACTGGTCTTTGAACTGGTAAAATGCAGTATATTGGCTCTATACGGTGGCTATTAACACAGATGCAAGCTCAGCGGCATGCAATTGAACACAATCAGCTTTACGTTAACACAATCATATCAAGCAGCAAGCATAATGATTGAGGTATCTTCACACAGCATAATATGGACGCGGCGGTCCGATGCACTTCCCAATAAGCACAATTATAGCTTCTGATCAGTCAAGCTTATTTAACACACCTATTCTAGTCTCTGCCCAGAACCAAAGCCTCTTACTTGGGATCACTCTCGAGTGATTGATGTGTGTTTCAGTCCGTCTTATCGATCCGGTGGGTTCTCCCAGGTGGGTCGGCGGGACCGTTATCTCTCCGTGCACGGAACAATGGCCAGCTGGCTTTCCTCGTAGGCAGCGAAAGATGTCAGCCAGGAGTCGACCTGATTGAAGAAACGTATCCTTACGTCGTCTTCTTGGAGGGAAGGAGTGTCCTTAGCTGTATTCTCTTCCAGTCCACTTCTGCAGGTCTGCTACACACGGCAGTGTGTGTAAGGAATTAGAATGCCGGATACACAAACAGCTAGTCTAATCCTTCTGGATCCAACAGTGTTATAGCTAACACTAAACAGTCTGGGCTCGTCCAGCGAGTTGAAGACTGCGCCTCGGCTAAACAAAAGAACAGTTCGAACGTATCAAGTACCACCTTGTTAGCAACGAAGTCGCAAGGAAGGGGCGCTGCAGAAAGGTAGCTCTGGAATTTATACTCCATGACGTCATGGGGACATCCCGGGGCTCATCTGAGTCTCGTCCAATGAGAGACCGGAGGTTGGGTTTCAGCCAGTTCGCACCTAGGTGTGAACTTCAGGGCCTGTTGGAATTTTGGCGCTGTTTTCCTTTGTTTAAGGTCGCAGCCCAGCGGGTGCTCCCTTGCTAGGCTGCAGATTTAGGCTTTTAATTTTACATGTAGGCCTTTCCTTTGTTTAACCACATGGCCTGGCCCAACATGTTTTAAACTGCCACATTTCTCACAGTTTTAACATTGCATACACATATTATACTTTGCTGCAGCCGCTTCAGTTTGAACAGATGATCCACAGTCAGTCACTACATACACACTACACACACATATTATACATCAAAACCTTCAGCTACTCCTCCTCTCACTCACAATATAAATATATAAGTGATACAAGGTATAGTTTTTGAGTTACGGACGTTTGTTTGACAGTAGTGCTGTACAGACTGTACACAGTAATTGAGTCTAACAGAGCTGAAAACTAGTCAGTCACGTTCAAAAACACACACACACACACACACACACACACACACACACACACACACAGCTACTGGTACGTATATAGTACCAGTACGTGTACCAGTATGTGCCAGTACCAGTCCGTGTATAGTCTGCCACACACACACACACACACACACACACACTACACATTAGTACACATCCACCAGCACACACAGACACACAAACACACACAGCTACTGGTACATATATAGTACCAGTACCTGTACCAGTATGTGCCAGTACCAGTACGTGTATAGTCTGCCACACACACTACACATCGGTACACATCCACCCGCACACACACCCACACCCACACCCACACACACACACAGCTACTGGTACATATATAGTACCAGTACTTGTACCAGTATGTGCCAGTACCAGCACTTGTATAGTCTGCCACACACACACTACACATCGGTACACATCCACCCGCACACACACACACACACACATACAGAGAGACACACACACACAGCTATTGGTACATACTGTATATAGGACCAGTATCAGCACCAGTATGTAGATGCAGTCAGTTGATGTTACCTAGCCCTGTTTTACCAGGAGAGCGAGACAGCAACTGAAGAACAGGGAGAGAGTGAAGCAGATGAGACAGAGACAACAAGTGGAGACAGACAGAAATATGTGACATAGATACAACCATAGGATAAGAAAGAGGGAAAGAGGAGAACGATAGACTGGTCACAGACAGCCAACAGAAAGGGTGCCCACCTGTCTAACTGCCCACCTGTCCAACTGACCACCTGTCTAATTGACTGAGCTGTTTAACTGCCCACCTGTCTAACTGAAAAACTGTCTAACTGACTGAGCTGTTTAACTGCCCACCTGTCTAACTGACCACCTGTCTAACTGAAAAACTGTCTAACTGACTGAGCTGTTTAACTGCCCAACTGTATAACTGACCACCTGTGTGACTAACCTGTCTAACTATCCACCTGTCTAAGACATAAGAAAGAGGGAAAGAGGAGAGTGATAGACCAGTCACAGACAGCCAACAGAAAGAGCTGTACCCACACTAAACTGCACCAGTGTTTTTAAGTGTCTTCTTCATCTGTCTTTATTTTCACACACACAGACACGAATGTACACAAACATATTCTAGATATTTGTTATTATGGGCTGTCACAAGCCACAGTTTGCACTCTCAGCAATCACATGCATTTTCTCCAGAAAATGCACCTTTCTAGTTTCATTTACTATCTTTATTTCTTTCGCTGCAACCTCACCAGATCAAATTCCTCGTATGTGTAAATGTACCTGACAATAAATCTGATTTTGAAAAGAAGCGATCGTTGTTACTCACCAGGCTGATTAAAAACTTAACCATAGAAAACATCTCCGGGCCATATTCCAGCCGCTTCAGCTACAGTAGACTGACGGTAGACGCGGCCAATCCGCATTTGTATATGCAAATTAGTACATTTGCATATCAAAAACTGGTTGGCCACAAAGCATGCTAATTTGCATATCAAATGCAGTTGGTCGAAAAAATAGCTTTTAAAACTTAAATATCTTAATCTATAAACGTTATCAAAAAGTTGAATACAAGGACATATCTCTAAAAGGAGCTGAACAGTTTACAGTTTATGACGTTTCTAGCTGAAATAATAATGGAACTAGATAGGTGCAAAAAAAGTAATACTAATAACAAGATGGCAAACTTAAGTCTGAATAGTCACATGATTATATCAACAGCACTGATTGGTTGAAAAAGATTTTAAAAGCTAAATATCTTAAAAACTATAAAACTTATCAAAAAGTTGAATACAAGCAGCTATGTCATAAACAAGCTGAACATTTTGAAGTTTGAATGGAGTTTCTAGCTTAAAGTATGAAGGAGTAGTTAAAAAAGTGTACGGAATAATAATAATAAAGAGCGAAGATAACATTGTGTGATTGCTGGAGTTTCATGGGGAAGAAACTGTTCTTATGGCATGAGGTTTTGCTCTTGATAGACCTCAACCTCTTACCAGAGGGAAGGGGTTCAAACAGATGGTGTCCAGGGTGGGAGGGGTCTGCCATGATCTTTCCTGCACGCCTCCTATTCCTCGAGGCGTACAGGTCCTGAAGAGATGGCAGACTGCAGCCGATGATCTTCTCTGCAGACCGGATGATGCGCTGCAGCCTGCCCCTGTCCTTGGCGGTGGCACCAGCAAACCAGACAGTGATGGATGCGGTGAGGATGGACTCTATGATGGCTGTGTAGAATTGCACCATCATAGTCTGTGGCAGGTTGCATTTCTTCAACTGCCGCAGGAAGAGGATTGCTGGGCTTTCTTGGTGATCTCACAGATGTTGGGCGCCCACCTGAGGCGATGGTCAATGGTGGTGCCAAGGAATCTGAATGCCTCCAATCACACAGTGCTGTAACTGTGTAAACACTGCAACCTTTTTTTAAATTTTTTTTTATTATTATTAAGAAATGTATTTAAATGTATCTGTTCTGTATGTATGTACAGTATGTCTTTGTACAGAGATCAGCACAGTGCAGATGGTCAGTGCAGGAACACACAGATGATTGACAGATGACAGTCTTGGTACGGTGGTTGTATTCCATTGGACGCCCTTTTCCTGTCACAAAAGCTCATAAATCTTGCTGCTGTGTTTGCACATTGCTGTACTTCACCCAGCAGATATGGATGTTTTTTTTTATTAGTCATGTTTTCAAAATCTTTTTGGGTGTTTGTAATCTGTGGGAAGTATACAGTATGTCTCTGATGTCTTGGTACAGTCGGCAGGTAGTTAAAAAAGTGCATCTCGGTTTCCACCTCATGTTGTGTGCAGTGGGTCACAGTCTGTCTTCTCTCCCTCTGTGTCTCTCTCTGTGTCTCTCTCTCTCTCTCTCTCTCTCTCTCTCTCTCTGTCTCTCTCTTAGTGGGTCACAGTATGTCTTCTCTTGGAGCCAGGCCTTGACGGCGAGGCTGTGCTCACTGAGTCTGTACATAGTCAAGGATTTCCTTAGTTTTGGATCAGTCACAGTGCTCAGGTATTCTGCCACTGTGTATTCTCTGTTTAGGGCCAAATAGCATTCCAATTTGCTTTGGTTTTTAGTTGATTCTTTCCATTGTGTCAGATAGTTTTCTTTTTGTTTTCTTATAATTTGGTTTAGTCTAATGGGGTTTCTGTCTGGGGGCTATGCTTGTGTTTGTGAACAGAGTCCCAGAACCAGCTGGCTGAGGGGGCATCTCTCTAGAGTCTCTGTAGGTGAGGGCTTTGTTATGGAGCGTGTCAGGGTCACTTACTTTTAGGTGATTATAAAATTTAAATGTTCTCTTTTGGATTTTGATAATTAGTGGGTATCGTCCTAATTTTTTCTCTGTCTCTCTCACATTGTTGGACACACACACACACACACACAGAGTGACCAAGGGCGTGGGGGTGGGAGGGGGCACACAGCCTGATGCTTAAAATTGAATTAAATACATGCATTTCTCCAATATGACAGTTCACCTACGGATTATAGAAGTTGCATTCTTTCCAGCTCCTAAATTTGCAGTGCTGTGGAAGAAGGGCGACACTCTATCGACGATCCGTCTACAGGGAAAGTGTAAAAAAGGAGCTCCGTAAAGAACAGTAATTGCTTTGCTAAAAGAACTCTGTCTCTCACTCTCTCTGTCTCTGTCTCTATCTCTCTCTCTCAAATTCAAATTCAAATAAGCTTTACTGTCAGGGCAACACAATTTGTGTTGCCAGAGCATTTGCAAGAATATAATCAACAATAAACAATCATATTAAGAAGTCAAATATTATACATATTAAAATATTATAATAGTGCATATTGTACAACAACAATTCCTATCTGTTCATGTTCATTCAGATAGCTTGGAAATATATACAGTCAATATTAATAATAAAATAAGTTTATAGTAGCAGAGAGAGCAGACAATATTTATTTCAATTTAGGGTCATAGGTTTCTCTTATCTTGTAATTGGACATGAGAACAGAAAGTGTATGAGTTTGCAGTGCTGCAGAGCCTTTGGTCTTCAGTTTTCCTTTTTTTTTCTTTTCAAACCTGGAATCCCAAAGACCAAACCTGGAAAACCAAAAACCAAACCTGGAAACCAAGACCAATTTTTTGCCAATTTATTTTCAATTTCCAGGTTATGGTCCCCAAGTCTATTTCCTATGAATGTGTCTTTAATTTCATGAATGCTAAGGTGGCCAATTTCATTTCTCTGTTAAGTGTGTGATGGCGCTGAAGTTTATTCTGGTTTTTAACTGTTATTCCAATTATCTGTGTAGCGCTGTTTTAAGTTAAGTACACAGCACTATCTGTGTACCGCTGTTTTAAGTTGTCCTGTGTGTGTTTGATCGCAAATCAATCCCTAAAACGGAAAAGATCCTTTCTGCCCAAAATAATTTAAAGTAACATTATAAAGTGTCTAATTTTGATAGCAATTTGCTCCTTGTATCTGGCCCACCAAGGAGGCCTTCCCTGTTATACTCTATCGGCTCTGACCGGAATTATTTCGGTGGATGAGTAGTTTCTCGTCAGGCATACGTATAATATTTTCCCATAAATTCCCTTTTAAACTTACTATTTTGAGCTAGAACCTACACTCTCAAGTAGCCATCTGGACTGGATTTTCTGATGCCTTGGCTGTCTGGTGGGCAGCCTTCCCTGAAGCTCTGGAAACAGGATGTCACAGTCACAGCTCTGCCCTCTTCCAACAGGTGGTGCTAGCCGATCCCGGACGAGCCCCCAATTGTTACCGGCCTCAGGCCTAGGGGTACCTGGGCCAGCAGCAAGATGCTGCACAGGCTTGACACGCTGTGGAGCAGTTAGGAAAGAACACACAAATTATCTGTGTGCACAGCTCAAGACCTAGTTTATGTTGCAATGCTAAAATGTCACTTCTTTTTCAAAAATGATCTTTGCATTCAGTTGCAATTCAGTTCCAAAAATACATTTCAGTATAAAATAAACATACATTTCCCTTAAAACCAAATAAGTAAGTAAGTAAAAATGTATTTATATAGCACATTTCATACACAGGGAAATTCAATGTGCTTTGCATAAAAGCAGAAATTGTACATGGAAAACAGAAATAGCATATGCATATGAAGGAAGGACAACAACTACTCATACGCTTTAGAGAACAGGAAGGTTTTGAGTCGCCTTTTAAAAATGTGTATGGTGGGGGGGTCTGTTCCAGCAACTGGGAGCAACATGACCAAAGCAGCATCACCAGATTTTGATTTTGTCCTTGGAACAGCTAGGAGATTTGTGCCAGATGACCTGAGAGGTCTAGATGGCTCATAACCATAAGTAACTCAGAAATATATTTTGGAGCAAGGCCATTTAGTCCTTTATATACCAGAAGCAGAATTTTAAATTCAGTCCTATAGGATACAGGAAGCCAATGCAATGACCTAAGAATGGGTGTGATATGTTCCATTTTCCTGGTCCTGGTCAAAACTCTAGCTGCAGCATTTTGAATAAGCTGCAGTCGCCCCACATTCTTTTTAGAAAGACCGGAGAAGAGGGTGTTACAATAATCTAGCCTACTTGTTATAAAGGCATGTACAAGTTTTTCGGAGTCTGACTGCGATAAAAAGCCTCTTACTTTGGAAATGTTCTTTAGGTGGTAAAAAGCAGTTCTAGTGATATTGTTGATATGGCATTGGAAGTTCAGATCTGCATCCATAATGACACCAAGATTTCTGACATGGTCACTTCACTTCACTTTCATGAGAAAGAGTCTAGATAAGCAGTGATTTCCTGCACGTGTGCTTTTGCACCCAACACAAGTATCTCAAGTAGTAAGTCTTATCTTTGTTTAATTGAAGAAGATTTTGGGACATCCAGTGGTTAATGTCCTCTATGCATTTGATTAGTGAATTGACAGGGTCCAGATTATTGGGGGACAAGGAGATGTAGAGTTGTGTATCATCTGCGTAATTGTGATAACATATATTATGGTGTTGAATGACAGATCCAAGAGGGAGGATGTACAGATTAAATAACAGTGGTCCAAGGACTCCACACACTATGTCTACTTTTTTAGACTTAAAATTTCCAAGGGAGACAGAGAAATTGCGATCTCTCAGATAAGAGGCAAACCAATTTAGAGCTGGGCCAGATAGGCCGACCCAGCTTTCCAGTCTTTGGATTAATATATTGTGATCCACCATATCAAAAGCCGCACTCAGGTCCAACAGTACTAGAACTGAGAGCCTGTTAGCATCTGCATTGACGCTAAGGTCATTAACCACCTTTAGAAGCGCAGTTTCAGTACTGTGGTTAGCACGGAAACCGGACTGGAATATGTCATGGAGATTATTTGGGGTTAGATAGTCATGTAATTGTTTATAGACAACCTTTTCGATAATTTTACTGAGCAGAGGAAGATTGGATATTGGCCTGTAATTGCTAATTATGGAGTGATCTAGACTGCTCTTCTTAAGGAGTGGTTTGATTATAGCAGTTTTGAGAGAACCAGGAAAAATGCCAGTTTGCAATGAGGTGTTAACAACTGACAGAACAACATCAGATAGGCAGTTAAAAACACATTTAAAAAAGCTAGTTGGGAGTGGGTCAAGGGAGCAGGTGGAGGGCTTTAGCTGCCGTACAATCTCTTCAAGATCTCTACAGTTAATGATGGAGAAATGTGACATACTACTCTCAGGGGTACACTTTTGTGGTGCTATGGGAGGATCGAAAATTTTTATCAGGGCATGATTTAACTATATTATGCCTGATGTGCTTAACAGGTAGTCAATTGTGGAGAAAAGAATATGTGCATTGTTCTTGTTGTCATCTATAATTTTTGAGAAATAGGATTGTCTGGCAAGAGTCATTTCCCTGTTGTATTTGTGGAGTCTGTCCTTATATATGTCACAGTGAATTTGAAGATTGGTCTTTCGCCATTTGCGCTCAGACCTCTGACACTCCCTTCTTAGTCTCCTCACAAGTTCTTCATTTCTCCATGGGACTTTTTGTTTTCCAGATACTACTTTGGTTTTTATTGGAGCAATGAAGTCCATAATAGTCATTACTCTACTGTTAAAATTGTTTACAAGATCATCACAGGATGTGACTGTAGGCCATAGCCTGGGGAAGTGATGAGCAAACATATCAGCTGCATTGGGATGGAGATAGCATCTCTTAACAGTTCTTATGTTATTGATGCATTCCGGAAACAATATTGCATGAAAAAACACACAGAAGTGGTCTGAGATTGCAGCATCAAGAATGGCGGTTACTGTGATGTCAAGGCCTCTAGAAATGACAAGATCTAAAGTATGGTGTTGTGCTTATGGTGTTGTGCTCTCCCCTTATTTTGTACTGTCTTGAGATACATGTCTTTTCCTACTGTCCTACCTGTTGTCTGTCCTATATATATGGTGGCACTCAGTTTCCCCCCTGGGGGATTAATAAAGTATTTTGTATCGTATTGTATGACCCTGTTTGTGAGTAGGCCCAGAGACATGCTGTGAGAGATCAAAGGAGTCTAATAAACTGATGAACTGTTTTGTTTTGGAATTAGCAGAATTGCCAATGTGAATATTGAAGTCACCAGAGATTATAATATGTTCAAATTCTATAGAGATCTTAGACAGCAGCTCCGCAAATTCATCCAAGAAACCACCCTTATGCTTAGGTGGGTCATAAGTAGCACATGAGATTGACATTTTAAAATGACAGCTAAATATTAAAAAGATGAAAAGTCCCCAAAAGAGATTTTCTTGCAGGCAAAAATGTTTGAGTAAAGAACAGCTACCCCCCCTCCTTTCTTATTATGCCTAGTCGTGTGGGAGATTTAAAATTAGGGGGTGAGGTTTCAGTAAGTTCTTCATTACCTGTTTGATCTAACCAGGTGTCTGTAAGCAGCATGCAGTCCAATTTGTGTTTGCATATGACTGTGAGTTTGCCAAGGAGGGTTGGGATCTGCTCTACAATGTCTACGACCCTGGCGCCGGGGAAGCAGTGGGTCACGGCTGATTTAGCCCTGATAATAGAATCACCGATTATCACTGAAGCAGGAGGGGGAGGCAGGGGGGCACGTTTCGGAGAGGGAGCCGCAGGCCAAGAAACAGTCTGCACGCCTGGTTGTGCAGGAGTGGTGCGCGACCTGAAGCAGCTACTAAGGGTGCTCCGATCAGGATTTTTGGGGCCGATCACTGATCGCTGGAAGCAGTATCGGCCGATACCGATCACCGATCACCGATCACCGATCACGGGGTCTATTTGAAGCCTTCTATTCATCGTGTAGCATTATTTATTTATTTAACTATTCTTAACAACATTGTATATTAAGTATTAAAATTAAGAGATGAGAAAGTATCATGAATTGACAACTGTTTATTGGCAGGCAACATATGCCACTCTCTCTCTTAGAGACACAACTTAAACCATAGCAGCCTACGCTTGGTTATTGGGAGCAGCTTAGAGCTTAACAAATATAGCTTTCCTGTGGAATAAAATAAATACAATTTTATAAAATAAAAATTAGAATAAAAGCTAAATGTGCACAACACACCAAGTTAAAACAATAAATTATATATAGGCCTACTGAGGCAACAAAAATCAATTCCAATAGACGGAAAACACAGGGCCTTTATCAATTTACTCCAACTTTAGAGACTATAAAAACTGCAACATAACAAAATATTTTTCAATATTAATCTGGATTGAGGGAGCAAACATTCAGAGTCAGAGTTAAAAAGTAAATATTAATGTTTTCAGTCCACTCTGTGGATACTGACTAGCACCTACAGTAGCCTATATACAGCTAATCTGCTAGTCTCGGAAACCCAGCTGTATGCCGAATAACGTTAATAACCCTTAGTTCTTCTTTTTGGGAATTCAGCCAGTCGTCTTCTTGGCATGGAAAAAAAAATATCCCTCACGCCCGCGTGTGCAATGGGAGGCGAACAGGAATAGACGGGTCCGGTGAGAGAGAGAGTGAGTGAGCGAGACAGAGAGCGCGAGAGAGAGAGTAAGCGAGACAGAGCGAGAGAGAGAGAGACAGAGAGCGAGAGAGAGCGCGACACACACACACACACACACACACAGAAAGAGAGAGAGACAGAGAGAGAGAGAGAGAGAGAGAGAGACAGACCGCACAAAGAGACTTCTTCTGTTTGGATCTCTTCCCAACTCGTCTCTCCCTAACATTTTTACAAATTTATTGTCTTTTTCAGACACCTGGTAGAACTGCCAGACTGGTGAAGCCATTTTAGCGGCGCGTAGAGAAATTGTCTCACGTGTTTTGCGTCATCTGATCGGCTCTTCTGATCGGCCTTTATAGAGACCACCGTTTAAAATCTACGTAGGAAAATAAAATGTACAGAAGCTGATGGTGGTAATACAAAAAGACAAAGTCCAATAAAACAACCTCCGATCATTAGATTAAAACAATAAATCAACAACACAACAGTCAGTTAAGTCAAAAACGCACAGAGAAACCAAACCCCGAAGTGTGACGCAGAGGAACCAAACCTGGAAGCGTGACGTCGTACCCAATAATACACATTAATTTACAGATAAAGTCAGCACTTTCAGTTGTCACTTTCAAAATCTATCAAAATAACCAATGAATAAACATGTAAACCTTTTGTTTTCCTGCACATTTACTTTCTGAATTGTTAACCGTACAGCCTTCAACATTAACACCACATGCGCCACATGGAGGCAGCCCTTAAATAAAGATGGCGCCATAGCCCATGGCATTTTAACACAAAGATACACCACAAGGGAAAAAAACAATATACTGTAGCGACAGTAACAACACTTATTATTCCAAATGATATTACCCTAACTTGCACAGATCAATTAAAGTCATAAAAATAGACCTCTATTACTTTTACCAGTGTTAATTGAATCAATGGTTGGCAAAGCCTTTGATACTAGCCAAGAAACTAAACATGCGCATGTGCGTAGTCCACTTGTGGCAGCCTTTTCTGCCACAAGTGGACTACGCACATGCGCAATGCAGTGTGTTACGCAAAAACGACACGAAGAAGACCAACTTCCGCTGCTGAGGTCGCGTGATTTCCTGTCAACTGCGGAGGTGCCGCTTGCGGAGGTCCAACATGCCTCCATGTCTGCCATTTTGTCTGCAGCCAGGTCCTTCTCTGAAACAGAACTGATGAAATCGCGGCAAATTAGCACCAACAAAAGCATATTTTTGTAATTTTTCTTCATCTTCTTTTCTTCTTATAACATCAACCTATTGGTTCAGATTGTATTGCATCTTTCTAATATTAGAGAGATGAGGTCAACTTCTCTAGAAAGCTATTAAGCTGTACTTTCATGGGAGTGGGGTTACTGATGGCAGGTGGCACTGAGTTGGGTTGAAATGCAATATTTTCTGAAATTCTCCTGCTTCCCATTAAGGTGGCTGAAATCTGACAAAAGATTTGTTTTTTCCACCCTCAAATACCCCAATAACAATGTCAATTCCATGTTTACAACGTCAACTATGGGAGAGACAACAACAAAACAACAAAACCCACGGAGCAGGGCTTTTATTGTGAAGTGCTCATAGGAAGTGCAAACTGTTTGCTGTTTACTGGCAAACTGCTCAATATTAGAAAGATGCAATACAATCTGAACCAACAGGTTGATGTTATAAGAGGATATAATCAAAAAAATTACAAAAATATGCTTTTGTTGGTGCTATTTTGCCGCGATTACATCAGCTCTGTTTCATGGGCAGAAAGAGGTATGTTCAGTGACGAAACGGATTATGCAACGTTTAGAAACGTTAACTCCTGACTTCGTTCTTCTATTTAAATTATGCTTATTGTAAAGTAGATGTAACGATACAGTCGTTATAAAGTGCTATATTTTATGGAGTTTATTGAGATGCTACTGAAATAACTTGTTATATAGGTTATGAGCTAAATTTATTTATTTATCTAGCAGGTGACATCACATTTGATGTCACCTGCTAGATAGGTAAATGCAAGCGATTTTTTTTTTTTATTTGGCCTCGAAATTGATCTACAACCATACTAACCATTTTTTTTTTTAAATTAATATTAGCACCAAAGAGCTCAAGCAAAGAAATGCATCAAAGCGGAATGCCTTATTTGGGCAGAAAATGTACGCCAGACTGTGTTCCGTGGTCCAGGAGAGAAAGGTGTCCAATACTGGCTTTAATACAGGCTTTACCATGGAGTCTATGGAACACCCGGTGCGTCCTATACAGACGCAGATGGGTACCTTTAGCGTCGTTACAGCGACGCCAAGGGATTTGACTAAGAGTCAACACAGGACGAGTTGGGAATGAGAACCGGTTGGACACTGACATTGGTTTTTTCAAGGTTTAATCGCATCACCACTTTTAAAATCTTATGGAAGCTGTAAGATTATGCTGTGAGACAGAACCTGACCCGCCATATAGTATAGTGGAAAGTTATGAAGACATAGTGAGTTGAAGTTTTTTGATCGAAATTGCTTGTTCTTGTTCGGTAAAACAAGACACAATCAGCTTCACTAAACAGCGGGACCTACCTGGCTCTCACTGCTGGAGATGGACACTGTTTTCCGTGAGGCAGTGCGCCGAAGAGTCGGTAGGAAGGACCGGCTGGTTTGCGGTGACTTTTCTCCATACAAGTTTGGCGACTTTTATTGTCTGATCTTATTATATTACTGTGTGGGTTGAAGCACTGGAGGTTTTGTATGTATTTTGAAAGCTTGTCATGAGCCAAGATAAGGATTTGTTTTGTTGTACTATACACAAACTATGTAGTACTTCTATACAGTATTTTACATTTAAATTATACCAGTTCTTAAAAACTTTGAGCAGCACACCGCAATTTCTTCAGAAAATGCACTATATCTAGTTAGTGATATTGCATATCTTGCTTATATGATGATTGAAATCAGTGTCAAATAAATTGTAATTGGATTGTAATTGGATATTTCCTGTGATTCTAGTCTGAAAATTAAATACAAGAAGTACCTTCCTGAAGATCCATTCCTGCAAGAACGATTCGCAGATGGAATAGGTAACTTCTATTTTCCCCTCTGTGCTAGGGTGACCACATTTTCAAACCCCCATACCCTTAAGTGTACCACACGTTCATGCACGCGCACATGTATGCGCTTATGCACGCACCATAGGCGTGTCACTGTCACCGGCGTTTGCCCCGCTGAAGTAGGTCGCAACGGTGCTACTACTAGCTTGTAGCCACCGCTTATGTTTGGCCGTCTTAATATGATCTTTTATGTCGGCATTTCCACCGTGCGCGACCGGAAATGTAATCTTGCAGTGTGTGCAGAATGCAGCATTTTCGTTGCCGGCTACTTCACGAAGAAAAGAGTAGGCTAAGCCTTCTGGAGGTCTTTAGAAAAGACCGACTTTCTCTTCGGCATGACAGCTAACCGTTAGCGTACTGACAGATTCTGTCAGACAGAGCCACAAGCGTCATAGGCTAGCAACAGCCTTGACAACGACACATTGATTGATTGACACACATACAGACAATCAGTGTTGAATTCAGACGCGTGGTGCATTGTTTGTTTTTTGATTGGGTTAGGTGATAATGAGCAGTACAGAACATGATAAATGTCTATGTAAGCGCTGAAAACAAGTATAATACTATTATTATTATTTTAATTGTGGTGAAAACAGGGACAATTTGGTAGTGAATGTTGAAAACCGGGACATTTTAGTGTTTGACAGATATTTGTCGGGACTCGGGACACCCATCTTGAAACCGGGACAATCCCGGACAAACCGGGACAATCCCGGACAAACCGGGACGTCTAGTCACCGTACTCTGTGCAGTCTTCAAAGATAGCTTGCTAGTTAGGCCTAGCACCAAGACTCAAAGCACCGAGAAGCCAATAGTCCTGCTCTGTAATGTAGGAAATAGACTTTTGAGCAACTGCAAGCTGGGTTCATTATTACACCAAGCATCTAGTGTACCTATGTTGTGAATGAAAAAATGAAATATTTTACAGTTTCTGATTGTTTGTCAAATAGGATTTTCATTTGAAATCTAGGAGAAATCGAGGACGAGGCAGAGCAGGTGCCCCTCAATCCACTGCCCATCCTGGTGAAGACAGCTCAGCATCCACCAGCTCCAGTGTTCCAGATGGTCTGCTTTCATCCTCCTCCAAAACAGAAGAGTCTAACATGGATGTAAGAAAATTTACATAGCTTGTCTTAGCTGACAAGAATTTATCCCAAAGTGTGTCTAGTCTTGCATGTTTTTTCTGGGTTGCATCTGTGAGAATATTCTTACCCTCTGCCTTGCAGTTGTGCACATCCAGTGCCCCTCAATCCACTGCCCATCCTGTTGAAGACAGCTCAGCATCCACCAGCTCCAGCGGTCGAGATGGTCTGCCTTCAGAAATCCACAGTCAGGGTTCCAGACTGCGACCAAAATGGTCGCATATGCGACCATTTTTTGAGAGTGCGCGAGTTAAAATTTCACGTGGTCACATTCGTGCGAGTGCATGATGATCATTAGGCTGTTTTGGTGCCCCTCCGGCACGGGTACTGCGTTAGCCATTGTGGTTGAAAGTAGTACTTTTTCTTCTTCACTGGCTCAGTCGGTCTCTCCCTACCTGCACTCTCCCTGCCTGCACTTTCATCATCAGTGCGCGTGTACGGGGGTGGGTGGGACGCACTGGAATGGAGATCAGTATGGATGTATGGACTATTAGGCTGCGTTCACACATAGCGTTTTTTGATGTGGAAAAAGCGCTGCCTGTTGCGCTTTTTGTGAGGAGAAATAAAAAGCGGATCACGGCAACGTCACCTGACGTTAGCTGAGCAGCTGCTATCTCACTAACCAGCTGGTTAGCACTTCTAGCTGACAAAACAGAACAGTGTTGTGCAACAAGCAAAGGCTTACCAGATATTTCCAATACATGTCCAGTATAATCCATACTGCCTTTAAGATCGCTGTTGCGGTAACGGAAATTCACTTATTACAACGTCCAATTTCTCCACCGGCACTTTCACTTTCTCCATATTTGTTGTTGCTATGGGAAATGGCCAGCGTCTCTGTGATCGCAATTGGTTGGCTGGAAAAAGCGGTTCACGTCACCCGGCGCTTTTCTGAAAAGTTGAACATTTCTCAACTTTTGAAAGCGCTCCGCTCTGACGAAAAAAACGCCGGCTGCACGGAGCGGCCGCCTTTTGTGCGCCTTGCGGCCGCTTCCCATTGCTTTTAATGAGAAAAGGGCGCTGGCGGTTGGGGAAAAAACGCTATGTGTGAACGCAGCCTTATTGCAGAGTTTTTACTGGCTGGCTTGATGCATTTGGGACAGAGGGACCACAGTAAGTCAAAACAAACACACACAATCTATACATTTTTATACAACAGTTAGTTCTGGTCGAGCAATTTGATTGGACAAGAGGCATTCCATGAGTGCTGATATACAGTATAACAGCACTGGGACGCTGTACTGTATGTATCACTCCGCTTCACAGGTGTTCTAATGTAACCTTGATTAGGCTGCGTTCACACATAGCGTTTTTTTGTGTGGAGAAAGCTCTGCCTGGAACGCTTCTTGTGAGGAGAAATAAAAAGCGGATCACCATAACGTTATCTGACGTTAGCTGAGTAGCTCCTAGCTAACCAGCTGGTTAGCACTTCTAGCAGACAATACAGTGTTGTGCAACAAACAAATGCTTACCAGATATTCCCAGTACACGTCCACACAAAACTCTAACTTCATTCGCACCTAGTAGCGACAACGCAAATATGGATACAGTTGACCTTAATTATGAACGGTCGGCCGAGGCAGAAGATTGGGAAGAAAGTAAGCTGAAATTGTCGGTGCTAACCTAAAAGTAGCTAGCTAGCTTGCTGTCGGGAAACAGTTTACCTGTTGCTTGGCAACACTTGAGGGAACTGTTTTTGTTGGCGGAGACAAATAACAGACAAATCATCTGTTGTCTCAAATTACCATTACTTGATGAATAGCTTTGTTTATACAACTGTTGTATAAAAGCAATATCACACTCGAGGTCGTGCTGTTGTACTGTATATCAGCACGGCTGTGATTATCTTTGGCACTCGGCCTGCGGCCTCATGCCTATGACCGAATCACAGCTGTGCTGATATACAGTACAACAGCACTCCCTCGTGTGATATTGCTTAAATATCATATTGCCGTTTATTTCCATGCACATGCGCGAGCTCTGTCCACCTGACAGCCCTCTGTTCTGTCGGTGGAAAGAGAGACACAGAAGCATGGAGGTTTCGACGCGTCAGTCGACGCTTCCCGGAGGTTCCCGGGGGCACGGTGGCGTATGAGAAATATGAAGATTTACGAAGAAAAAGAAAGAAAAAAAAAAAAAAAGAGGATGCGACCAAATCATGTGCTGGTGCGACCAACTGAGAAAGTTGGTAACACCAGTGCTACCAGTGGAAAAGTTAGTCTGGAGCCCTGCACAGCATTGCTGTGAATCACTGGTCTACAGAGCAGAACTCTAATGGAGTTGGTGGCACACAGTCCTTGAGTATGAGTGAATTAAGGAAACGGCATGTCACATCAGCAGCACCAAAGCTCGAAAAATATTTTCAGCTTTTAACACAATCCTCAACCCTCCACCACCTCCAACCTCAACTTTGCTCACTGCTGACCTCTTCGCATCCTTCTTTTCTGATAAGGTTTCTGCCATCAGTAATCAGGTCTCTGAGCCTGACCAGCTCAGTCTGCCGCCGCCAGCTAACAGGGCCTCACACCTCTCATTTTCCCATCTTACCGAGGAGCAAGTCTCCAAGCTTCTGCTTGACTCTCGTTCCACTAGCTGTCCGTTGTACCCCATACCCTCCAACCTCCTGCAGACCATTTCACCCACACTTATCCCTGCAGTCACGCACATCATCAACTCCTCACTTACAACGAGTGTGTTCCCCACTGCTTTTAAGCAAGCTCGGGTTACCCCGCTGCTAAAGAAACCTACACTCAACCCATCTCAGGTTGAAAATTACAGGCCGGTTTCACTCCTCACCTTCCTTTCCAAGACACTTGAGCGCACAGTCTTTAATCAATTCTCTGAATTCCTTTCTGAGAACAACCTGTATGATCCTAACCAGTCTGGCTTCAAACGAGGACACTCTACCGAGACTGCGCTCTTGTCTGTAGTGGAAACACTGCGATCAGCTAGAGCTGCTGGTCAGTCCTCAGTTCTAATGTTGCTAGACCTATCGGCTGCCTTTGACACGGTTAACCACCAAATCCTCCTCTCCACACTCGCTGAGCTTGGCTTCTCAGGATCTGTTCTCCGCTGGTTTGAGTCCTAGCTCTCAGGGAGATCTTTTAGAGTGTCTTGGAGAGGGGAAGTGTCTAAATCGCACTGCTTGTCCACAGGGGTACATCAAGGGTCAGTGCTTGGACCCCTTCTCTTTTCAATATACACCACCTCACTTGGTGCAGTCATCCGCTCACATGGCTTCTCATACCATTCATATGCTGACGACACCCAGCTCTTCTTATCGTTCCCGCCAGAAGACCCCACAGTCTCGGCATGGATATCGGCATGCCTCGCCGATATCTCAGCATGGATGAAGGAACGCCACCTTCAGCTTAACCTATCAAAGACTGAGCTCCTTGTCATCCCAGCCAGTCCCTTTGTACAACAACAGATCAGTATCCAGCTCGAATCAGCTCAGCTCATTCCTACAAAGTCTGCCAGAAACTTGGGTGTCATGATTGATGACCAACTAACCTTTAAGAAGCATGTGGCTTCTGTTGCTCGGTCATGTCGATTTGCCTTGTACAACATCAGGAAGATTAAACTCCTAGTACAGGCTCTTGTAATATCACGCCTTGACTACTGCAACTCCTTACTGGCAGGGCTCCCGGCATGTACGCTCAAACCTCTGCAGATGATCCAGTGATCTGTCAAATGGTAAATTGTAAATTGTATTAATGAGCTTCCTCCAAGCTTAAGAGTAAAACATGTGATGCTCTCTTCATTGTGGTTTGGTCCAAAAAACCTAACATTAATACCTATCTTGCGCCCTTTGTTGAAGAGTGTTACAAACTTAACAAAGATGGCTTTGAGTGGGTCAATGCAGTTGAGCTGAAAGGGAGAACAAAGGTTTTTCCCTTAATAGCAGTGTGTGACTCTTTGGCAAGACCTATGGTCCAAAACTTCAAGCAATATAACGGGAAGTATGGGTGCTCCTACTGTCTTCATAAAGGCACAGTAGTCAAAAAAGGGCAAGGGCACACACATGTCTATCCTTTCCAGTCTTGTGAGCTCAGAACTCCAAGTCAGACAGCCGCATTTGCAAAAGTGGCAACGGAGACAGGGACACCTGTTCTGGGTGTGAAGAGACCATCTATTTTATCAAGGCTGCCTTGTTTTGCTCTGATAGAGGGAACTGTGATTGATTACATGCACTCTGTTCTACTCGGAGTCACAAGAACTGTTACCTCATTGTGGGTCAACAGTGAAAACCACGAGGCACCTTGGTACATCGGTAAATCTTTACAGGAAATAGATGGTCTCCTTCAAAATATCTAACCTCCCTCCTCTGTTTCCAGAGTTCCTTGATCTTTAAAAGAAAGAAGTTACTGGAAAGCCCACGAGTGGCATATGTGGCTACTTTACTATAGTATCCCTGTCCTGAAAGGGATTCTATCCGACAGGTTTCTTTTACACTGGGCAAAACTAGTGAAAGGTGTGTCGTTTAACAGAATCTGTAACTGCTGACCAGATCACCGAGGCTGAAAATGTGCTCAGATTGTTGTGGACATGGAGCGTCTTTATGGTATAAACAATGTTTCATTCAATGTCCACCTCTGCCTCCATTTATCACAGAGTGTGCAGAACTGGGGTCCATTGTGGACTCATTCTGCTTTCATGTTTGAGGTGTATAACAGCAATCTATTAGAAATGATAAAAAGCATGTGTTGCACTCATGAATCATGGACTGGATTCAGTGGCATATTTTAAAAGAAGATGTTTATTCTGAAAAATAATTATAAATACAAAAGTGAGTCGGCTGGCACGGCTGGTACATACAGTTGCCTCTACTGGTAATCACCAACTGATTAATCAATTATGTACAAAACACTGGGATTCATAATACAAAATAATAATCAAAATAATCAACATCAATAGAAAATAATAATTAAGCTACATTAGATTCATATAATAGTTCTTAATCACACTAACTTATCTATTCCAAGCATAAATTATTAAAAAATTATCATTCTGTAATGTACTAACCTTTCTACAAATAATAAGTCATGTATTTCTGCACTTTCATTCATAAAACTCATTAACCTGTATTTACAACTGGCTTCTGCCTTGGTGCGCCGTTGCCATGGCGACTGTAAACACTACTACTACAGCTGATGTTACCGTTATGCCATCGCAAGTCAAAACACACCCACATTCCAGCTCCCCTTCAAGGTAAAAACATCTGACAACATAACATACACACTCCCAAACAAAGAACACATGTATGTGAGTTAACACAACCTAACACGTAACTGCAAATATCGTTTAAATGGTTAATATGACCGTTATAGTATTCGTTCGCGGTAGTGAACTAATGTTAGTTATTAAAAGTAGATTACCCCAAAAAATACACAACGGACAACCAAGAACACAAACAATAGCTCCGCTAGCTCACACACATTACAGTGGACGCATTTAAGTGCTCGGTGACACCTGACTCACCTGAAAAATATATATATATTTTTTTTAGAATAGTTTTTATTGGTGAAAAGCATAAACAAACAATAGACACAATGCCAGGTTTACAGGTCACCATTTTTCACATTATTACCCCACCCACCCTACCCCTGCACAACAACAACACACATTACAAAAAATAATAATACAAATAAAAAATTAGAAAGGGAAGACAGCGATAACAAATAAAAACCAATACGATAATACTAACAATGGAGTGAATAAGTAAATGGCCAAGAAAAAAGTAAACAAAACAAAAAAAACAAAAAAAACAAAAAACCTAACCTCTGTTTCAACTTGTTTATATTCGGCCATGGAGGTAAGAAGTACATTGATCAGGGGCCAGCTACAGGCAGATAACATGTAGAAACACAGGCAATCAGTCAGGTGGAAGAGTAGATAAGCCATTAAAATAGGAGACAAAGGGTTGCCACTTTTTTAGAAAGCGCTCGCTAGACCCTCTAAGTGTAAACTTTATCTTTTCTAGATGCAAAAACGACATCACATCTTTCAGCCAGGCGGAGAATGGGGGGGGGGGGGGGGGGGGTGTAGGCGATTTCCAAGCTAAGAGTATTCTTCGCCTGGCTAGAAGTGTTACAAAAGCAATCATGTCAACCTCATTAGAATTGCAAGGGAGGGGCTCCGCTGGCACCCCAAAAATGGCCAGTAATGGGCAAGGCTGTAAGCTTTTATTCAACAACTTCGAGAATACATCGAAAATCGAAGACCAATATGTTCCAAGCTTTGGGCAAGACCAGAACATGTGGGAGAGGTCTGCCTGTAGACTGCTGCAACGATCACATTTGGGATCAGAATCAGGGTAAACTTCATGCAGTTTAGATTTACTGAGGTGGGCTCTGTGCACCACCTTTAGCTGGATCAAACTGAGTCGAGCACAGGATGATGAGGAATCTAATGGCACCTCCCACCAGTCCCCCGTCAGTTCCATTCCCAATTCCTCCTCCCATCTGGACTTTGACTTGGAGACTGTGTCACTGTTCAAAGACATGGTGTTTTGATAAATTTCAGATATAAGCCCCCTCTGAGTTGGAGACAGCCTAAAAAGACTCTCCCATAATGATTCTTGAGGGGGTCTGGGAAACGAATCAAACTTTGTACGTACGAAGTGATGGACCTGAAGGTAACGGAACAAATTTGAACGTGGCAGACTAAATTTGTTCAAAATTTATTTATTAGGATAAACCCCTTGAGATCTACCATCTCGTTTTCAAGGGGGTCCCAACATATATCACAATCACTATATAACACCAGAGGAGTGTCAAAATAAATTAAAAGATAGAAATACAATTATCAATACGGCAACGTACAGACAGACGACAGAGAAACAAAACAAGACACAAACAAAACAAAAAAAAAGCCAAAAAAAACAAACAAACACACATTAATTAATGACAAGATTGGAAACATTACAACCACGAGGTGGCCAAAGTGGCCAATAATAGATAAACAGTAGAGTGTGAGTGGATCACCAAATACAATCAAGTATAAACATCAGTAGGTATAAACTATGACAGCTTCATTGATAACAAGAGCAGTCCATCTCAAAGTAAGAAGACAGGGCATGCTTAAACATACCAAATGATGAAATGGATCTAATATCAACAGGTAAATTATTCCAATCTGCTGGGGCTTTAAACATAAAAGCTCTTTTGCCAATTGTTTTCTTAGCATGAGGGACAGAGAAATAGAGCTGAGCAGAGTGCCTAACATGATAATTTGAAGTAAAAGGTACAAGATACTGTTGTAATTAAGGAGGATAATTGAAATGAATACATTTAAATATAAGTTGAAGCCAGTGAATGTGTCTTCTTACATTTAGAGATGGCAATTTAAGTACATCATACATTGTACAGTGATGAGTGAGAAAAGGACATCCAAGGACAAATCTGCAGAGTCTATTATATGCTGTGTTAAGCGGAACAAGGTCTGATTTTGATGCGTTTTGATAGACAACATCACAATAGTCAAGCATCGGAAGTATAAGTTGAGAGACAAGTTTCTTACGAACACTGCGTGTAAAGCAGTTTCGAGATCGATGTAAAACATTGATTCCAAAGTTGACTTTACGTAAGACATGAGCAATGTGTGATTTGAATGAGAGTTTGGAATCAAGCCATACACCAAGATATTTAATATTATCAACTTGATGCAGAGGAGTGCCGTCATTACAGGTTATTACGCAAGAACCAGGTTTGGATTTGAGTTTCTGTCTGGTACCAAAGATCATAATATAGGACTTTGATTTGTTGAGCAGTAGTTTATTATGTGAAAGCCAATCTTGTAAGATATTGAAATCAGACTGAAGAGAAGCTTGAATTTGTGGTAGATCAGGTTTAGATGTGTATATGACAGTGTCATCAGCATAAAGTTGAACAGAACAGTTATTGAAAATTGATGGTAAATTGTTTACATAAATAGAGAAGAGAAGTGGTCCCAATGTTGAACCCTGGGGCACACCTCTTTGTTGAATCAACAGATAAGATTTATTCCCATGTAAGACGACACATTGTTTTCTGTTATGAAGGTATGAATTGAACCACAGAACTGCGTTTTCAGAAAGGCCGATAGCATGGAGTTGATCTAAAAGCAGATAGTGATCGACGAAATCAAAAGCTAACACATCATTGGTGAATTTAAGTAAGGCAGTAGTTGTGGAGTGATTAGGCCTGAAGCCAGATTGAAATGGTGATAAGATATTGTTAGTACTGAGATAATGTGAAAGTTGATTATAAATTAGTTTTTCGAATACTTTAGCAATAGAACAGATAATAGATATAGGTCTATAATTGTTACGATCAAGTACATCACCTCCTTTATGGAGTGGAGTAATGCGTGCACATTTCCAGATAGCTGGTAACTCGCATGTAGACAAAGAAAGGCTGAATAAATCCGCAAGTGGATACATAAGAATATCGGAAGCTAGTTTAATAAACCTGTTTTCCATTCCATCAAGTCCAGCACCACTGTTCACATTCAATTCATTGATGGCATTGTGAACTTCAGTTGGTAAAACTTTCCTAAAAGAAAAAGAACTGCAGCAGGGTGAAATATTACTAAGAAAGCCAGTAGTCAGGTAAGAGTCAGGTAATAAGGTAGAACAGACGGAGGAGAAATGCTGATTGAATGTTTGGGCAATAGAAGAAGAGTCATGTAGTATTGTATTAGCCACTTTTATTTGATTAATAGAGTGTTTATCTGAAGTATTAATAATGGATTTGATTTTGTTCCAGAATTGCTTAGGGTTCTTAAAATCGCAAGTGAGACATTCTTTATAGTAGTTAGATTTGGCATTACGGGTTTTAATTTTGCTCATATTTCTCAGCTGCCTGTATACTTCCCAATCAGCATTATCCCTTGTCTGACGGAATGTTGACCATGCTTTGTCCCTCTGCCTAAAGAGACTAATAAGTTCGGGGCTGATCCAGGGAAGATGTTTACCCTTGACCTTAACAGTTCCAAGGAGCATGTTTGTCCACAACATCAGTGAACTCAGTGTAGAGAAAATCCCAGGCATTTTGTACATTAGGTATTAATTGGTATCTGTCCCAGTTAATAGCGATCAAATCATTAATAAATAAATCTAAATTCAATTTCTTGTATTGTCTGATTTTGATTAGTTTAGGTGGCGATTTAGGTAGTTTGATTTTCCATACACAGTAGACAATTGAGTGATCACTGAAGCAATCAGACATAACACCAGCCCTTAAGATTCTACTTGGGTGTGAAACAAGTATCCAGTCCAGCAGAGACTGGGTTCTAGGGGTGATTTGAGTAGGCTCATTAATTAGTTGGGTAACATTTAGACTACTAAGTAAATTTTTTTCTTTGTCAGATGACTTATCTAACCAGTTTTTGTTAAAATCACCCAGTAAGATGATTTCATTACTACAGGAAATGGAGTTGATGGTGGAGATCAGGCAATTGAAGGACTCTACAAGCGAAGAGGGTGGTCTATATATGCTACCAATAGTTATACATTTATTTGCATGAAAAATTACCTTAACAAAAACGCATTCAAAATGTAGAGGCTCAACTGTGGGTTTGATTAACTCAGATACGAGATCAGAGGAAACATAAATAGCCACACCTCCACCCCTGGAGCACCTATCAGATCTATAAAGAACATAGTTTGTGAGATTTATTTCATTATCTGAGATGTTATTGTTGAGCCAAGTTTCAGAGAGTGTAATGATGTTAGGCTTATGTAACACAACCCATGCACGAAGTAAGTCAATTTTAGGCACAAGACTCCTAATATTCAAATGAATGATTTTTAATCCTTTAGCGTCATCCAGTCTGGGAGCAAAAACTAACAATGGTACTGTCACTTATCAAACATAGGTTCGAAAGTAGTTGGATCCAAAAATGCAGTACAGGGTTGTAAAGATTGCAAGATTCATTAGCTACAGCAGACACACAAAACAATTTTAAGACATAAGACAACAAATTTAAGACATAAAGAGTCAAAGCTAGAAAAAATATCACCATCATAGAGGTCTTTGAAACGTTTGACACCCAATCTGCTCCAGAGAGTGAAGGTTGAGTCCAAAATGGAGGGAGTAAATAAGTGGTTATTGCTAATGGGCCCCAGACTCGATGCTGAGGAGAACTTAAAATGATGGCGGAAATCCATATTTTTAAAGTGGACAGCACCAAAGGGTTTGAGGAGTGGCGGGAGGGAGATAGAGGGAGAGAGGAATAAACCAGTGCAGAAAGGGAGGATGAATGGCATGAATGTGCCTCTAGGCTACACCAGTTAGTCTCGGGGGTTTGTACCCAGTAAATACGTTTTTGTATGTTGGCAGCCCAGTAATAGTGCATAAAATTAGGGAGCGCGAGACCACCACAATTCCTTGGTCTCTGTAAAATAGCTTTGCTGATTCTAGGAACCTTTCCCCCCCAAATAAATGTAGTGATTGCCTGATCCACTGCGCGAAAATAAGACTTGGGTAAAAATAGAGGAAGGCATTGAAAAACATACAGAAACTTGGGTAAAATGTTCATCTTAACGCATTGCACTTTTCCTGAGAGTGAAAGGGGCAGACTACTCCAACGCTGAAAGTCTGACTTCATGTTGGTGACTAGTGGGGCAAAGTTGGCCTTGAAAAGGGAGGGTAATGTGCGGGTAATCTTGATACCCAGATATTTAAAGCCCGGCTTCGACAGAGAAAAAGGAATTGAAGACTGTTTGATTTTTAGTGCAGAAGTATTGATTGGGAAACATTCACTTTTCTGAAAATTTAGTTTGTACCCTGAAAATGATCCAAAGTCTCGTAGGATAGATTAAATTGGGGGGATGGAAGACACCGGGTTAGTTATATAGAGCAAAAGATCATCTGCATAGAGGGACACCCTCTATGATACCCCCGCATGATACCTTGAAAATGGGGTGAGGCCTTGAGCGCTATAGAGAGCGGTTCAATTGCTATGGCGAAGAGCAGCGGGGATAACGAGCATCCCTGGCGTATCCCTCTGTATAGTGGAAAGTATGGGGAGTGTATAGAGTTGGTAGTGACACAGGCCAAGGGGGAGGAGTAGAGCAGCCTAACCCATGAAATAAGTGTGTCACCAAATCCAAATTTCTGTAAGACTGTAAATAAATACTCCCACTCTATATGGTCGAAGGAGTGAGATGGTTGCTTGAGTGAGTGTATGGGGCAGAGATCCATTCTCCAATGATTCATTAAACATATCTAATAGAATTGGTGCAAGTTTGCCACAAAACGTCTTATAAAACTCTGTCCCGTAGCCATCTGGGCCCGGCGCCTTGCCACTTTGCATAGATTTAATAGCCTCTGTAATCTCGCCTATTTGCAAAGGCCTGTCCAGTTCACTGGCCAACTCAGGGTCAATAGTGGGGAACTTTAAATCATTAAAAAAATTGTCCATACCGCTTCTGTCAGAGGGAGGCTCAGATTTATAGAAGGAGGAGTAAAAGGTCTCAAAGACCTTGTTTACATCTTGAGGGGTTGGAAACAAGATTGTTTGACCCATTTCTAATCTGAGGTATCAACCGAGAAGCTGCTTGGCACTTGAGCTGATGTGCCAGTAGTCGACTATTCTTGTCTCCATATTCGTATGACAGACCACGGGAGCGCAACAGCAAGCGTTCCGCTGTTTTGGTGGATAATAAGTTAAATTCAGACTGTAGATCTAATCTCTTTTTATACAGCTCTGGAGAAGGGTCTGTAGCATATTGTGCATCAAGTTTGAAAATAGAGTTGGTGAGACCTTGCAACCGTTTTTTCTGATCACTATTCTTGTGAGATGTATAAGAAATAATTTCACCACGCAGGCGGCTTTTAACGTCTCCCAGAATAATGAATGAGATATTTCGTCGGATTTATTAGTAAGTATGAAGGTATCAATAGATTTAGAGATTTTATCACAGAAATCCTTGTCGGAGAGTAGCAAGGCGTCAAGTTTCCAGGGAGGGCGTTCTTTTCTATTCAGGCTAAAGGAAATATCCAACTGTAAGGGAGCATGATCTGAGATCACGATAGCCAAATAGTCAACTGATTGGACAGAGCCCATGAGAGCTCTGTCAATAAAAAAATAGTCTATACGGGAGAAAGAGAATGACTTTGAAAGTGGGTTTAAAAATCTCCAGGGGTCCACACAACCATTCTCCCCCATGAAGATCGACAGAGAACTGGACATTTTGGAAGGAGTTGAGGATTTTGGGCTAGAGCAGGGTCCACAGCACAGTTTAAATCCCCCCCAAAAATAAGATGGTGCGTATCCAGGTTTGGGAGAGAGGACAATAGCTTGTCCATAAAATTGACATCATCCCAATTGGGGCATAAACATTTACTAAAAGAACTGGGGTCTGGTATAAAGTACCTGTCACAATTATATATCTGTCGTTTTGTTCAGCAATAATGTTTGAGGGTGTGAACTGGATCTTTTTGTTCACCAGTATTGCTACCCCTCTGGCTCTAGTATTGAATTCAGAGTGAAACACCTGACTGATCCAAGGTTTGCATAATCTAATCTGATCTGCTGTTTTTAAATGGGTTTCCTGTAAGAACATAATATCAGCCTTCAAGTTTTTAAGATGAGTAAAAATCTTGGAGCGTTTGACTGGACCATTCATGGATTTAATATTCCATGAAATCAATCTAACTGAATGGTCCTTCATACTACCAGAGTTATTGGGTATAGAGGTCATTATTTAGATTGGAGTTGAATGGGCTGGGATAAAGGCAGTGTAGGAAATAGCACCTGAGCCGACCCCCTGCAAAGACCAGTGTAAAACTGTGTGGACTCCATGAGTATACAGATAAAGTAGCCAGAGGTAAGAGAAAAAAAAATAAAAAATACATATGAGCAACAAATGTACACACAATGAAAACAACAACAAAGAGGGTTGTCTTTCCCAAACAAAGAGAACTGCAGGTATATGTTGATAGACCACCAGTGCATCCACTTTCTAACTAGCCCAACCTAGAACTGATAGGCTATTCTATCCACTGAAAGCATGGCTCCCTAAGGTAGTGGGTGTAACAGAACAAACCACAATAACCATGTTATGATGAGTTATATGTGACACAGCAGTAGCAGGGACACATAATTCAATCATTGCCACCGACGTGTGAGGGACTGATAAGGGGATCAGAGTATAGCAAATTTGAAAATTACAGAGTCAAAAACAGTTTAGCATAGAAGATCCAAACTGAGGGTGAAAGACTCAGACGCCTAAAACCAGAATCATAAAGAGTTTGGTCCAGTTGGTGTCTGGTTAACCCCTTGCAAAATAGTTTGGATTAAACTAATGGCTAAGCCTGCCTGAAGAAAGTTTTTATTTTTAAAACAATGATAACAGAGCTTCGATGTGTCCATTAGGCATCCAACAGATAGGCCTATCACCCAACTCGATCTATTGATTATTGAATACCCAGTAGGCCTATACCATTACCATGGGACAAGTGGTAAAACACTCAAAAACAAAGGAGAGCAATAGTCAGGCAATCTAGAGTTAGCCTCTTGCAAAAAAAATTGGATTGAACAGGTGACTTAAGCCAAAAAAAAAAAAAAAAAATTAATAGAAGAAATAAAATAAAATAGCAGAGCTCTGATATGCCCGTTAGGTAGCCAACATATAGGCATGTTGCCAGACTCCATCTATAAAGGCCAATAAGCAGATTAACTGGAAAACAGTGATTAACAACTAGACTAGAATATCAAATTTTAAATGTACAAAACCAGGCCTGAGGAGTTTGGTCATGTTAGTTTTTAGCTTACCCTTCAACAGTACTACTATATACTATATTAAATATACCATACTAATATACAAAATACAACAAAATAGCATGACTCTGTCCCTGTTTACCTTAAAAATCCCTTGTTGATTGTGCATTATACACATCAGTCTTGCCAGTGGGAATTGTAGAAAGCTTGAGCGGCAGCGGGGGAGTCAAAGTAAAAAGTTTGTCCATCAAAATCCACGCGGAGGTGAGCAGGGTGAAGAAGCCCAAAGCAAATATTCTTTCTGTATAGTTTGGCTTTGACGTCGTTGAAGGCTGCGCGTCTCCGGGCCAGGCATGCACTGAAGTCGGGGTAGAGAGAGATCTTGTACCCGCAGAAGCGCAACTCCTCCCTTCTCTTCACAAAGATGCGTTCCTTATCCTGGTAGTAATGGAAAAGCACAATGAAGACCTGGGGTCTAATATTGTCTCCTCCCGCGGCGTTTGCTCTCCCCAGTCTGTGTGCGCGGTCCAGTTTCAGCGGTGTAGGGAAGAACTCGGCCCCGAAAATTTCAGTGAAGAAATCCGTCAAACTTGACCGGGTCCGAGCCTTCCATCTTCTCCGGGATACCGACCACTCTCAAATTGGCCCTGCGTGAACGATTCTCCAAGTCATCAACCTTGTCAACCAGCACACTGTATTCACTTTTCAGCGTAGCATATGCGTTCACTATAGTCGGACAAGCCAGTCTCCATCTCCGTTATTCGCCGGGCGTGTAGGTCCATGGTGGATTGTATTGCGCCGAGGGATACATTGACTGGAGCCAAAGCTTTATCAAGCAAAGAAGTGACGGTCGCCGTGAGGTCGGTGAGTAAAACAGAGTGGAGATTTTCCAGGTCAGTCGGTAGCTTGGTAGCGCTAGCTGAGGAGCGCGCCTCCATCGCTGGGTGGTTAACCGATGTGCTAGCTAGGTCGCAAGCCTGGTCGTTAGCCGAATTGCTGGCTGGGGCTGAAGTCAGCGTTTTCTCGGTTCTCCACGTTTTTCCTGCCATTGCGAATTGTAGTGATGTACTATGTGCCTTTTTATCTTGAAGTTTAATCAAAAAAGTAAGCTGTTACTCGTCAGTATGTGAAATGAAATGAAAATGTTCGGGAGCCACGTTCCCCCGACTACTCCGTCTCCATGCTCAACCGGAAGTCTTCGCTGTGACTTCTACCATGAATCTGAAAAATAATTAGCCTATAAATACAAAAATGAGTCGGCTGGCACGGCTGGTACATACAGTTGCCGCTACTGGTAATCGCCAACTGAAGGACCAGCGCGAACTCACTATTAACGGCACCTACCTGCGTTCTAAATTCTAAAACTAACTGCCTTCCCAAGTAAATTTAAGGAAATAATTGGTGGTGTCTGCTGAAGCAGAGATAAATATAAATCAGAGGATTTCAACATGCCACACATGCAGGGTGTGCCTTTGCAGATCACAAAAACATTTCTATTACAAAAGGCCTTACCTTTGTATGCAGAAAAGACTCTGAGGAATGCTTTAAATGAATGCAGAGGTGCTTTTGAGGAACTTATGAATCCAAAAAGATTGCAAAATGTTGTCAGATGTGATTGTGTTACTACCTTAGGGCAATCCTGTAAAAAGGTCAACATTAAGAAAGATGACCACCTTGCTCTCCACAATGTAGCAGCACATGTAGAGAAAACGATTCTGGTTACTTACCATGATAGGATAGTAGTGAATGGGGAAGTCATTCTTTCCCAGAGCAACACACGAAAGCGCAAACGAAACACTCAAGGATACTCAAGCCTGACAACAGTGTTTTCTCTGTAAATACATTTCTTGTGGCAGAGTTAGGAAACTGGGACACCTGCTATGTAATAGGCCATTTTTTTGAGGACGAAAGGCACAAGTTCTTCTCTTCATTCCCAAACCCTGACTATTTCATCCCAGTAAGCAAGGTTTTAGGGAATCTTACAGCAGTCCAGCCTCTACTATTGAGAGAAAGTGCTTGTTCATGTGCTTGCCAAAGTTGCAGGTTGACAAAATTTTCATATTTTTGAACCGTTGTAAACTGAGTATTGAGGGACGCTTATCCTGACTACAGTATTGTGCCTGTAGCTGAAATTGAATAACATGTATATTCGATTGATGTAAAGCAGTCCTCTCTACTGATTTGTAACACATCCTGTGCCAAATATAGCTGCAGATACTTAAAGGGGCAGTCCACCAATTTTACACATCAAGCCTATCGTTGTAGATGAGAGAATGACATGTCAAAAAACTACATATTTCTACCTATTCTGTGAGGAGAATTAGGTCCTGAAAGGTAGCCACTTCCTGCCCTACAGTGATGTAAAATGTGTGAAATTCAGGTAAATGTTACTGTAACATGTAACATGAAATTAAAAAAATTAATTCTGTTTTTTTGTGATTATCCTTGTTTCATTATGGAGGATGTGACGTGTACAAGTTTAATCTTTGTGAAATAAATGTATATAAAAATAGTACTATGTCTGTGTGGCCCTTGACTATAGTCTAATTTAAGTGAGCCTTTTCTGAGACAGTATATTCACCAATGCCTGAAATGTGCAAAATTTTCAGAACATATATCTAAATCTGGGGTTGACATTATCACCCCATGTGCTTGGCATCATATTTGATGCCTGCAGACCTACCAAATACAGTATTAATGCATATAAGAACATATGTCTTAAACATATAACACCTATATGCATATATTACTCATACATACTAGTAATTATATCTCAAAATATTGTCATGGTCATATAGCATCAATATATTAAGCAGATATATAGTGTACTTTATTTTTACATATGTGTGCTGTATATTGCTCTTACATATTAACACTTAAATCTTAAAATATGTCATCCATATATCAGCTAATATATTAACCATACATAGGTTATTATATTTGTGAATATATGTAAGGTGCATATACTACTCATACATATTAGTACATATATCTATAAATATATGTCATGTTGATATAACACCAACATATTAACTATGTAGATTAATATATTTAGGAATATATGCAGTTCGCATAATTGCTTGTCCTTATTAATATATATATTTCAAAATATATGCTGTATGTAAATACAGCAACTAATATATTAACCATACTTATAAGTTATTATATTTAAGAATATATGTAGTGTATATGGCCATATATTGCCTTTTTTTTTTTTTTTTTCGTATGGGAGCTGATGTCTGCATCCACGGCAAATCTAATAAACTAATGTTGCCTACATAGGGAAAAAACACCGTACTTCACAACCAAAATACAACAATACAGGGGGAAATAAAGGCACAGCCATTACTTCATTATATATAATACTACAGGCACAAGCCAAAAGCACTTAAGTAGTAAAACTGCAAAAAGAAGTGAGCAACTAAATGATAAACGGCAACGAATTATAAGGTAGGCTATTTAAAAAACATGACAGGATCAGATGTGTGAAATTAGGCTACTTTTAGATGGACTTTTGATGGCCTCACTTGATCAGTGGAAAAAAAGAGGAGAAGGAGAGGGAGACTTCCACACCTGTCTAACAATACCATGTAGCCCGTTGTACTAGTGTAAGTAGAAAAGTGAGGGTTACTTTATCATATTTAATAAAATATGGACATGGTTGGAAATACACCAGAACGCCCCACGCCGCCCGCAGCCCTGCTCCCTGTCAGCCAGCCATCATCGCGGACCAGGCAACCACCACTCTTTTCCCCTTCTCTCCCGTCAATAAAGAATCCTGGAGATGGGCTTGTTGTGCCGACTTGACGTGTCTGCTACTGTTTTTCCAGCTGCCGTTTACCCACGCCAGACAGCCGGACATAAAGCTTCCGTATGTAAACACTGTATGCACATCCAGCGGAGAAACGCACATACACAATATTTGCGCAGAGGAATTGCAAAGTAAACACCATTTTGAGTCTGTATTATGTTAGTAACTGTGACAAAAGAAGCAATCATTGTTACTCACCAGGCTGATTAAAACCTTCACCAGAGAAAACATCTCCGGGCCATATTCCAGCCGCTTCAGCTACAGTAGACTGACGGTAGAAGTGGCCAATCTGCATTAAAATAAATTAACAAATTAGATAATTTGCATATCAAAAGTGGGTTGGCCACAAAATAGGCTGATTTGCATATCAAACACGGATTGGTCGAAAAAATTGCTTTTAAAACTTAAATATCTTAAAATCTATAAACGTTATCAAAAAGTTGAAGGACAGATCTCCAAAAGGAGCTGAACAGTTTACAGTTTGAATGACGTTTCTAGCTGAAAGAATATGGAAGTAGATGGGTGCAAAAAAAAACACAGAGTAATACTAATGACAAGATGGCGGACAAAAACTAAACTGAAGTCTGTGAATAGTCACATGATTATATGCCCTGATTCCGCTATATTTTAATCTGATTATGTATATTTGTATCTAATTTTGTATGTATTATAATGTGTCATGTAACATTACTGCTGGCACTGCCATTTCTTGGACCAGGTCTCTCTTGAAAAAGAGATTGCATCTCAATGAGACAACCTGGTAAAATAAAGGTTAAATAATAACTAGTCCCTACCCGGGGATGCGCTCGCCACAACTACGTGCAGATTTCTGGGATACACGCGCCACAACTCCGCACAGATACCCGGGGATGCGCGCGCCACAACTACGTGCAGACTTCCAGGGATGCGCGCGCCACAACTCCGCGCAGACTTGCCAAAAAGGCGCATAAACAGCGTAAATTTGTGAAAAGGGAAAAATCAGCTCCGTCAGTCCCTGCCTATGCCAATGCTCAATGGCCATGTGCAGTTTCAGATTGATTGGCCAACCCGTTGAGGAGCAAAATGGATGCGGACAGACGGACAGAGTTTTCCTCATTTATAGTAGGATAATATCAACAGCACTGATTGGTTGAAAAATAGATTTTAAAAGTTACATATCTTAAAAACTACAAAACTTATCAAAAAGTTGAATACATCTGATAATGTCCTAAACAAGCTGAACATTTTGAAGTTTGAATGGAGTTTCTAGCTTAAAGTATGAAGGAGTAGTTAGGTGCCAAAAAATGTACGGAAGAAAAATAGAGAGCGAGAATACACAAAAATAAATATAGCCGCAAGCGGCTTGCGGGGTCCAAGCACAATTTGAAAAGACAGACAGACAAAACATTACAGAAGGTAGAAAGACAGACACAAAAGGTAGAACGACACACACAAAAACTGACACATTGTGAAGATCGGACATGCAGTCTATTAGTTATGGCTTAAAGGGGGGTATCCTAGGATGTGGCAATTCTTAGTATTTCTGGTAATTTTGGCTCTTGGAGGTGTAAAGTAATCACAGTAAAAAAACGGAATCATGTTATTATGCCGTTTCCCCAGAGTCACCAACTATAAAAGACGCCCCCTTGTACAAGCCAGTCAGATTTTGCTCCAGTGTCTATTTAGACACTGGACTGTCTGAAATCGACCAATCAGCGCTAAGAGGAGGGCGGGCCTTCCAGAATGGCCAGCCAATCAGAGCAGTAGCTCATTAGCAAAAGAAGCTGCTTATGTAAAACGACCTATTGTCTTGTAGGTGGGAAACAAACACTGGAAAGTGAAAAGCTATAACTAAATGAGTTTTACTGAAAAAAACTCGGTAATTATATAAAATTCCTGAAAAAGCAAACACTCCTTTAACATAGTTGAAGTTACTCATAATGGCCAAACTTTCTATTACTTGTTTTTGACAACTAAGGACTTTACTGGATTTGAACCCACAACCTTCCACTTGAAAGGCTGATGCTTTACCTACTGAGCCAAACCCATGTTACAGGTTTCCTGAGGAGAAACTACCTAAAGGGAGAAGTATTGTGATACTGCAGCCTATGATTGACAGATTGACAATGATAATCACTTTATAGAACATTGTAGTGCTCTCCATTAACGAATAAAACAATAGTAAGTCACATGGGCCAGAAAACTGCTGCTGCACTGCTCTCTATGGGTTGAAACGTCTGGCCACACCCCAATCAGTGATGCCAATCAGGTATTTTGCCATTGACAGATGATGTCAAACACCTCCTTTGAGTTTTCTGCACTGTGTGTTGATTTACTTTTCATGAAACTTCAAAATGGTGACAATTCATGAGGGACTTGAACCCACAACCTTACGGTCCAAAGACCTGAGCTTAACCACTCTCTTAACTCACACTCTTTGGTGTGCCATAGTGGGGAAACAAAACAAAGGGAAAAGTGATAGGACATAGGTGCTAGTCCAACCCATATTGAAAGCCTCAGAAAGAATATTATAACTGTATTAGTGCCCCACATTAATCAATTTACACATGGCTTTACAGACATCATCTTGAGAGTCCAGACATCATTTGTGTTTAGTTTGATGAAGATTGATCAGACTATCTTGAACATATCACACTGTCAATCAGGGGCATTGTTAGGATTTCAGAACATCCGGGGCTCAGCCCAGAGGAATTCACAGAACCATAGTAGGGGGGTCTGGGGGCATCCTCCCCGGGATAAAATTTTTAAAATTTCAACAGCAAAATGCATCAATCTGGTGTAATTTGACATGAACATACATGGGTGTAAATGAAGCAGCATAGTAAACAGTTTGAGCAGCAGTCTGTACAGGCCAACAGTGATACAGTATATTGTAGTCTGTCTGTCTCTCTCCTCAGGCCTGCCTCCTGAATTCTTCTCTTGACACTTATTTGTCTCCTCCCCTCATCTCTCTTTGTCTCTGTCTCCTCCTCTCTCTTGTTCATTTCAGGTTTTGCAAAAAATGAACAGAGACACAGTTATCAATTAATATATAAAACTTTAAATATATATGATATACAGTATGTGCTCCTCACTCCTCATCTGTCTCTTTACTGTAAAAAAAAGATCCAATCCAATCGTAATCCAGTGAGTTATATTTAATCAAAAGTTATATTTCTATATATTTCACTACCTATATCACTATATTACTACAACCTAATAGTGAGCTACTTTGGTTTGTTTGTTACGTATGGAAACTTAACTTTAAGCATAACTCATTTTAAGAAGTAAATTATTTAACCTGTGATGTCCTTCTGTTTGGAAGCTGATATTTTCAATGCCACATCAAAGATCACCATGAAAAGCCTAATCCATTCTGAATGGCTGGAGGAGTCTACCAGCATAGTAAAATATACAGAGCCACAAATTAAAAATTACATTTTTAAACATTTTCTCACGTTTAAGGGAAACAATATCTTAAGTTGAAAATAATGTTTCATGTGAAGAGAATTAGTTAAAATATATATATATAAATATAAAATATATAATATATATATATATATATATATATATATATAGCCTATATATATATATATTTATATAAAAGATAATTAGTTTTTGCATTTTATGTTCAGCAGCCCACATAAGTAGACCTGAATGGGAGGATTCAGTAACTAACTGACTAACCAGCTGACTGGAGAGAAATAGTAACATTTTGTTTACAGTGATCCAATATTATATTGAAGATGTTGAGCTAAAAAAACAAACTGCTGTAGCTTGTAGGCATCTAACCATGAAGCTATCAACCAAGTGTCAGTCAACTCGCCACCACACAGCTGCCTGATTTTTGCTGTCTTTCCAGATATGGATAATCAATCACTTGATTAAACTAACTTTTTTTTTTTTGAGATCCGGGGCTATTCATAAAACATTCAGGGCTGTAGCCTCAGACGCCCAGGCCTAACGACGCCGCTGCTGTCAATTTATCAAACTATTTGCAGTTGCACATTTCCATCTACCGTACGTTCAGTTTTCAAGATACCATTACAATTTTTGGGTTCTTTACTAATTAAGGTATGACGATTTCAAAAATAATGTTTTTTTCCTGTAACGTACGGATTAGGAGCACAATACTGTGCTCCTAAACACAGTCAGTTTTTGCTTTAAACAGAGGGGGGCGACTTCAGAATCAGGGGTAGGTGAAATTTATCTCACTTCAGCCGACATGTCCTGAAAATTTCAGCTCTCTAGGATATGGCTGATTTCTAATGAATTTTTGAAGTTGTGACTTTAATACCTATGAAGATTTGGTTATTATGCAACAAGCCATGCCCACTTTAATCAATAATGACCAAATTTCATGGATCGACTTGGACATTATCCTAGAACAGGGGTCTCAAACTCAATTTACCTGGGGGCCGCTGGAGGCAGAGTCTGGGTGAGGCTGGGCCGCATCAGGTATTCCACAAGAAAAGCTTTGTTAAAAAAATTCCAATCTTCTCAAATGTCTTTATTTTTATTTTTTAACACAAAATAAGATTTAAACGTCTTTATTAACAGTTCTTTAACCTCAATGGGTTCTTCTGAATATGAATTGTCCTGAACATGAATGGAACATTGAAGAACATGAACTGTTCTTCTGAACATGGCTTCTCTTGCCTACTCCTTGCTGCTAGAGACCTGGCAGTAGTCATAGAAACAAAAAAAACAAATGACATCATATAGAAATATATGTAGTGTTCATCGTGTGAGGCAATGCAAATAGCGCGATGCAAATAAAAAATAATGACCCACAAATAACGGTGCGACCCTATAATTGGTCCGGGTTACTGTTATCGCCGACGGACAGGTGTCGCTATGTGACTGCAGACTACATTAGGCTACACTGAGTTCCTTACTTTTCTTTTATCCCGCCGCGTACGCATCACTTTGATGTATTTTGTCAGAGAGAGACATATACGTATAATGTCCCGCTGGGCAGCAACTTTAAAAACTTTTTTTTTGGAAGTGTTGTGAACGCAGCGCGCTGGGACGAATGTCCGCGTGTTCCCAATAGAAACGAGGCAGCCAGCCAGGCACGGAAGAAAACTCTCCATGGCAACGCTGCTGTAACTTTCACTCATTGAGAAATGTTTCTCTGCTTGCATCAAGCCCGGTCGATGTCCCACCCCCGAGAGCCATATACCCCACCGTGATTGGTAGGTTCGTTCAGCTCCGCACACAATACTGTAAAGTGCCATCCATATAAAACTCGCGGGCCGCACTAACATTAAACTTTCATATTAAGGTGGGGGCCACAAAATATCGTCTCGCGGGCTGCAATTGGCCCGCGGGCCGCGAGCTTGAGACCCATGTCCTAGAACATGTGAACAAAATTTCATAAAAATCCATGCAGTCAATTATGAGATGTGACCTTTTTGCATTTGTAGCACCCATTAGTGGTAGAGCTCAAAATGCTTTTGTGGGTGTGTTCAAGCAAGACTCCTCAACATGTGTTTAAAATTTTCGCTTGATTAGATGAATGGTTAATGAGTTATGGCCAATTTAGTGTTAAGGTGTGTTCCGTTAAAAGTTTATTGGTCGATAAAAGCCAAACCATTTGGCCTATCAATAACCTTTATGCAACTTTGAAAGAGGACGGTCCCAAGATTGTACACACCAAGTTTCGTATGAATCGGAATGAACGGCCTAGGAGAAGTGGCGAAAAAAGTGTTTCTTAAATAATTCAAAATGGCGGACAATACAATATGGTGGACATTGAAAGTGATATATGGGTTGGACCCGCCACCTTGCAAAGAATTCACACAGTTTAGAAGTTATTGGCCAAAACGTAAAGTTGCTTGTTATAGCGCCACCATCTGGCCAATGTCTGTGGGCTGCCTTGCCTGAGTAGTGGGGGGCCATAGGAGCCCACCTGCCAAATATGGTTGCTGTAGGACTTACGGTTTCTGAGCTGCAGACACTTTTAGCGGAGAAAAAGAAAGAAGGAAAGAAAGAAAGAAAGAAAGAAAGAAAGAATAATTCCAGCAAAAACAATAAGGTTCCAGCACTATGTGCTTGGACCCCTAATAACTAATTTGCTTCCACTTTTCATGCATACGGTTGTTATTATTAGGGGTCCAAACACATAGTGCTGGAACCCTATTGTTTTTGCTGGAATTGTTCTTCTTGCTTTCTTTCTTTCTTTCTTTCTAGAGTGCAGTGCAGCAGCAGTTTTCTGGCCCATGTGACTTACTATTGTTTTATTCGTTAATGGAGAGCACTACAATGTTCTATAAAGTGATTATCACTGTCAATCTGTCAATCAGAGGCTGCAGTACCACACTTCTCCCTTTAGTTAGTTTCTCCTCAGTAAACCTGTAACAGGTGTTTGGCTCAGTAGGTAAAGTGTCAGCTGTTCATGTGGAAGGTTGTGGTTTCAAATCCAGACTTGTCTTTTCCAAAGTCATTGTAACTTCAGCAATGTGGTTCCAATGAAAAGATGAACTTGACAGAAGTCACGGGCCAACACAAAAGCCGGTGTTAAGCCATAACTAATAGACTGCATGTCCGATCTTCACAACATGTCAGTTTTTGTGTGTGTCTTTCTACCTTCTGTAATGTTCTGTCTGTTTGTCTGTCTTCAAATTGTGCTTGGAACCCGCAATTGCCGCTTGTGTCTATATTTATTATTCAAACTACCACACCACCACATATATTGCTGAGCTTTTGCTCCTGTCTTCAATACATCAACAATACACAGTGGCAGAACAGCCTTGAGCAATGGGGAGACACAACATCCCTGCTGTACTGAACAGACTCATAGGACAGGGAGTCTTCATCCACTCCCAATCAAACCAACTCCCCCTTGCAAAGTCTATCAGCAGAGCAGAGGAGCAGACCCACCAGGACAAGAAAAAGAGAAAAAATGGCCTCACCAACACTAGATTAGTAATCAAAATATTTAGACTATTCCAGGAGCAAATGAAACTGTGCAAACAGGCCACTCTGTCTCTCTTTCTCTCTCGCTCTGTTGTGGCTCCATGTGTGTAGGCAGACTGACCAGAAAACAAAAAAAAACCCTGCCCCCATCTCTTCTGAGTTCAATTGAGAAAAGCCAGTCAAGTTGTTTTCAGTTTGGATGTTTTATCAGGCATAATCTTAAACCTGCAATAAGCAATTCCAGACCTTATAACCAATCCTGAAACTAATGTGTGCTATGTGGAGATTTCATTGAGACATAATGATATAAACCAATATCCATACCAGCCGTGCCAGCGGGCCAGCTGTGTTGCTGTTTTCACCTCTTTTCTAAAGCTTGTTGTCAAAACCCGGACCGACCCGAAGCTCATCCCGACCCATTCAGTAGCTTTTATTCTTTTTTTTTGTCACTTTCATTTTTATTGTCTTTTACATAGTTGCAAAACTCACAATAAAGAAACACTTTGTTTGGGAATTACAACTCCAATAGCCCCTTCAAACATTAACAGTCTTTTTCTTAGAGTACAATTGTCATTTCCATTTTCACTGTCGCTCTTAGTCTTTTGAGTCTTGAATAAAGTCCATTTCACCCAATTTTCCTCAAATTGTTCAGTCTGTGAGATTTTCCATTTGGAAGATTTCTTAAACAATTTCTGGCCATTGTCTCTGGGTAGGAGGCTCCTGTTTGAACCACTTCCTTGTGATTGCTTTTTTACTAGCTGCCAATAGTAAATTACATAGGTAAAGTATCGTACTACTCTCGGGAATGTTAGATCCTAATAGCTTTTGTAAGACTTCATATACCTTGTTCCAAAACATGGTTATTTTCTGACATCTCCAAAATACATGCGTGTGATCCACATCAAAATGTCCACATAGTCTCCAACATGGTTGGAGTGTAGCTAATTGTCTGCTTTTCATCCTCGGTGTGATGGAAAAGCGGATCAGGTTTTTCCAACAGAATTCCCTCCATATCCGTGAATTGGTGGATATACACTGAACAAAAATATAAACGCAACACTTTTGTTTTTGCTCCCATTTTTCATGAGTTGAAATAAAAGATCTAAGGTTTTTTCTATGCACACAAAAGGCTTATTTCTTTCAAATTTTGTTCACAAATTTGTTTAAATCTGTGTTAGTGAGCACTTCTCCTTTGCCAAGATAATCCATCCACCTGACAGGTGTGGCATATCAAGATGCTGATTAAACAGCATGATTATTGCACAGGTGTGCCTTGGGCTGGTCACAATAAAAGGCCACTCTAAAATGTGCAGTTTTATCTTGAAAAAATACATTTATTAGGCACTGAACTATGGATCTCACATGACTAGGGTTACAGATATGCATTTTTTGAAAACCAGTCAGTATCTGGTGTGACCACCATTTGCCTCATGCAGTGCGACACATCTCCTTCGCATAGAGTTGATCAGGTTGTTGATTGTGGCCTGTGGAATGTTGGTCCACTCCTCTTCAATGACTGTGCGAAGTTGCTGGATATTGGCAGGAATCGGAACGCGCTGTCGTACACGCCGATCCAGAGCATCCCAAACATGCTCAATGGGTGACATGTCTGGTGAGTATGCAGGCCATGCAAGAACTGGGATGTTTTCAGCTTCCAGGAATTGTGTACAGATCCTTGCAACATGGGGCCGTGCATTATCATGCTGCAACATGAGGTGATGGCGGTGGATGAATGGAACGACAATGAGCCTCAGGATCTCGTCACGGTATCTCTGTGCATTCAAATTGTCATCAATAAAATGCAACTGTGTTCGTTGTCCGTAGCTTATGCCTGCCCATACCATAACCCCACCGTCACAACGTTGACATCAGCAAACCGCTCGCCCACACGACGCCATACACGCTGTCTGCCATCTGCCCGGTACAGTGAAAACCGGGATTCATCTGTGAAGAGAACACTTCTCCAAAATGCCAGACGGCATCGAAGGTGAGCATTTGCCCACTCAAGTCGGTTACGACGACGAACTGCAGTCAGGTCAAGACCCTGGTGAGGATGACGAGCACGCAGATGAGCTTCCCTGAGATGGTTTCTGACCGTTTGTGCAGAAATTCTTTGGTTTTGCAAACCAACTGTTGCATCACCTGTCCGGGTGGCAGGTCTCAGACGATCTCGCAAGTGAAGAAGCCGGATGTGGAGGTCCTGGGCTGGCGTGGTTACACGTGGTCTGCGGTTGTGAGGCCGGTTGGATGTACTGCCAAATTCTCAGAAACGACATTGAAGACGGCTTATGGTAGTGAAATGAACATTCAATTCACGGGCAACAGCTCTGGTGGACATTCCTGCAGTCAGCATGCCAATTGCACGCTCCCTCAAAACTTGCGACATCTGTGGCATTGTGTTGTGTGATAAAATTTTTTTTAGAGTGGCCTTTTATTGTGACCAGCCCAAGGCACACCTGTGCAATAATCATGCTGTTTAATCAGCATCTTGATATGCCACACCTGTCAGGTGGATGGATTATCTTGGCAAAGGAGAAGTGCTCACTAACACGGATTTAAACAAATTTGTGAACAAAATTTGAGAGAAATAAGCCTTTTGTGTGCATAGAAAAAAATCTTAGATCTTTTATTTCAACTCATGAAAAATGGGAGCAAAAACAAAAGTGTTGTGTTTATATTTTTGTTCAGTATATGTTGCATCTTCCACATATTCTGCCAACATTCAGTAGCTTTTCATTTTTTTAAAACTAGCTCGCTGTTTAAGAATTCCTGAAAAAAATCTCATAATGGCGGACTCGATGAAGCGAGCGAGTAAACCTGTTAAACTAATAAACTTGCTACGGTAACCTTCAGCAGGAGAAAAATCTGGCAAAGCGAGTCTGGTAACCGGCGACACTAGGTACTCCTTAAGTACATTTAACTTAGCTATTAGCCTTTATGTATGATTTGTCCTTTGGGCCTCCGTAGTCCAGCAGCTTTGCTGTGGTTAATTTACAAATGTGTTGTGGTTTCTGTCACCCTCTAGTGGTCGGAAAATCGCTTAGTGCAGCTTTAAAACATATGCATAATATTGAAAAAAATTGGAAAGAACAAATATTTAAAATGCATTATTCGTGCTTTGCTGAATATGGTATTCGGATACGGGAACATCCCTAGCATCCTAGCATTAAAGTCAGAAATCTTGTCCCACACCAACTTGGGGATACACTTGGACTAGGGGGGATGGGCTTGCAATGTCAACACTGTCATCTTAATGTAGGGATCCTTGCAATTTCAACATCATGCACTGGTACTATCAGCATTCTACCTCCTGTATACTGACATTATATGAAGTTTATGTGCAAGTTCAATAGGAAAACTACCTAATACCACCCACCTCTCTCTAGTTTCATTCATGCTTTCTCTTTACCCAATCAGAGTTGGCAAATACTTTACCTCTTTTTTTTCAGAGGACCAATCAGAGTTAGCCGACACTTTCCCTCTCTTTTCAGAGAGCCAATTGTTTAAGTGGCTGGGAGTATATACACGTCACCTATGCTATTGTGCTACTCACAGAACTATGCTGCGGAACTATACTGCTGTCATTCCAGTCGTGCTTACCCTCACCCCTCCTCCACCTGACCACGACCAATGTCGAGGCTCTAGAGCGGCTATTCCCAAAGTGGGGTACGCGTACCCCCAGGGGTACTCGCAGTTACATCGGGGGTACGCCAAAAAAAATCTGTAGTACCCTCTCTGTGTCAAAAATAAACCCACACACACAAATAAAAAACACTTAAGTCACAGTAATTAACAGTCGGCAGTCGCATGATCTTTAGCAGTGTTTTTTTTCCCCACCCGCATTCTGTGAAGACCCGCCTCTACTCTGCCTCTGATTGGCTCTGACCCTGATCCATCTCACTCCTCATGCCTAAACTTAACCAACCTAACCAACAAAGGAACTCAGGCTTACTGACAGTGTCAAATGCAACATAAAAACACACCTCAGTGAGCTGGCTGCGCAATTACGCAAGTACTTCCCCAAAACGGACGACACAAACAACTGAATTCGTAATCCCTTCTCTGGATCCTCTTCATGCCACTTGCCAACGTCTGAGCAGGAGAGCCTCATTGAAATAGCAACGAACGGGGCCGTAAAAATAGAGTTTAACCAGAAGCCGCTACCAGACTTTTGGATTGCATTGCGCACAGAGTATCCTGCCCTGGCAAATCGTGCTGTTAAGACTTTAATGCCCTTTGCAACAACATATCTATGTGAGAGTGGGTTCTCGGCCCTCACTAGCATGAAAACTAAGTACAGGCACAGACTGTGTGTGGAAAATGATTTGAGACTGAAACTCTCTCCTATTCAACCCAACATTGCGGAGTTATGTGCTTCAAGTCAAGCACACCCTTCACATTAGTCTGTGGTGAGAAGTCATTCATATTGTGCTTGAGCTGATGTGCATGTCACTTGTTTGAAATATGAGAGGGCTTTTTACGAGGCTGAATAAAGAGCAAAATTGTTAATTGTTAAACACTGTCATGTCTTCATATAGGCCTACTTTATGTTTGTTATACTTCCTTTTTGTAGAAGGCTTACAAACATGGCAAAATGTAACATCATATGAGAGGCCGTCTGTGGAGGTAGAGGGGGTACACAGCAGGAGGTTGAATGTTTGAGGGGGTACAGGACAGGAAAAGTTTGGGAACCACTGCTCTAGAGGGATTCCTCAGAGGGCATCCTAATTCCTACGTCCATCCACAGATATACTCCTAACTCCATGAAAGGGAGTTTCACCATGGAACTTAGTCTCTCCCGATTGAAATGAGGATGTAAGCCCATTGCTACTGTCCCCTTACATTTGAGTTACTGGTTTTGAGCTATATGCAAAATATACTTTAAGGAAAGGATTTTCTTTTATGGATAATAAACCTCATCTAATTAGTTTTGGAAGAAAAACCACAACATGTTGCGATAAGGTGCATGCAACACAGTGTAATTTGGGCAGTAGGATGGATAAAGGGAAGAGAAATACGTTCACTTGTGTGTGAAGTGGTGGGTGTCTTTGTGAGGGACTGATATTACTAGCATTATCTGACAGTTGCCAGCTGTGAGCCTGCCTGATGAGATTAACCTGATTATGGAACTGATTCTATTAAGCTTTAAACCATAGAATCCTATCAATACAAAGGCAGTACCTCACCCTACACTCAGGGGCGAATTCACAAAGAATGGATTGCGGCCGCTAATAGCACCATGAATTGCGTATCATTTGCAACCGCTATTTGCTCCGTCTCAAGGACCGATTCACAAAAGATATTGCGCTAATGATATGCCAGCGCAAACACGCCCATAACCTGTTGCAACTGAGTGCAATTTGCCCCTGTTTTGCGTCTGATTGCAATTATCAATGTGGCAAAGTATAAATGTTGCCTTTGCGCCAAGAACACAGTAGGCAGGACAATGGCAGAGAGAAAGAGAAAAATGAAATTTTTAGACCGCGGGCTGCAAGTCCTGACAGACGAGGTGCAGAGGCATTCCTCAAAACTTCAGGCAAGAAATTTAACCGGGACTGCAAGAAACCATATTTGGGATTTAATATCCCAGTCTGTCAGTGCTGTTGGTGTTTCCAAACGCACACCTTCAGACTGCAAAAGAAGATGGCATGATTTGAAGCGGAGAACAAAGGAGAATGTAGGAGAGCTTTATTCATTTATTTTTCATGACACAATTGCATCCTGTCACTGCATCCTTTGTTTGTCATTGCATCTCACTGCATCCCAAAATAAACTAGAAGGGCACTCGGAGAGCGCAGACCTTCGCCAAGGCCAATCCAGTCTTCTATGATATGCAAATGTGCAAGCGCAACCAATATACGGATCCGCTCCAAAATTTAATGGGTTCTTCCTTGGCCCATGCTACACCCTTCCACAAAGTTTCATGAAAATCGGGCTAGTAGTTTTTCTGTAATCCTGCTGACAGACAGACAAACAAACACACAAACAAACGGCACCGAAAACATAACCTCCTTGGCGGAGGTAGGCTAATAAATGAGTTCGAGCGTAGCTGTCCATGGTGCTGAATCTTTAAGCCAAAATAAGGCCCACTGTGCTGACTAGTGAGATAAGTGAAAATATTTTCAGAGTGAGAAATTGAGTTGTATTGATTGTTTGGTTATACTGATTTATTTGCTTTTGTTTGTGAAGCAATCTGTGTTAAAGTTCTATAGTAATAATAATAATAATGATGTCAAAATATTATTTACAGACTGTATTTACAGACAATTTTATTTTTTAGGTCACACAAAGGTGGAATTGTTGCATAGACATTTGCAAGGTCAATTCAATTCAATTCTCAGTTAAATCAACAAGTGATATTCTCCTTCGAAATATCCGCTCGAGCACGCCTGGCATTACGATGCCTTCGCCTGGCTACAATCACTGCTGCCATGATCACTGGAAAGTCTGGGCGTGACACCCCTCATAAATGCGCTTCAATTACCACCAACTCTCTGAAGATGCTAATAATTTCACTCTAACTGCGTGTGGCAATTAGCGCCAATCTTTGTGAATTGGACTGTTTTTGCAATGAGGCTCATTTGCATAGAAAGGGGCCAATTTTGCGCCAAATGTATGCATATTAATTTAAATACATGCAAATAGCACAGGAGCACCGAGATGCTATTTGCGTGGCAGCGCAGTTAGTGGTGCATTTCACCCTTTGCGAGTGCTTTGTGAATTACACGGTTTCTTTTTGTCTTATTTGCACAGGTTTAGTGTCAGCAAAAGCCACGCAATCCTTTTGTGAATTCGCCCCTCAGTTAGCAGTTTATAATCTCCACATATCTAGTACCAGGTATGTCTGCAGCTATGGCTTGTCTACAAGAAGGGCCGATGAGTTCTGTATGCTTAGGTGCAGTTTGGCTCACCACTATTGCACCGTGCTGTTATTTGCCTGGTTGTGGCCTTCCTGCTAGCTTGCCAGTCTCCTTCAATGTTTCATCAACAAACTGTTTTCATCCACAGGCCCTGTGTTCAACTAAATATTTCTGCCTGAAAAAACCTTTTCCTGGGTGCTGGGAAAAGTCTTACTGTCACCCTGTGAATTCTAAAAGGCCATTTTGAATGTGTCTCAGTTAAGTCTGATGAAAAAACCTTCAGGCCACAGGAGAAAGAGCTGCATATCCAATATCAAACAGCCGACATACATTCATGAGATAAGGTACCTTTTTATAAAAATGATCGCCTTAGCTATGACAAAGTTTGTATTCACAGCGACATAATTGCTATTTATCACTCCTGAGAAATTAATTTTACAAGCCTATCCAGCTGTCTTGCAGGCAGCACTTCTGTATTGCTGCAACTCCCCGTCTCTCTCTCTCTCACTTGCTCTCTCTCTGACAATCTGTCCTTCCCTCCCAGCACATCCTTGAATACTTGAGCGACTTCAGAGTTCAATGCCTTAATTTTACGAATGACTTCATTTGCCATGGATCAGAAACTCATTGGAAAGATCACTCAGCGAAGCAGTGGCCAATGTAAAAGGGTGGCAGTGCTGCTCTGCCATTCATTGGTCTTGTATTTTTCATTCATTGGTAGGTAATTACCACAGAGGCATTGCTGGAGATTGGCATGGTCAGTACTGAGGAACAGTAGGAGAGCAAATATGTTTCTTCTACCTGTTAAAAGGAAAACCATTATCTTTCTTTCTCTCTCTCTCTCTCTCTCTCTCTCTCTCTCTCTCTCTCTCTCTCTCTCTCTCTCTCTCGCATATTTCTTTAATACACACATCAAAATAATGGGTGATTGTCAGGTCAATTCATGCAGATGTATTTTGAAGTACCCAACTGAATTACCTTGCTTTGAGATGCAGGGTGGTTTGACATCAGTGTAATGTGTTCCTTGGACCCACCAGGATTGACAAATATTAATGCAAAGTCAATTTCACACTGTATTGAATTTCTCACTCATGACACACAGGTATTTACATATACGCACATGCTCAGGCATACATTTGCTGTCCTAAACAACCATACACACCGCATACATTTTCTGGTGGTAGTGGAGGTGGTGTTGGTAGTGGTGGTAGTAGTAGTTTTAGTGGTAGTAGTTGTGGTGGTGGTAGTGGTGTCGGTGGTAGTGATGTGTGTGCGTGTCTGTGTGTGAGTGAACAGGTAGAACAACTTCTTAAAACAATGGCATCAATAGCAAGCATTTTCCCCTCTCCCTTTCTCCAGCATATGAGCAGGCCAGTTTGAGTGATTGTCACCAGCTTGGGTGGAATGCTGGGAAAATAGTGCCTCTGTTGAGCTAATGCTCACCTTTGTATGTCTGTACTTACACTCACATTATCAATCAGTTAGTACTCTATCATACACAGAATTGTGAATGCGACCTTCTACTTCTTGTCCGTGTTCGGTTCACTGGTTGGTCCAGCTTACCTCACACCCTGTGAGGCATCACCCAATGTAAGGATTGGGTGATGCACCAAAAGGAGTGAAAAATAACTGTATTTTTCTCAACCTGCCTTTTTTCAATTTGATAGGTTTTGTTAATCAAACCCTTCTCAGGAGGGCATGGTATCTGTAAGGAATAAGACAACAACAGATAGGAGTATTGCCAAAGGAGACCGATTCATAAACCAGCAGGGTGCCCTGCTGACAAGTAAAGGATTTGAAAGAACCTCCTCAACATAAAACTTATTTTCATGTGGACTGGAAGTTAGTGTTTTTTGATTGGGTATCATTTTATTTCTAGTCACAATCTTAACTTTTTCTCCTAACATTTTTATTTTATTGTTAACATTTGATATCTTCAGACCAATAGCGAGTGTTTGCCTTGGTGTGGAGTTATTCCTAAACTGTCAGTGAGAATGTGACATGATAGTCTACTTTTCCATTATGAAACAATTTATTGTCCACATTGCATGTGTGTGTGTTTGTGTGTGTGCTAATTGGGATAACACTTTATGTTTTGTCCTCCTTTAGATCCACATGCTGTCCTTTCCCTGGTTTCAAGTGCAATTTTTTGAGGTCACAGGGGCAGGCACTGTTCATAACATCCAAGTGTGCATCATACTGGATTAATGGTGATCAAAAATAGCCAGGGGAAATGGTGAAGAGTGCACACACTTCTGTGTAACCTCCATTATCATGATAGGAGAAAAGAAACATTGGTGTCTCTCCTTTGTATAGATTCCTATTAAGCTGTCAGCAGAAAAGGCCTGGACCCTTTTCTGGTTGTTTCACATGTATTATTTATTTTGAAATCTATATTAGATCACACAGAATATAATGTGGATACCACTCTTAACCATTAAATAAATAAAATAAATAAGTATATACCATTCATTTATTTTCATTGCTGATTTTGGACTAAAGTCACTCAGTCATGCTGGTCTCATATTTACATTATGAAACATTTCTGACAATTCTGATTGTCCCACATCTGCGATCACATCATGGCAAGAATTGATTGGTTCCAGCTGCCTGGGATGATGCTGTTCTTAATACAGCTACGGTTAGCAAAAGTAACCTAAGGGCAGCTTTTTTTAACCAATGGAGTCTGCTGGGATAAATCACCTCAGAAGTGAAGGCGCAACCGATGCTGATGGGTAAAAAGGATCAAATGACACATGCAGAGAGTGATTAACTACCAGCACAAAATGGAGGCTTCCAGCTGTTTCAAATGCCGGACCACATTTCTTGGCTGCCAAAAAAAACCCCACATTATCCAGTGGTCTGTCTAGAGAGTGAGCTATTGATTTCCAAATAAATCTGTGTATAGAGGAAGACGCAGAAGAGGGGAGAGTAATGGGGGTGGGGGTGGGGTTGTTGCCCTTGACTTTGGGTAGGTGTCATGCTGTTATGTATATGCTTTCTCTTGAGCTTCCAACCTCCTCCTTAAAATGTTTTGAAAAAAACAAAAAACAGGTTTTCTAAGCTTCTTTCTCGCCATCACAATGTGTGTCTTGTGCGCTTTAAATATTGGGTTCTATATGGATGCTTTTTTTCAAAGAGAACATCTTGACATTTACCATCAGTGTAATTTGCCTTCTCAATTGGGCACAATGTCAGTGTTTATTCACTGTGTGGGTTTGGCTGTTGGAAATGCTGCTGTGTGGGTGTGTTGTGGGAATTGCCTTGGTGATGCACAGAGAGCAGTTAGCTTGAGAAAATACAGAGAAACTCCCAAAATGGTTTCAGGATTGGTTATAAGGTCTGATATCGATTATTGCTATACAAAACTTAAACGTAGCTTATTTTTCTGCCTTACTGGTGTAAATAGTGACATATCATACCAAGAGCTTATTGAACTGGGTTTCAGAGAAAAAAAAGAGAGGAGAAAGGGGGAGGGAGAATCAGAGGGGTGAAGCAATGATATAATGATGAGGGAGGTATCTGTGTAATGATTCTGTCAATGCCAAAAACAATTCCCTCTCCTGTTAGCTATTGCCTGTGCTGCCGAGTGGGAAATGTGGTGCATACCACTCTAAGAACAGAGACATTTTTAATGATAAATTAAAAATAATGACATTTTCTCTTGTTGCTCATAGAGGACCCAAAAAACAAGCAGGGAAGCTCAGGGCAAAAGCATTGCAGCTCAGGGTCGACAGTGTTGAGGATATTCGGTAACACTTAACATTAGGGTACATAAATATATGTTAATTAGTGCATTAACGAATGCATAATTTACCATCTATTAATCCATGCTTCACCATGAATTAGTCCATGGATTAATGTATGAACTATCAGGAATTGATGAATCACTGTATTAATAAATTATTTGTTAGCGTTAACTAATGCTTACTTAACACTACACACTTACTTTACACTACATAACACTACACCAACACTTTGACATACATACACTAGTTGTCTGTTCGTGGATTATATATTTTTTTATTTATTTATTTATTTTTTTGATAATTTAAAGCAGATGTCAGTAGACTTGCAACAATATCTTTTTGACAATAAAGCAGCTTTCATTCATTATGTACTTGAACGATTACACCAAGAATGACACTTATGTTCTCCTGTTCTGTCGAGTGTCCCACTTGCAACCACCCAGGAGCTGTTACAGACACAAGTCAGCAGAGGGCTAGGTATGACATGAAACATGGCATGACAGATTGTCACTTCATGAAATATAGCCAAATCAGTATACAATAATCTTACTTTTTTCAATTTGTAACAGTAATGTGCATACCTCTGAAACACTGTAAAATATTTCTCAGTGAAATGCTGCTGTCAGATATGTAATTGTGATATTCTTTCAAAAGGGCAAGGTCTACCACCATACAAGATTGTTCCTGCACAAGATGGAGGCCATCTGCACAGCCAGTCCTACCTGACCCCTACTGAACACTAACCCAGCTTTGTAGGCCGCACCTTGTGTCCTCTAACTTTGCACACTGAAATTCATGCAAAATCCATTATTCAGTCTTACCTGGCACTGTAAATGTTAGGTTTGAGAACTTCATTTTTTTAGTATGACAAATTAATTGTTTTTTCTTTAAGAAAATCTCCCACATTTCTATCTTGTATATAGTGTTATTTTGGAATAAAATAAGATCCTATACCACATGTCCTGAAATGTTATCTTTCATGCATAATTAGACTGAAATCACGTTAGGAGTAATTATGGTATTGTGTGTGGTTTATGCTGTAATTGTAAATGAAAGGCAGATATATATGTCCTCATTTATTACAAGTAAAACCAAACATGAAACTCATACAAATTTTTTTTACATAAAATGTGCAAATGCAGTAAGAAAGTAATTATTGCACAATCGTAATTGCAGTGAAATGATATTGCACAAACCAAATTGCAGTACAGTGATCTTGCATAGTAGTGCAGAACAGCAATTATTGTAATTACACCCAACTGTAAACAAAACCTACATATTGTCCATGTGGATCAGGATACTTATCACGGATTCTCCAGACGCAGCAACTGGGAATCACAACCCTGTGTCCATGCCCAAGTGCTCCATACTGCCACACAACAAATTGTCTATTAGCTGCATATCGAAATTGTTGTCTTCCCCTGGGTCAGGAAGGTCAACAATGGCCCGGATGTCATCCCATAGCGCAAAATGTAAGCATCTATGTGTGGTAGCATGGAGACACAAGAGTCCGGTTGTTGGCCACAGCACTTCTTCTCCAGATCTGTGGGCATCTCCCACAGACGCACCAACCAGGTTGTTGTGGGACACGAGGGCCTGGCAGAGGAGCAGACGAGGAAGATGAGGCTTGGGTCCCGTGACAGGCACAGCTCAGGCTGTTGGTTGACTGCCTGCCTCTAGCAGGACCTCCGCTACTTCGCCCTCTTCCCCGTCCCCTGGTCCGTCCAATATGACCACCTGATGTACTTGGCACTGGAGTGTAGTCATCATCAGAGCCAATGCTCTCTTATTGGAAGCTCTAATAATTGAAAAAAGTTGTTACTTTATGTTATACGTGGCTAGCTAGCTTTTTGAAATGTTTACGGCTAGTTTCATTGTTTAGATAGGTAATGCTATCGTAGTCTAGCTAGCTAGCTAACCTACTTGGCTGATATACAGCCTACGGGGAAAATTCAATCATTTCTCCAACGCCTTTAGCCTACCAAGCACAATTACACTAATTTCTGAGATAATATATAGAGGAGGGGAGAATGGTCATCTTTCTTGAGCTATATTCTGTAATCAGTAAAAAATCAAGGTTTAAACTTTCAGAAAAACATTAATAATGTTTGGCAGAGCTCTAACATTAAATTGACAAAAAAATAACATGATCAGAAGCTATAGGCACAGTATTACAGTTTAGAGCAATAAGACTGTGTAAATTTGCCCCAGCAGTGCTCTTCCTTACCCATCTACTGTATATGTACACACAATAGGCTGAATTTTCTGAGCAGCAGGGGGCATAACCTTAAGATGGATGAGGTTGTTTACATTAACTGTGCGATTTTCACCAGAGATGAAGAAACAAGCCCTGAAGCTATGATGTGGTTTAGGAGCATGAAGGGAATCTTTAGGCCAGTAGGCGGAGCCTGTGTAAGTACCGGAGAATGGGAGTGGCAGTGAAGAAGAAAACCTAGTGAATGGTGTTTTTGCTGTGTCTGGACAGGTGTTTTCAATTAGTCATAGGAGCTGTATCAATAGTATGAAGTATGTTAGCTGACAGCATGCGTGTGCGTTAGTTACTGGGGTGGATGTCATCTCTGCTAAAAAAGGACCTATGCTCCCAAAACAGATTAAAATGATCAATGAAGAACATACAGTATTCTGCGGTGAGCAAACAACCCTTTGATGCACAACATGGGTCAAAAGTGACTCGACTGAGTTTTTATTTTCTATATCTTTGCAATAAATTAATTTCTATTAATTTTTGTATCACTACCCTTCTAATGCACAACATGGGTCAAAACTGACCCATATTCATTCCCTATGTTATTTCATGCATGGCTGAGTGTTTCTTTGCTATATCTTTGAAATAAATGTATTTTATCAGTATTCATTAAATATCTTGTTTTTGATTACCACAAATCATTATTTTCATTTTTCCTTTCTTACTTTATGAACAAAAATAGTTTTTGTATTACTACATCAATTTTACACACATGGGTCAAAAATGACCCAGCACTGATATTGAACTGTAGTGTATCTGTAGTGTAACTGTAGTGAACTGTAGTGTAACTGTAGTGAACTGTAGTGAACTGTGGTGAATGTGACCGAATAAAAGAAAATAAAACTGATGAAATAAAATCACATGGGTACAGCGCAAATTGCCATCTCAGTGCTTACATGCCTCACAAATGTCACAAATGACAACTACATGTTTGTGCTCCTTGCACACAGGCCTGGTGCACTGGGAATAACAGCTGCTGACTTCTGTCTTTGGCAGCTGGGCAGATCTTGCACCTCTTCCTCTTCACTTGGCCCTCCTGTCTGATGTCCTCCTGTGGCTGGGTGGTGGCTGCGTTTTGTTTTTTTATCCCACATCTTCCCATTGGTGGCCCATGGTGCTCTGGCACAATGTGCTGGATGTTACCACCCTCAATGCCTACACCAACTTCACTGCACAACACCCTGATTACATGGGTGGTGTGACCAATGCACGTCGGCTATTGATCAAGGAGCTGGGCAAAGAGCTTGTCATGCCACATATGAAGAGGTGCATGGAGGGCACGCCCCACCTCCAAAAGCATATTACAGCTTTCTTTTGGAAGAGAGGCTGGCCTCACACAAGTCAATGTCAAGGTCACTGAGACCAAGGTCAGAGAGCTTCTTCTGAAAGTCGGTATCAGTGACAGTCGGCCCCATGACCTGATCTGGCTTATTGTTCCCTGTCTTACAGGAGCCCTGTTGGATGTCGAGGTCCTCCACAGCAAGACAAGGTGATACATCAGTGACCTTGGAATTGCGCTTCAGAGTGACTGGTTTGACAAGGGATTGGTTATCGTCATGGGCACCCACCGATCTCCCCACATCGGTGTGATGACCTGTCCCACAAGGATGTCTCTTGGTCTGGTTTTAGAGGCATACGGCTCCACAATGACTGTGCTGCCTGGAGACACTGGTACATTGCTGTGCAGTTTTCCCCACACTAGGTGTTCACACTGATGGAGTAGCGTAACAGCACGTGGCAACTTCACAGTGCCGATCTTGTTGGGTACTTCGCTTCCCCTCCATCTGGTGATGCACGACATCATGTTCAAGAAGTGCTCAAAATCAGGAAGCAAATTCTTGCACTCTGCAGATATGAACCTCCAGTAGTCATCATTGCTTTTCATGACATGCATGAGGTGTTTGAGGACGTTTGAACCGATGATTAGCTCGTCACGCTGACCTGATACTACTAGAACTGGGACAATGCATTTCACTCCATGTTAAGCGTCAAGTCATACATGCATTTCGGGCGAGTTTGTTTTCCTCCACAGCCAATTAGCACGATTCGCTCTGCCGGTTGAGGTTCTCCCACAAGAGTTCCAGCTTCTCTCAGTCTACGTTCTGCCTCCTCATTTAGAGTGGAAGCCATGGATCCTGAATCTATCATGCCCTTCAGCTCAACCTTGTCATTCATTGCAACCTGGGCGTAGAACAACTCACTGAAAGCAGGCACCTCTGCAGATCCTTGAACCACAACTTGGTATCCTTCTGGCACGGCTGAACATGTGTTAACATAGAGAAGCTCTAGACTTGACTCATCTTCACTGAGGGTTTGTTGTCCACTTCCCACACTGCCCCTCGCCGAGTGTGGGTGTTCTAATTTCCCGAAGGTTGACTGCGACTGACATCACAGAGAGACACACGTGACACATGACCAGAGACTCCTAGACCAGACTCCCGAACTGATCTTTGACATCCTGAAACAGAACTTCAGTGAGTTGACTTACTCCTCCATGCTGATGGCTGACTTCTATAACAGCAAGCCACTGCCTCGTGAAGGGGTAATGGAATATTGGATCAGACTGAACAAAGCAAACATAGCAGATGAGTGTCTACGGAGGCAGTCCCTCTTCCAATGACTTGGGGCGAAGCATGACAGACAGATTCTCTCTCCTGCAGTGCATCAGTGTGGAATGACTAGTGTCACCGCAGACATGGCAGTTCCTCCTCTGAAAAGGCCCGGGAGTGAATTGTCGTGGTGGGGCTGGTGCAGGGGCTGCAACCTGCACCTTCTGATGTGTTATCATCCGATCCAGGAGGTTGATTAGAGTACGCATTCCATTCACATCGATGACAGGAGTGGGGGCTCGAGATGGTTGGCAAGGCACTGACTCCAATGTAGATTGAGCAGCTGCAGCTGGTGCGAGATAGACAAGGCCTGGACACTGCGTGAGCTGAGTGGTGGACGCTGGTACTAGAAAGGTGTCGATGAGCACCTGAGAGAGCTATACTGGCTGTGATGTCACCATTGTTGAGGATGTGGCTGACTGCATGTCTCACTGGTGCTTCAGAACTGGCCTGATAGCGCGCCCTGTATTCACGTTGGAAGGTGTCAATGCGTTGCTGAACCTCACTGGTTGTTCACTCTTCAGGTGATTTAAAGCTGAGCCTATTAGAGAGGATGGGGTCTGGACAGTATTTTATGAACATCATTGACACTTCACGCCCTGGAACCTCAACACTCCGCTCCTGCCTCCGTAGACACTCATCTGCTATGTCAACAGCTTTGTTCAGTCTGACCAAATATTCCATTACCCCTTCACGAGGCAGTGGCTTGCTGTTATAGAAGTCAGCCATCGGCATGGAGGAGTAAGTCAACTCACTGAAGTTCTGTTTCAGGATGTCAAAGATCAGTTCAGGAGTCTTGTCTGGGAGTCTCTGGTCGTGTGTCGGTGTCTCTCTTTAATAGATACAGATACTCATGAACAGAACATTTATCACTGTTATCTCCCCTGAAAATTGGTGGCTCCTTAACATCTGACTGCATGACAAGTTTGACCCCAGACAAATTCAACTCAGATGTTCTCTGCTCTGGCTTACAGACTCTACTCTGAAGTTTGTTTACCTTGTAAACTACATAACATGCAGCACTATAGTGTTACCATAGCAACCAGACCAGCTAGACTCAGCCTCTATAGCTAGACAGGTATGAATAGGCCCTTTTCACATCATCATGGTAACAGCTAAACTGGTGCATTACAACTTCCTGTGGCAAGTTTCTTTTTGTGACTTACTGACAAACCAATCTGACAAAAACAACAAAATTGTAATGGTCACTAGCACTAGATACATAATATAATAAATAAAAAATTGGTAGGTTGTGGAGCGATTTAGTGAAGGCCATAGCTGGCAACAGGAAGTTGTAATGCACCGGTTTCTCAATGCAGAAGCATTGAGAAATGTAAATTGATTCAGAAGCACAGAAAAAACATCTCCATACCTGGTAGAATATAGACAAATGTGCAAAAACATCAGCTGGTTATGTGTGTGTGTCTGCTTGGCTCCCCTGACAGAAATTAAAAAGCGAATACAATTAACATGGAATGACTCAAGAATACAGCAGGGTTGTTAAGCTAGCTAGGCAACGAACTCAGCACTCTAACATGAGCCCAATCTCTCCAAAAGGAAATTCATTAAAAACTTTGGTTAGCGATCTCAAATATTGACAGGATTTTCACAGAATAAAACAGATTTTACATAGAACAACATACAACCATTAGATCACGTTAGTATCACATCTAATACATTTTAAAAACGTTTATCAGGGAGTTTCACTCGACAGCCTACCTCTTTGGTCAGTTGGAAAACGTTTTGACCCACGTGCGCGCGCACGCACCTACGTAGCTACACTGAACACATGCACACACACAAATGACACACAGGTATGAGATGCAGATCCAAGAGAACAAAAATTATAAAAGGTAATGATTTGGTGAAATTCATAATCTATGTTTATATTAACCTGTTACATAGGCTTAAAACTAAAGGTGACCGTGCTTTTGACATCAGAGCCCCTCGGCTCTGGAACGACCTGCCTGAGGAGATAAGGCTAGCAGAATCAGTGACTTCTTTTAAATCACTTCTTAAATCCGATTTTTATTGACTGGCTTTTATGTGATGTCGTCTTTTTATATTTTTATTGTCCTTTTATCGTCTTTTTATTGTCTTGTTTTTATCTTAATATCTTACTTTCAGGGCTTGACATTAGCACCCGCCCACCCGCCAAATGCAGGTAGAATTCGGCAGTGGCGTGTAACACAGTCACTCTTACTAGCCACTTTGGCGGGTGGCATTCTATATCCCTCTACACTCCATAGCGCCCAAGAGCGCCCGTTCTATATTTCACTATAGCGCCCAAGAGTGCCTGTCATTTTTCAATCGTTTTTGACACTGAGACGTTTGATTTTCCCTGGGTTAAGTCGTCCTCCAGCGGTAGATCTAAACATGACTTCGCCGGCTAAGCATTACACTTTTAAAACCTTCTGGAAGCTGTCAGATTGTGCTGTGAGACAGAACCTGACCCGCCGTATGTAGTGGAAAGTTACGAAGACAATGGGCCTCATTCACGAAACTTTTCTTAAATTGTTCTTACTTTTGTTCTTAAGAAACATGCCTATGCAAAACCAACGTGGGATTCATGAAGCATGCGCAGAGCCTAGATTTTTGCGTATTCCAGGTGTATCTGATGATGAATGCCACTTGTTCCTTAAATGGATGCGCGTGCCTGTTGATGCTGATTAGCATAGGTAGACACCCTGGCAACTCTATAAAAGGCCTGCTGTCTGAAGGGTCGTGCGCAAATGGAAAGCATTACTGGAGTGGTGGAGAATGGCAAACAGACCCAAGAAGAAAAATTCAAACTCTGAAATAGTGTTGTCGGGAGTGAGAGAAAAAAATATATATACTTTTTAAAAGTGTAAGCAGTGGAGTGACAGCAACTGAGAAAAAAAAACATGGCAAGAAATTATTGATGCTGTAAATGCTGTAACATCAGAAACGCACCTTGAATTCAATGAAAAAGAAACAGTTTGACTTAGGCCTACAGTTAGAATCTAAAAAGCGTCGGCCACAGTCTAACTCCAAATAGATGCAGTTTATTAGCTCCAGGCGGAGGGCAGGGCACTGTCAAAAGGATTGGGGGAATAATATGGAGACTGTGCTGTCAAGTGTCCAGTCATCAGTGGAGTTAGACACTGGTTTGATTCACGCAGCATCTCCATCTGATGGTAGGCTCAGACTTTAGGCTATATAATAATACTGTTGGTTTTGACTGTAGCCGTTGTTGACAGGAGCTTTCTTCCTGCGGTGTCCACATCCAACAGCCTTCCAGTGTTAGGGGTGTGTTCAAGGAGAGCCAGGACCCAGATGCAGAATCGAACAAAAACAGTTTATTTCCGAAAGTTAACAAAAACTCACTAGAAAACTGGGACTAGAGTATCTACAAGTGATACGCTGAGGAAACACTACGACAGGAGATCTTCACGAGAGCGAGGAGGCATGAGACACGAGCATGTGCGGGAATCATCTGGCACTGGGGAGAATTTGGAGCAGGCTTAAGAAGCCGGGCTGATTGCGGGATGAGAGACAGGTGTGCCTTGTGAGCCTCACTCCCGTGGAGATCGGCCCCGCCCCTCTGCATGAACCTGCTGAGGGAGAGGGAGAAAGGAAAAGGATTAGGTGGGCGGGCAAAACACAAAGAGCCAGATCATGACAGTACCCCCCCCCCTAATGGACGCCTCCAGGCGTCCTACCTGGCTTACCCGGGTACCTACTGTAGAACTCTCGCAGCAGTTGTGGGTCGAGGATGAGGGAGCGCGAGATCCAGGAGCGCTCCTCGGGACCGTACCCCTCCCAATCCACCAGGTACTGATATCCTCGGCCCCGCCTGCGGACGTCCAGAATGCGGGTGACTGTGTATGCTGGGTGACCCTCGATGAGACGGGGGGGAGGAGGCGGTGGCACTGGTGGTTGGAGAGGGCTGACCGAGACAGGTTTCAGGAGGGAGACGTGGAACACCGGGTGGACGTTCAGTGAGGCAGGGAGGCGGAGCCGGACGGCACTGGGGTTGATCACTTTCTCCACCGTGTAGGGACCGACGTACCTGGGGGCCATTTTTCTGGACTCGGTCTGGAGGGGAAGATCTCGTGATGACAGCCATACCTCTTGACCCACCTTGTAGTTGGGAGCAGGGATCCGGTGACGGTCTGCCAACCGCCGATTCCGTTCAGCGGTCCTACCCAACGCTGCCCTGGTCTCACGCCACACCCGTCTGACCCGGCGGAACTGGGCCCGAACCGAGGGCACCGCCGCGTCGGACTCCTGACTGGGGAATAGAGGGGGTTGGAATCCTGTGTTGATCATGAACGGGGACATACCCGTGGCCGAGCTGATCAAGGAGTTGTGCGCATACTCCACCCAGGGAAGGTGTGTCGCCCAGGAGGAGGGGAGCCGGGAGGCGACGCAGCGGAGAGCAGTCTCGAGGTCCTGATTGGCCCGTTCTGTTTGCCCGTTAGATTGGGGATGGTAGCCGGAGGTGAGACTGGTGGCGGCCCCCAGAGCCCGACAGAAAGCCTTCCATACCTGGGAGGTGAATTGTGGACCTCGGTCCGATACGATGTCCTGGGGGATACCATGGAGCCTGAACACATGCCGAACTAACAGATTAGCGGTCTCCAAGGCGGAGGGGAGCTTGGGAAGGGGAACAAAATGAACCGCCTTGGAGAACCGATCCACAATAGTCAAAATGGTGTCATTTCCTTCTGAGGGAGGCAGGCCCGTAACAAAATCCACTGCTATGTGAGACCAAGGGCGTGGAGGAATGGGTAGGGGCTGGAGGAGACCCGCCGGGGGACGGTGTGAGGCCTTGTTGCGAGCACACACCGTGCAGGCGGCAATGAAGGCTCGAACATCAGCAGCCATGGACGGCCACCAAAAACGCTGCTGAACCAATGTGAGGGTGCGATGGACTCCCGGGTGGCAGGCTATCCGGGAGGCGTGTCCCCAAGAGAGCACTGAAGATCTCGTGACCACGGGAACGAAAAGCCGTCCGGGAGGGCACCCGTCCGGCACTGTTTGTCCCTGGAGGGCTTCCTGGACCTCCTTCTCGACCCGCCACCGGAGCGCCCCCACCACACAGGCGGGAGGAAGGATGGTCTCACTGCTGGGCTCCCTCTCTTCCTCGGAAAACTGTCGGGAGAGTGCATCTGGCTTGACGTTCCTCGAACCGGGGCGATAGGTGAGGGTGTAGGAGAACCGGCCCAGGAAGAGAGCCCACCGGGCCTGACGGGAGTTGAGGCGCCGCGCCGTGCGCAGGTATGACAGGTTCTTGTGGTCTGTCCACACGATGAATGGCTGCGCAGACCCCTCCAACCAGTGCCGCCACTCCTGAAGAGCCAGAACCACCGCCAATAGCTCTCGGTTTCCCACGTCGTAGTTGCGCTCCGCAGGACTGAGGCGACGAGAGAAGAAAGCGCAGGGGTGGAGCTTGCCGTCCGCAGGCTGGCGCTGGGAGAGGACGGCCCCGACCCCTGAATCCGAGGCATCAACCTCGACCACAAACTGCTGCTCAGGATCTGGGTGAGCAAGGACAGGCGCTTTAATAAACATGTCTTTCAGTGTGCCAAAAGCAGCATCAGCAGTAGGTGACCAGGCAAAGTTTACTTTACTCGAGGTGAGAGAAGAGAGAGGGGCCGCTATCCGGCTATAGTTTCTTATGAACCGTCTGTAAAAATTAGCAAACCCTAGGAAGCGTTGTAGTTGCTTGCGAGTGGTGGGAACAGGCCACTCCCTGACTGCCTCCACCTTTGAGGGGTCGGCCCGCAGCTGCCCCTTCTCCACCACGTATCCTAAGAAACTGACAGAAGACACATGAAACTCACATTTCTCAGCCTTGACATAGAGCTTGTTTTCTAGGAGTCTTTGTAAGACATCCCGGACGTGACTAACATGTTCATCTTGGGACCGTGAGAAAATCAAAATGTCATCGAGGTAAACGAACACAACCTTGTTTAGTAAGTCTCGTAACACATCATTTACCAAACATTGAAAAACAGCAGGAGCATTAGTCAGTCCAAAAGGCATCACCCGATACTCAAAGTGTCCCAGGTGCGTGTTAAACGCAGTCTTCCATTCATCCCCCTCACGGATCCTGACGAGATGGTAGGCGTTTCTCAAATCTAATTTTGAGAAAACGCAGGCGTCGTGTAGGGGGCTGAACGCAGAGTCTATGAGGGGAAGAGGGTACTGTGATGTCGTTAAGTCCTGTGTAGTCAATACAGGGGCGGAGCGTTTTGTCCTTTTTCTCAACGAAGAAAAAGCCCGCCCCTACAGGTGAGGAAGAGGGCCGGATCAGCCCCGCTGCTACCGAGTCGGTGATATAACGCTCCATAGCCTCCCTTTCAGGCTTGGAGAGGTTATACAACCGCTTGGTAGGGAGGGGTGACCCGGGGAGCAACTCGATTGCACAGTCGTAAGGTCTATGCGGGGGAAGGGTGCTGGCAGAAGTCTTACTGAACACCTCCTTTAAGTCATGGTACTCGGAGGGGACATTAGTCAGGTCAATTTCCTCGGGTTGCTGGCAGGAGCTGGAGATCCGGGCCGGGACTGCAGATTGCAGGCAGTGAGCATGGCAGTACAGGCTCCACTTACGGATGGTGCCCGTGACCCAGTCAATGTGGGGGTTATGCCGCTTGAGCCAGGGAATGCCCAAGATGACGTTGTTAAGGGGGGAGGTGATGACAAACAATTCAACATGCTCGTGATGATTGCTGGAGAGAAGTAGCTTAAGGGGCTCGGTCTTGTGAGTAACAATTTCCAACAATTTACCATCTATGGAGTGGATCTCCTTGGGTGAGGTTAGCTTATACACAGGTAGGCCATGGGCTTTAACGAAACTAATGTCAATGAAATTGTCATCTGCCCCCGAGTCGACCAAGACCTCGACCGAGAGGGAGTGTTGTGTGGCGTGAATCGTACCTGCCACCCGGAGGCGTGAAGCGGAGGATGACGAGATTCGGCTCACCAGGAACCTCCTGTTCCCTGGTGAGCCTGGCCTTTTGGCGCCTCCGGACAGCGGCTGGCGTAATGTCCCTCTTGGCCGCAGTAGAGGCAGAGTCTCCCTGTCATCCGCCTCTGTCGTTCCGCTGGGGTCAGGCGCGCCCGTCCGAGCTGTATGGATTCCTCCGCTGGGGGTTGGCGGGACTCGTGGGCGAGGAGGGTGAAGCCTTGAGTGGGTGGTGCGGGGTCCTGGACGGGAGGCGAGGAACCGGCTGCAGGTCTTCTCCTGGTTTCCAGTCTTTCCCTATTCCTCTCCCTCAGTCTGTTATCTAGTCTGATGGCTAAATCTAGTGAGGAGCATTCTTCACGCACTGCCAGCTCATCTTTAATTTCACTGGAGAGCCCTTTACAAAAAACAGCCTGAAGGGCTGCGTCCCCCCACCCGCTCTCCGCGGCTAGAATGCGGAAACTTACAGCAAACTGTGACACTGGCTGGTTTCCCTGCTGAAGATCCAGCAATTGACCCACTGCCTGTCTACCCTTGACTGGGTGGTCGAAAACCCGCTTCATCTCATCTGAGAATAGTTTGTAGTCAGTGAGGAGGTCTGATTGCTGCCCTGAGATGGCTAAGGACCAGGCGGCTGCCTGTCCTGTGAGTAAACTCATGACAAATGAAATTTTAGCTGACTGAGAAGCATATGTATTAGGCTGTTGGCTAAACACTAGTGAACATTGATGGAGAAACTGAGCACATGTCCCTAAATCACCGGAATACCTGGCAGGTATAGGGATGTAGGGCTCTCTGGTTTGCTGCGCTGGACTGGCGGTCTGGTCAGCTGCTTGGAGTCGAGGGGAAGAGCCGGAAGGTGGAATCACTTGGTCTTTGATGGCCTCCAGTTGGCCGCCCAGTTGAGACACGCTGGCGGTGAGCTGCTGCAGGTGTTCCATCACCTGGAGCAGGGACGACTCGTGCTGATTAACCACTGCTGCCTGGCTAGAGAGCACCCGCTTAAAACTCTCAGATTCTGCTGGGTCCATTCTGGCCAGATGATTCTGTTAGGGGTGTGTTCAAGGAGAGCCAGGACCCAGATGCAGAATCGAACAAAAACAGTTTATTTCCGAAAGTTAACAAAAACTCACTAGAAAACTGGGACTAGAGTATCTACAAGTGATACGCTGAGGAAACACTACGACAGGAGATCTTCACGAGAGCGAGGAGGCATGAGACACGAGCATGTGCGGGAATCATCTGGCACTGGGGAGAATTTGGAGCAGGCTTAAGAAGCCGGGCTGATTGCGGGATGAGAGACAGGTGTGCCTTGTGAGCCTCACTCCCGTGGAGATCGGCCCCGCCCCTCTGCATGAACCTGCTGAGGGAGAGGGAGAAAGGAAAAGGATTAGGTGGGCGGGCAAAACACAAAGAGCCAGATCATGACATCCAGCTCAGTATGCTGCGCTCGCTCTGTGGCGGAGCGAGTGCGCATATGATAATTATATGATCGCTGCTGAGGGGTCTGAAGGTTTATCAGGTGTGGCTTTAGCAATGTGGTCAAGGCAGAACCTCTATCACCTAGAGACAAACTAGTTAGTCTTGAGACTCAGGTTAATTTAACTTCCATTCAGTCCAATATGCACCGTGAGTCTCCAGCAGCACCTGCTCAAGACGCACGACACCCTGCTGTTCTGCAGCACCAATGAGTCGCGGCTCCCTCCTGGACAGCTGGAAACCACATGTAGGAGGTTTAGGTTGGCGTCACAAATTAATTGAATGTTTATGGTGTGTTATTGTTTGCGATTTAAATAGGGAAATGCGTTTGGACATGGTGCTTTGATGCGCACATCTATTGCTCCTGTGGTAAGATAAGATAGAACTTTATTGATCAATAAATAATATAATAATATAATAATATAATATATGTATGATAATATATATGTTTCCAATTGAATAGAATTGCCTATGAATTTGTTCATATCGGCCTATAGCTTTGTTAATATGGTTATTATCACCAGGCTTACAAATGGCCTGAAACACATTTTGTTGTTGATAATGAGGTCTGGGACTGCTTTAATAGATTTCCCTTAAAGAATAAGGCATTCTAAGTAGAAACCACTTCATGCGTAATGCCCCACGCATGTTTCCAAACACACGTAGATTTTGATCATACCAAAGAACAAATTCAGGTAAGAAAAAAAATGATGAATGCCGAAATGTTCGTGGAAACGTTCGTAAGTACACTTTTCGTGAATGAGGCCCATTGTGAGTTGAAGTGTTTTGATCGAAATCGCTTGTTCTTGCTCGATAAAACAAGACACAAGATCACCTTCACTAAACAACGGGACCTACCTGGCTCTCACCGCTGGAGACGGATGCTGGTTTCCGGGAGGCAGTGCGCCGAAGAGTCGGTAGGACTGACCGGGTTGCGGTGACTTTTATCTGTATTTGTTTGTCGACTATTACTGTCTGATCTTATTACTGTGTGGGTTGAGGCGCTGGAGGTTTTGTATGAATTTTGAAAGCTTATCGTTAGCCAAGATAGGAAGGATCTGTTTTGTTGTCATACTGTGAATGCTGACACTGAAGTAAGGAGACGCCCTGAATCGCCTTGCCATGTATTTGGTACCAAATTAAAGGGAAAGTTGTGTTTTTTTTAAATGGAAAAATTTGTGATTGTCAATTTTTTTAAATTTTTGAGATATATATATATATATTGCTTGGAATGAGCAAGAAAATGCTGATTTAAAGGAATAGTTCACCCAAAAATGAAAATTCTGTCATCATACCCTCATGCCAGTTGAAACACAGGTGCCCATATAACACACAGGGAGGTTGCCAGCACAACTACATAGCAGCCTTCTCCAAAACAACTGAAGTCAGTGGGGACCAGTTCTTCAGAGTTCCAAAAAGACCTATATTTACACCATAATTTAGTGCAAATATGAACTACAGTTGATTGATTTGCAACAAATAATGGTGTATAGGTCTTTCTATTCACAGTGTGATTGTTTGGCTGTTTTTGTTTTGGAACTCTAAAGAACAGGTCCCCATTGACTTCAGTTGTTTTGAAGAAGGCTGCTACGAAGTTGTGCTGGCAACCTCCCTGTGTGTTATATGGACTAACACATTTCACCAGTGTTTCATTTGGCATGAGGGTGAGTAGATGATGACAGAATTTTCATTTTTGGGTGAACTATTCCTTTAAGTGAGAATTCCCAGTGAACTGCAGCAACATTCTAGAATTCTACTGGGGTCTATATTTTTTTTTTTTATTGTAGTCTTCTCCAAAGGCATCTGAAATAATAAACTCATTGCAATGTGACACTACGACACTACAACTCCCATGAGCACTACCTGCACACAGTGTTTGCTCATTCGTCTGCTCATTGGTAATTTCGTAATTACCGTAATTTCCCAACAACAAAATTGTGGCTAGTGAAAATGCTGAGTGGCTAGTAACTTTGGAAAACCACTAGCCACAGTGGCTGGTGAGCAAAAAAGTTAATGTCAAGCCCTGCTTACTTTTATTTTATTATATCCTTACTGTTTATTTTGGTTTTCATCTTATGGTTATCCTACTATTTACTTGAATGTTGCTCTTTTCCACCTCTGTACTCCTATCTGAATTTAATCCCTGTTTATCACTGTTTCATTGCTTTTTAAATTCAAATTTTGAATATTCTGGGTTGGTTTTTTTTTACTGTCAAAGCACTTTGTAAACTCTGTTTTTAAAGGTGCTTTCTAAATAAAGTTATTATTATTATTAGTGACTTTTGTGTAAAAATAGCCTACATGGCAGACATATTTGACACCAAACCCAAATCTGTGGTGAAGCCTGACACCTAATGGTGAAAAGTAAGGTACTGAAGTGGCCATCTGTGATTGGCTGATCTTTGGCACCAGGTGATGGCAACAACTGTTGTACTCTATAGAAAGTGAAGATGGCAGGTGGCAATTTCAGTAGCATTCTTTTTACCTTTAGATGTCAGGCTTTACACAGATTTGGGTTTGGGGTTTGGTTACTCTTTAATGTGTCTGTGCAAGAAAGAAAGATGCATGTTCCCACTCCTGAAACTTTGGAGAGTTTTCCTCACATTAACATTTCCAGTGTTATCAGCCAGCATTTGACAAATACATTTTCTGAGTACTTCCCAGAAGACCCCAGAGAGGGCAACCTATGGTTTTTAGAGCTCATTCTCACTGGATCCTGCAGTTGAAGCGTTGTCCCTCTTCACTGCAATGGAATCTGAGCTTATGCAACTCTTAGCCAACAGCAGCCAGAGGATTCAACATCCACAAGCCTTGCTTCATTTTGGATATTGGTTACCACTAAATACACGGGCACCAGGCAATCACAGTGGGCAATCAAGTTTCTGTTGCCTTATACCACAACATACCTATGCAAATCAGGGTTTTCCATTGTGACTGTCACAAAATCAAAGGCAAAGAACAGACTGAACACTATTACTCTCCCTTTGAGTCTCACACCCAGGCTTGATTTGATCATCTCTCAGAAGCAGGCCCACGTTTCACACTAACTGAGGGTAAGCAGAGATCCATATCTAATTCAAACGCTGCAGCAGAAATATAGCTGTTCTCTTCAATACAGTGGTATCCACTCTATATCTTTATGTGGACCCTGGCATTTTTGGCACATACCCAATTGGGCCTCAAGTTGTAAAAGGTTAAGAACCCCTGCTTCTGGATCTGCATCTGTTTGCCATCGACCAAGGGAGATTTAACTATAAAGTTACTCAAGTTGACATTAGCTAACGCCAACACTAACTTACCTTACAATACAATGTGTTCACACTGTGGGCAACACAAATCAACAAGTCACTTGAACGCCATTAATTTCCTATGTGTGGACAAGTTGGCCACAGCTGAACTTTTCATGGTCATCAGCCATCAACAGCCAGCTTGTACTTCCTTGTTTCCCTGCTGATGTGATGGATAAGAAGAAATGGATAAGATTACAGCCATATAAAGCTTCCCAGTTTGCTACAGCTAATTTTATTTGATTTATGCATGGAGAATGGTTGCATCCATTGTTGGGGTCAATGGTAATCTCTGAAGTCATTGAGTTTTTTCTATTTATTTTCTATTAATACTACCTTATTATTGATTGCTAGCTGGCTATGCTAATTCATCAAAACAATCTTATGAAAGGTAACAGCAGTATAATTTTCATGATTTGACTGCTATGTAGCGACAGACCACTACTGACTACAGTTGGTCAGAATAGAGTTGATCATAGTGTGAACGCATAAGGGTCAAGGAGACAAATTACATCATCATCAGACATTATTGTGCAGCTTTCCCTCAACAACCACACATTATCCTCTTCCTCATCCAACTTTGCCTACTTTGAAATACACACACACACACACACACACACACACACACACACACACACACACACACACACACACACATCCCTTTTGAACCAATGTAGCTCAGCTGCCAGAGTAATGTACTCCTGCCTTCTATGAAGTCTGTGCTCATTCTGACTAGATGGACCATAAATCTTGGGTCAGTTGGAACACAGGCAAGTCTACATCTCTAACTGTTAATCAGTTCAGAGGAAGAGCTGATAGTCAAGTCTGCTGACAAGCGTTCTGCTGGAGCCTTCCAGATGCTTTTTCTTGTCATGAACTTGTTCCTTACCTCTCAGTATGTGAAATTTGTCACATCAGGATCTCTGTGTGTGTGTGTGGCAACTAAAACAATTTGGTTAAGGTAAGGCTTTGGTCATGGTTATATAAGAAAAAGTTTGGCTAAAAATTAAGTTGGGAATTGAACCTGGGTTGTCGGAGTTGAAAATAAATGTATCCACCCATCCACCTGCCTGATTACCTGCCTGACATCATTACTTTCCACCTTGCTATTTCATTGCCATGTCAAACTACTGCCTGTTTCTAGCTGTGTCTCCTTCACATAATCGTTTCATGATGGGAAAACATATTTCTCTCACATTTTTTGTCAATGGAGCATGCATTTGCATACACTGTGGCTTGTGGTAGCTGCTTTCTTCCAGAATAAGCTGTTGCCAACCTACTGTCTGGTAGGACAATAGGAGAAATCTCATATGGTGCTGTTAGAAAATATTAGCCCCCTCTGTGATTTTCTAGTTTTTGCATTTTTTTGCTTTTTGATTTTTGAAAGTGGAGAGAGACAGGAAAGACTGAGAGAGAGAGGGGGATGACGTAACAAAGGTCCTGGGCCAGATTCGAACCCAGGATGTTGCGGATCCAGGGTATGCACCACAGACCACTGAGCCACAAGAAGAAAAAAAAAGTGTTTTAATTACATAGATATTATTATTATTGTTATTGTAATACTGTTAGTTATTTATGAGGGGGGGGGGGAGGGGGTTGACTTCATTTTTTTTTTTTATCTTGACCCTCCCTGGAGCTACAAATATTTTTCCTTGAGCCTCCCTGAGTGACTGGGGGAAAATGCATGACCCTCCCTCCACCGTAAATAACCATATTTTATTATATTCACACCAAAGGTAGGTAGTATTGGAGAAAATAAAAAGCAAAGGCTGACCTTTTCCAACCATAGATGTTGATTGTCAAATTATGAATTGATAAAATAAAATTAGAACTGATGACTTTTTAAATATTATTTTTTAGAATATAATAGGCCCTGACGGTTCCCCTCGCGGTGCGCGTGCATTCACCGCCAACGTAGCCAACGTGCACTCTGGGTATGACAGCCGCTGAGAATCTGAAACGCAATGAAAGATAAACGTGGAATTTGGGGCCTCATGTATAAAAGACTGCGTAGATTTCATACTGAAAGATGGCGTACTCACAAAACTTGAAAAGTACGTACTCACAGAAATTTTCAGATGTATAAAACGCACGCCAGGTCCTGCGCACCTTTCCTTTATACATCCCAATCAACGTGAAATTGAGCGCACATGCACGAGCCTCTCACCCCGCCTTGTCTCCTCCCAGAATTAACTATGCAAATAACTATAAATACGCCCCTCTTGTCACCTTCTTGTCAAAAACGATGGTGAATGTGCCTGTGTTCAGTGCTCCCCTCTCCAAATATGTCCAATGTGCTTTTACGCATGCAGTGTTTTTGTAAATAAAGGTAAAATTGCACAATTGAACTGATTCAAAGATTAAAAACAAAACCATATAATGTGACACGTCCAGTGTTCGCAGTGCTGCCGCTCCAAATAAGGCAATTTGTGGCATTTTTTTCTACACTACTTTTTTTTTTAGTTTTACGCACGAGTGGCCTTTCCTTTCTTACCGTTCAGTCCTGCAGTCAGCGCACAACTTCGGTGGTTTGTGTGAGCAGGTACTACACACAAATCGTTTGGACATCACACAGTTGTTCCAGGACTTATTCCGAGTGCATTTGTCCACCCGATACTGCGTTTTCTTCCCAGGAGAGATGGATCTGTGCGCCTCGCCTCCTGTGCGCCATGGATCTCTGTGCGCCTCGGCAACTGTACAGTCCCTGACGTGCGTTAACATCTCCATGTCACATAAACAAAGAAAACTGTCCAGTTTACTGGCGATCTTGGTTTTGGCACTGTGAGTAAGGTCTGATGTCATCTGTGGGAAATTAGTTTGACTAGGTTTTCATTGCGTTCAATAAGTCAGACCTACTTGAAGCGAGCTGGAGGAGAGAGAGACGCGCATTCACACAAACCAATGCGGCGATATAGCAGAGAGTGCCTGTATCTATTTCCTAAGTGGCTTTTTTCATTCGTTTAAAACCCTCATATTTAGGAAAAGTCATGGAGGGAGGAAAAAATACCATTTTCCTCCAGTGTTGGAGGAACTAAAAATTGAAAATAACAATGCCAGATGGGTTTTGGCCTTTCTAATGTTAAACATTATCCACATAAATAATCAAACTATTATGGTGTATCAGCGAAAATAATTATGGTTTTTCATAGACTACTTCACAGACATAGCAGTGAATTGAGTGAAAACGTTATTTTGAAACATTTGGAGAGTTTCACTATCGTAGTTTGGCGTCGCCAACTGACAAAGCCAGACAAATGTGCGTACGCATGGTCTAAAATTTGCGGGACGGCCCGCACATTCTCACGTCAAGTTCATTTTTATACATCCCGACGTGTGCGTGAAAACCAGCATACACAACCTTTTTGTACGTGCGCAATGTTTATACATGAAGCCGGTGTCTTTCCTGTAGGGACTGTGAAGAATATGAGTCCGGACACGACGCAAACCCATGTGGGTATGGTGGCTGTCCACCAGGAGCTATCTCCGTACTGCTGATGAGTCGGGCGTGAGGTCCAATGAGGTTAAGGTAGGGGTGAGAGATACCAAGTTTAGTGAGTCCCGTCACCATACAGCGGTAAAACACATATTTTGAAAAGAAAAAACGTATTTAAAATAAATACAAAATACAACCATTTAAAGTTGTATGTCCCTCCCTTAAAGCCAAAATAAAAAACATAAGTCCCTCCCCAGTGCTTAAAAAATTATTTGACGTGCCTCCCCCATTTTGCACCACCCCCTCCCCTCTCATAAATAACGAACAGTCCCTTACTGCAATTTAATAAGGTGGAATCTTTTCACTTTACAGTATGCTATATCCACGCATAGTTTACAAACAGGCAGCATTAAGCTTTGGCAGCACTAAGACCTAATAGTAAAGATGGCCACAAGGTAGAGCTGTGTGTCGGTGTAAGTGGTGACGAAGAGAGATATAGGGGTGTACAAATAACCTTGCTCACCTTGAGCATACTTGAGTCATGCTAAAATAAAATAAAAATTCTTGCATAGAAATCCTGATCATAGACAAAAGTGTAACCTCAATCAGTGTTTGTAGTCAAGGGCTGCACTCTGTGTATGATCAATTGGTCCTGTGGCTTTGAATCTCTGTCAAGAGTATCCTCTCTGCTAATTTGAGTCTTGGCATGCAAGGTGTGTACAGTAACAGTACGAATGTGAATTCCAGGGAGAAGTGCTGAGCCATTTCTGTCATGGCAGGATGCACAGGTTTAAGGGGAAATCCATATTCAGGAGTATTTTCTCACTCATGGCCGCTGCTCCTGTCAGCACTCATTTGACTCCTGTGCCGAGATGATGGGCAACCTGGAACTTAAGCAATGTTTGGGCCGACAGAGGCAATTTGTATGCATTAATCTCCCATCATCCCCCGAGCAATGCTCACAGAGGGTGACAACTACTGGCCGTGTGCAGAAGCATGAGTGAGCACAGAGGAATGGCTGAAAGCAGACAAGGAAATGAGAGAAAGGGAGGAAGGAGGAAAGAAAAGTAAATGGGGGAAATGAGGAATAGAAGAGCATTAATGGTAAGGATAGTAGGGGAGAGACTTTATTTGTATTTTCACACCACTGCATGCAAAACCATTTCACCCATTCTGAAATTTCCATGTCCAAGTCATCTTCTATTTCAAGCAAAAAACAACCTTCTTTTTCTTTAATATAGTGCACAGCAAATGGTAATGGATGTAGATTTTGTATGCTTTATGCACAGTATCAATCAATAGGATGCATGAACTGTCAAATGAGTTGAGAAAATGTAAAAATAAAGTTGTTTTTATTAACATTTAAACTTTTGACATTGACAGCCTTTTAAATCATGTTTACATCAATGTTTAAAATAAATCACAGCAATAAATACAACATATGTTGTTTTTGTTGTTGTCTGTAGCTTGTCTCTCATAATCCTTCAGTCCATCAGACATACCCAATAAGCAGCATCGGTTCCTGCACCCGTTCATCATCATCTACCATTACCATTATTGTCTTTATCATCTTTTCAGCACATAGTCATCATCAGACCCCAAGCTAGCCTCCTTAAAACACAAGCAAAACAATAAGGAATAAAAAAAGACATAAAACATAACTTGATCAAAAAACTCATGCACATTCTTCACCATCATGGAATACAGAATCACAAGCTTGGGGATCAGCCTGCATAAACTGATTCACTTGGTTTTACTAAGATTAACTTGATAAAAACAGTAGCATTATTCACGCATAGAGTATTGAGTATGCTTGTTTGCTGTTCTCTGGTCGTGATATGAAGTGTAAAATGCATAGAGAAAGTGGTGTTGATTCGCATCATTACTAAGAATACATTTTAAACATTGTAAACTGCATAAGTACACTGTTGTCCGAACTTTAAACAGTTGAATTGTGCTTATATAAGATTGGGGTTTGTGTTTCATGACACTATAGTAGGCTTAAATACCTAAATGTTACAACAATGTAGGCATTCCATAACAATTTAGGTATTAGTTCATAAGAATTTTATAACACTGTATTTGTGTGCCGACTGAAACTACCCAATCAGTGGCTGAGTATAACTGATGTTGGTAAGAGATCACAATGATATACCTGTAAACCCACCGTCATTTTCTGTCAGCATGGTTTATTTTTTGGCAAAATCTTCATTTTGAGGCGATAAGCAAAAGATCAGGCACCTTTGACAAACCATGGAAATGCCCATTAGGAATTTGAGGCATCTACCACTAACAAACTGAAACAGATATTTGTTAGTGATTTATCAGCTTGTAGTACATTTACCCATGTTTGTCATAGAAAAGATATGAGAAAATAAATGAATAATTTTTTGGTCAAAATTAAAGACACAGTAATTATTGTTATACAGTACACCCTTGTGAAAATTTGGCGTGCCAAATACTTAGTACAGTAGTACGGTAGTACAGTACCAGTACAGTACCTCAAAACCAGGAGGATAGTGAAAGCGCCATTATGTACTTTCAGACAAACATGGATTTTATGATGTAGAAAAATCTAAATAAATAAACTCTTGGTGCCTCCACTTTTGAATGCATATTGCCCAAGCAGCAGAGGAGGCAGGCACCCTGAGGTGTACATAAGAATATGATACATAATAAGTTAGAATATATGCTTTATGAATGGCACTCTTCAAAGTGTGCATAACACAGTTATTGTAGTCAACACTCCTCTCATTTTTTTAAATCTTTTTTTCCATTTTTATTTCACTCGCTCTCACTGTCGGTCACTGTATTTGATCCACAGAGTTCAATGAGGCTTCAGCACAGTGGAGTGAGAGTAGAGTTTGATCAATGGCACTCCACAACTGAACACAGGAGAGGAGAGGTGAGAAGAAGAAAGAGGAGGAAAAAGAAGAGGAAGCATCACAAACTTTCTCCTTTCACCTGCTCGTTGTTGTTGAGTCCTGGTGAGGGTTTGCTCTTGATGCCCTCGGTACCGCCCCGCGACGTCTCCTGGAAGAAGAGGCGGGGCATCCACATGGACATGACGATCCGCTTGTACTCCTTGCGAAAGTTCTGATTCAGCAAGCCATAGATGATGGCGTTAAGGCAACTGTTGAAGTAAGCCATGAAGTAGCTGACCACAAAGAGCCACTCAGGGATGCGTGGCGCCACCATTTCCGGGTTGATTGCAACAGCCAGCCCAATGAAGTTGAGTGGCGCCCAGCAGATGGCAAACAGCACGAACACCACAAACATGGTGATAAAGTTCCTCAGGTCGCTGGGCTTGATGCGCGGGCGCACCTCTGACTTGACCTTACGCCTTACCTGGATCACTAGGATCCAGATGCGAAGGTAGCAGAAGGTGACCACAGTGATGGGCACAAAGAAGTGGATGATCACCACTGTGATGGTATAGGACGTGCTGACTGTCTGCGCAAACGTGCATGAGTAGATGCGTGGGTCATACTGCAGTGAACCAACAAAGAAGTTGGGCACAATTGCCACTACAGTCAGTGCCCAGATAAGTGCTACTAAAAGCAGCGTGTTGCGGTAGCTGTACAGCTTGTCATAGGTGAAGCTGTGGCAGATGTAACAGTAGCGGTTGATGGCGATGCCTGTGATGTTGAAGATAGAGCCAATGACACTCAAGCCCATCAAGAAGCCACTCACCTAAGAGAGGGACACAGAGGGAGAGAAAGAAAGACGGGTAAAAGTAAGAAGATGACTATGCTGGGAATCAGTCAATTAATAATGGCTAATACATACTGTATAGACCAATCAGGATGACAAAGAAAAAGACTCAGGCACTGAGACAAGGTCAGAGTTAAAAGTGGAGTCATGGCTCACCTTGCACTGGGTCTCACCCAGTGACCAGCCATCATGGAAGATGGCATACAGCACCAGTGGGTAAGGGTAGAAGGCCACCACCAAGTCAGCAAAGGCCAGGCTCACCACAAAGACATTCCCTTTATAGGATAGAAGAAAAAGACAGAGAATCAAGCGTTGTTAGATCATATGAGGCTTTGATAGAAACTGTAACAACCTTGAGTACAGTAGCAGCTCCACATTGCAAGACCTCACCCATGGCAGCCTTCTTAACAGTATCAGCCAATCAATCACACTAACATTCACTTAGAAACACACAGGTGACAGTTTCCTGGCTCCCTGTCACCTGTGCCCACCAGATGAGTAAATCAAGATTAAGACAAACCCCTGATGACAAGGACAGAATATTAAGTGAAGACACACTAAGTACTATCAAAAAGGCATACAGCACACTTGAGAAATCGAGACTAGAGGATTTTATACCTACATTAGTTTTGTTGGTTATGTTATCTATTACTGTTATGTTATCTATGTTATCTATATGTTATCTCTCGTCACTGTGCTAATTGGATAAGAAAAGGTAAACGGCATCTGATTAACTTGTGAAAACTATCACCACTTCAAGTTACTTTCACTTTACCCGGACAAATAAGGTATATGACTGTCATATGCACTGTGTATGTATGATGTGTCAGGTGACACATCATACATACACAACCACTTCCATAACATTTTAGAATGTGCAGTTTGAAGTGCCTTGACGAACCAAGTACATGTACATGGCATTGCCACTATCACTTGTAGATTGGCATTACTGCTGTCTTCATTAATATTACAGGTGTTAAATGGAATGATAACCTCCAACTTGAATTGACTGCCACCTCAACAAAGCGGCCACAGAGAGGAAGGAAGGAGCAAGGTCCGTGTATATACTGGAAAATAGTATACCATGTAGAGCCCCTACGTGTAATTAGTATCTGATTATATCATCCTCCAATTCATGTTGATACCATAAAAGTTTGTCAGTAGAAAAATGAGACCATCATGCAGAAAACTGGTTTAGTCTGTGGTGGTTTCAGGCTTTTCATTCTCTGTATCCCCCCAGGTACGATTTGGCGTACGATTTGGTGAAGCTAATCAATATGGCAGATGGTGGTAATATGGAAGACAGGACTCCAACTGCTGGACCCTCTGCAACAAAACTAAAGAAGGAGCCTTTAACAGAAGAGGCTAAAAGAACTAAGAACGAAAGGGAGGGGAGCATGGGACCTGGAGCCCCATAGAGCCCCACAGACCGATTGATTTGAAATACCTGTTCCCTGGCCCCCTGGTACACAAAAGCCTGGAGCCCCAGTCACCAGACCCTGGGAGCCCCACAGACCCATCAGTGCGGAGCACTAGTTCTAAAAGAGGCTAAGAAGGAGAGTGACAAAGCACAGGGTAAAACCAGAGTTAACCGCGACCAGGCATTCACTTGTCGGAGAGCTACGGGAGCTGAAGGGGTTTAAGATTAACTGGCTTTCTTTCTCCTAGACATGTAAGTGAAATACCAATAAGGGTATCAAATTGTGTTACAGAAGCTTTTAACTATTTTTTAGGACCAGTGTGGGTTATATCTTCAGTTATGTGTAATAGCTTAGTACAGGTAGTTGATTACATAAATAAACTGTGCTACTAAGCTATGTAACCTACCATAGTAAATTAGTTTCACTTGTCGGTACATAGCCAGCTGCCGACAGAGTGCTACAGTACAGGGCTACAGTCGCATTTGCCTTTGCATTTGGTGAAGGGAACGAAACTGTCATAGCGACTTACATCAGTGAGCAGACCACGGCGTTCCCCCTGTCCAGTGTGTGTGGTTTGTAATCGCGTTGTTTATAGTCCACATTTGCTGTCTGGTTGCCTCGGTTATGTCGCGTTCATGTGTCCTTTCTTCTGCCTTCTTCTTTGATCGTCCGTAATTACCACATTTAATGCAACTCCATACTGTTATGTTATGTTACTTGATTTGTGTTTAGTTCGTTAGCGGTAGCATTTTCCATTACCTGCAGCTCGTAGCATCAGAATAGTAAAATGTTGGATAGTTTATGTTCACAACGATAGTGATCGCCCAAACATCTGTTCACCCGAATTATCAAAATATCTCTTAATAAATCTAACATGAGGCTATGTCAAACACCATTCAAAGCAATAGCTGCTCCTTTGTAACATATAGTCCAAATCAGAAGGTTTGTAAACAAACAGATTGGCTATACTTCCGGGTGGATAACTCGCACTTGTCGGCAGAGGAAATCGTTCGTTTTAAGCAGCGGTAAATACGAGTCAACTAAACAAAACATTAGCGATTATGCCGAAATCGGGTTGTGTTTGGGGCTGTAATGCCAAATATAGCTTGGTACATAATGGATTAGGTTTAGGCTTTTTCTGTTTTAAAGCAACCTAACGGAATCGGTGGATACAGATAATAGTTTACAGGCCGTCTGCATCTACAGAACTGGGGACAGGTTGGCAGCAACCACTTATGACCGGGTTTTGCGGCAGGCTTTTTCTTACAGGTCAGTAATAAAAAATTATAAACGTCGCTGTTGGGTAACGTGCAAGCTTGCTATACAGTCTCGGTTTTGCTAGTCCCATTTGGGTCTAGCACAGCAGTAGCTCCGTTGTGACTGGCACTGCACTGCCAGTCCCAAGGCGTTCCATTAAAAACCGTTTGGGTAAAATCTTTCACTTCATGTAGGTAAGGTTTCCTGACCGAAATTTTGCCAACATTATAAGCTTTCTGAAATCCTTGAGCCCTTTTCTGTTACATGAGTAAAACATATTGTCAAAGTGCCACAAATGTTTTATCCGCACGGTTTTTAATGGACCGCGGTTCTAGCACAGCACAAGTAGCACAACAACACACGCAGTGGTTTGTGATCTGGCTTTGCTATCATACCCTGCTTTACAGTCAAGATGCTTTACAATCGAGTCTGAAAGTAAATAACGAACAGTCCACAGTTTCTACTATAAAGCAAAACACTAAAGAATGACTGGTTTGAGGTTGCTTTGTTAGATCAGCACTTGAATTTGAACTTCTGCTCGCTGAATCACACTAACAGCCTACTTTGTGTCACTGGCTGTCACTGTTTGGCAATATAACATAATATAAAATAAAAACAGAAAGTTATGGTTAATTTGTATAAGACAGTGGCCAAAACAGAACTTCTAAGCATTTCTAAACATTTTGGTAAAATATAGTAGTTTGTGGACACATGCTTAAATAGGCTATATATTTAGGTTATGTTAGGTTATACACTAACAAATATCAACAGCAACGACATCAGGAACGTCTCGTTTTCGGTGGACAGCCAGAACTACATAATGTCTGTCATAATATAATCACAACAGCTTAAAAAGGGGTCTTACTTTGGTTAAATAACACGAAAAATACTGTAGCGCCAATGCAGCACCACCAACGTTATCCACCCGGAAGTAAGTTCTTTGTTGTTGTGACGTCACGCTGATATGGCCTATACACTAAGGGAGCATTCTTTATTGGGGTGAGGGGCATGGTTAATTTCAAGATATCATGAAAAAAATACATACAGCCCTTCCCACTAAAAAATTTAAACCACTGGTGAATTGCCAGCATCACATTTCTGTAGCTTGTGAGCTCTGGTTTACATTAGCTTGCTGGCTAACCGCTATGTCATAAACTGTGTGTCTGCGTGCGACCTCGCACATCACCCATATAGGTCAGTGGTGTCCTCAGCTATGAGGCCATGTCTTATCCAGATAGCAACCTATCAAACTTAAGTATATGCTTTTGAATGTTTCTGATCAAGTCAAATTTGACAGTGACCTGGTACTTTATCAGCCAGTCTGCCGTCATGATTATAAAAAAAGCTTCTGTACCCTGTCAAAAATGTCTCTATCCAGTATCAACCACATTTTTTACCAGCATAGCCTACTGCAGACCCAAATGATTTGGATCAACTTGGCAGCTTCTCATAAGATTCACAAGGCACTGCTTATTATCTGTATTAAACATACACATAAAATAGCATCTACAGTACGCCCATTGGCTTGGCTTTGTCCGGTGTATTTTGGAAAGTGGCTGAGGGAATTTCAATATGTGTGGTCAATAGAATGTGGTCCTGCAGTATCTGTCTGACCTCCACTCTACAGACAAAAATACTTTATTACATGCTAAAAGCTTCTATCCTGCTTCTCTTAAAAGACTTCTCCCCATTAGTCAATTTACAAGACTTAAGTGTATCTGTGACACTGATGAAAAATATGAAATAAACAAAACTCATATGTTATCAAAGTTCAGGGATAGACAATACAAGCCGGAGTGGTTGGATTCAGCTGAACAAAGGTTAGAGCAAGGTTAGTTTGCAAAAAACAAAAAAAAAGACATCCCTTGATTAATTTATTGTACTAGCTTCACCTCTAAAACTAGTACTATTAAAGCTGCAATTAGAGAAATTTTCTGACTACTAGATGGTGTCAGAAATTGCAACACATTTGTAAATAAGACACAGCAAAGCCGCTGCACTACGGAGGCCTACCAAGAACAAACATTGCAAAGCACCATGCATAAAAGCTAAGCTAACTGTACCTGCAGAGAAGTCTCGCTGGTCACCAGTCTCTCTCTCCCACAATGACAAGTGAAGAGGTAGGTAGCAAGTTTACTAGTTTACTAAATTTACTCCCTTGCTTCATCGATTCCACCATTTGGAGAACATTTTCAGGAATGGGAGGGGATGAGGGCTACTTTTAAACAGCGAGGGAGGTGCCAAGTTAGTTTAAAAAAAACTTGTAAATCTACTGAATGGAAAGCTACTAAAACATAACTGGCCTGCGTGTGTGGATATTGGTTTATATCATTATGTCTCAATGAAATCTCCACATAGCACACATTAGTTTCAGGATTGGTTATAATGTCTGATATCGGTTGTTGCAGATTTAAGACAAGTGGCCAAAATCACGGGTGAATTTTGAAGCCAATAAGGAAGTGGTGGCAGGCAGCAGTTCCTCTAACGTCCGCTTGTAGCTGGTTCCAAAAACACTCCAAACCCGGCCCAACTCCATGCAAGTCAATGGGACCACAACCCAACTAAAAATATAAGGTCAATACATTTTTTCGACAAGAGGTTATGGTCTCAATAGCTAATTTCTCTTCTTCTAATGTGGGTCCTTATGGTGATTTTCAAAATAAGTGTGTCATTAACGGGATATAATGGATATAAAACAGGGTAGTTTTCCTAGTGATTGACAGGTCGCCGATTATGGGCGAATAGTCACCCAGGTGGTCGGCATGCCTAACCCCCCCTTCCACATCCCTAAACGCCTCCCAGAGCCCCCAAGGCTAAAGGCACCTGGTCTAAAAAGCCCTTCAACCCTGCTGCTACACAGGCTGCCGGCCAGTTCCGGCTCCCAGTCAGCAGGCGAGGGGGAAGAAGAAGGCGTCTTAGCGGTCTAACCCGCCGCTAGAGGGATGGTCAGCTGTTCCCTGGCCCCCCTCGCTCTGTTCTTCAGTGTGTTCCAGGAGGGATCCCCAAGTGCTTCCCCGTCCTCTCTGCGATGTGTGGCCCCTGAGCTGCGTCAGCATGTCCCAGCCAAGAGGAGAAGGCTGTTCTCTGCTCCATGTCTCTCAAGCACACAGCCACACACTACAAATGAAACAAATAAAAATGTGTCCAGGCACTCAGCCGAGGGCGCAGTCATTCATTATTTCAGAACAGAGAAACGGAAAATCACCATTGCAAAATGAGTTGCTTCCCCCCTTATAACACCCTCAGAGGGGGCCGCCACTCTCTCTCTGGGGTGAATTGGCCCAGAGACGCTGTCCCGACACTATCAGGGTGCGCATGTGCAGTGGCGTCTGGTTGCACCGACTGGCCTCGGCCGCTGGAGGGCAGCGTTATACCACTGGAGGGAAAATGGGCACAGTCCTGCTCAGAAAAGTGATTACTACTGATGCCAGCTTGACAGGCGTATACGAGGGCAGGACAGTGAGTCCTTTTGACTCAACACTTTCTCCCATTCCTCAGGGGACATCATGTGCTTGGGAGGACAGACAATACTACCACAGTAGCCTACAGTATATCAACCATGAGGGAGGACTGCGTTCCCAGCAGTTATACATGCTGGCACGCAGACTGATATTGTGGAGCAATGCAAATCTCCTCTCCTTGAGGGTGATGCATGTCCCTGGGGCTTGAAATCTGGGAGCGGATTTGCTGTCCAGGGCCAATCCTCTTACAGGGAATGGAAACTGCACCCACACTACACAGTGTCCGCTGTTTTTCTCTCTACATGATCAGGATGCACCACTGGGAGTAGACACGTTAGCGCAAGACTGGCCACGCGCTCTGTTGTACGGGTCTCCCCCGTTGGCCCTGATTCCGCCCACTCTTTTCAGGGTGAGGGAGAATCATTTGAGGTTGATCCTGATCGCTCCTCACTGGCCATCAATGCACTGGCTGGCGGAGGTTAAACAACTCCTCTGCAGTCAGCTGTGGTCCCTCCCATTACAAAGAGATGTTTTGTTACAAGCGTGCGGGGAAATATTTCATCCTCACCCGGAACGGCACGTGAGTGGGTTAATTTGAGTACTACAGGGCTTCCCCAGAATGTTATAAATACCATTCAGAATGCTAGGGCGTCCTCCACCAGATCTTTGTATGATTGTAAATGGAGGATGAGGAATGGTGTGTTAAGGCACAGGAAATTCCTTTCCAGTGTTCGGTGGGTTTGATTCTATCCTTCCTTCAGGATTTAATAAGCAGAGAGCATTTTCTACTATGAAAGTGTACCTGGCCGCTATTGCTGTGTGCCATGTTGGCTTTGGGGGAAAGACAGTGGGTCAGCACCCCCTTATGTGCCGGTTCATGAAAGGGGCACGAAGGTTACTGTCTCCAAACCTGTTTCCCCTTCCTGGGACTTGGCAGTTATATTGGAGGCTCTAGTAAGCCACCCATTTAAGCCAATTGAGCAGATACACATGAAGCCGTTGTCGGCAAAATGGTTTTATTGTTGGCTTTGGCTTTGGCAAAACGTGTGAGCATCCTGCATTTATGCGGTTTGCCGAATTTAAGGTTGACCTTGCAGCCTGACCCTAAGGTAATCAACTCAAGCTTACCTGGGTAAGACCATTACAAATCAAAGGCTTTCCCACTGGATAGTGGGGGCTATTGCACTGGCCTACTCGAGCATGGGTTGTCAGGCCCCAGCTGGCTTACGTGCGCACCAACTTCCTGGGCCCTGTTTAGGGGGGTCTTTATTCAGGATATCTGCGCTGCAGCTAGCTGGTTCTCGGCTCTCACATTTGCAAGGTTTTATAAGTTGGATGTCACTGCTCCGAGTCTTGCTCATGCCGTCCTGAGCGTTGGCTCTTTGGTGGAATTGTCTGGCTCTAGTCCAACATAGGGGAGTTTGGCAGTCTGTCTTCGAGATAAGCTTGTCTGGCAATACGGGAGTCTCCATATCTCCATATCCCATGGTGAGTTCCCAAAGAGAACTTTAGGTTACTTGCGTAATCTTGGTTCTCTGAGTAGCATGAATGAGATGTCTCACCAGACTGCCCTTCTTGCTGTTGGGGTGAAGCGAGAAGAGGTGTGCTTATTTTGAATGACGAGTGACACAGCATCAGCCTGATATAAAGGGGGGAGGGTCCCGACGCAGACATCACGACTGCCAGCCATTCAGGGATGGTGTAGTGGAATAAGTGCTTCTGAGAATATGCTAGGGGGCGTATCCCATAGTGAGACATCTCACTCATGCTACTCAGAGAACCAGGTTATGCAAGTAACCTAAAATTTTTGGAAATACCAGAGAAGACTAAATTATCATGCATACTTCTGGTCTGTATATCCAGGATGGTTTCTTTCATTATCTTGTATTTTTGTCTTGAATTTATTGATGAAAGTCGTGCTCCCATAGCATGGAGTTGGGCTGGGTTTGGAGTTTTTCTGGAGCCTGCCTCAAGCGGACATTAGAAGAAAGATACAGTGTCACATACCTTGGGCTAGGGCTGAGGCTGGGTCCTTGTTGGGACCATGTCTCCTTAACCCTGAGAAGCACACAATATAACTGTGTGTGTTAAACATACCCAAACCACAGATTGTGGTGAATAATGTCCATAGAGTCCGCCACATATGTCCCCCCAGAATTCACCATAACAGAGAAAGTCAACGTGGAGGGGGACGGATGGCCCGGCCGCAATGGCTCCGCAGAACGAGAGCGGGGGCCGGGGCGCCTGCAGGAGGAGCCTTGGGGACCCTGCGGCGGCGTGGGGGTAGGGTGGGGGGTGGAGGCAGGGCAGGGGGGCGCCCCCGCTGCGGGGGTAGGGCCAGGCGAATGGGTCGGTCCAAGTCCAGGTGAGCTGGTTTGAGGCGGTCCACGGAAACGTGCTCCGGCTTGCCGCCGACGTCCACCATGAAGTGCTTGTCTCCAGTCTCCAGGACGCGGAACAGGCCATCGTAGGGAGGTTGCAGGGGCCCACGGTGGGCATCGTGGTGGATGAAAACGTACCCTGCCGACTGCAGACTTGTGGGGACGTGAGACCGTGGGAGGCCGTGATGCGAAGTGGGGACCAGTGCGAAAACACTGCCGTTGTCCCGGAGCGTGGCCCGTTGGCTGGCTGCAGACCAGGGAGCCGTGGTGTTAGGGATGAAATCCCCTGGGACCCGCAGCGGCTGGCCGTAAACCAGTTCGGCAGATGAGGACTGGAGGTCCTCTTTAGGGGCAGTCCCGAGGCCCAGCATGACCCACGGGAGCCTGTCGACCCAGCTGCTGTTCTTGAGGCTGGCCCGAAGAGCAGTCTTCATGGAGCAATGAAACCACTCGCACAACCCGTTGGCCTGTGGGTGGTACGCGGTGGTGCAGTGGAGCTTCACCCCCAGGCCCTCTGCGACTGCGTTCCAGAGCTCGGACGTAAACTGTGGCCCTCGGTCAGATGGGGTGCCGAACCGGGTGACACAGGACCCGATGAACGCCCGGGCCACCTCGGTGGACGTCGTTGACGACAGCGGGACGGCTTCCGGCCATCGAGTGGTCCTGTCCACCATGGTGAGGAGGTAAGTGAAACCGTGGGAGGGGGGAAGGGGGCCCACCAGGTCCACGTTGATGTGGTCGAACCTCCTTTCGGGCACCGGGAACTGCGCCAGGGGGGCTTTGATGTGGCGGTGCACTTTAGAGCTCTGGCACTCTAGCAGTCTCTCATGTCTTTTTTGAGCCCGTGCCAGACGAACCTGGCCGCCACCAGCTTTATAGATGGCTTTTTGCCTGGCCCGTCGTTCCCTCTGGGCCGGGCAAAAAGCCATCTATAAAGCTGGGCTGACCCATGGAGACGTCGCACAGGAGTGTGTCGTGCCGGCGTCGTCGAAAACCATGTCCTCCAGCTGCAGCCCTGTGACAGCCGTCTTGCAAGCCTGCACGTCCGGGTCGGCGGCCTGATCAGCTGCCATGCGAGCATAGTCAAGTCCCAAGTGAACGGCCCCCACGATGGCCCGGGAGAGGCAGTCGGCGACAAGGTTGGCTTTGCCAGCAACATGCCGTATGTCCGTGGTACTGGCAGCCGTCCAGCAGGAAACGGAAATGTCGAATGGTGAGGAAGAGGCCGAGGAGCTCCCGATCGAAGGTGCTGTACTTCCGTTCACTGGGGCGTAACTTGCGGCTGAATAAAGCGAGCGGTTGCCAGGCACCACCCACCCACTGCTCATGCACTGCGCCGACGGCATAATCCGAAGCGTCCGTAGTGATGGCGATCGGGGCCGTGGGTGACAGGTGCACCAGCATTGCGGCGTTAGCCAGAGCAGTCTCTGCGTCCATAAATGTCTTGTCCCTCTCTGCGGACCAGTCCACCGTGTGTTTGGGGGTCTTGCCTTTCAGAGCCTTGTACAGGGGTCGCATGAGTCGAGCAGCTTGGGGGATAAAGTGGTGGTAAAAGTTCACCATGCCGAGGAACTCCTGCAGGGACTTGATCGTGAGCGGGCGCGAGAAGTTCGTGACAGCGTCCACCTTCGACAGGAGGGGGACTGCCCCGTCTTTGGTGATGCAGTGACCAAGGAAGTCGATGGTGGTCAGCCCGAACTGGCATTTGGCTGGGTTGACGATCAGCCCATGCTGGCTGAGCCGCTTGAAGAGAGTCCGAAGGTGGGACAGGTGTTCCGCTTTGGAGGTGCTGGCGACGAGGATGTCGTCCAGATAGAGGAAAAGGAAAGGCAGGTCACATAGCACCGAGTCCATGAGGCGCTGGAAGGTCTGTGCGGCGTTCTTAAGGCCGAACGGCATGGGCAGGAACTCGAACAGTCCGAATGGGGTGATCACCGCCGTTCTGGGGACGTCCAGCGGGTGCCGGGTGGTATCCACGAATGAGGTCCACTTTGGAAAAGATGACTTTCCCCGCCAGGTGGGCGGAAAAGTCCTGGATGTGCGGAACCAGGTAGCGGTCCGGCGTCGACACGTTGTTGAGATGGCGGTAATCGTCGCACGGGCGCCATCCGCCGTTGGGCTTCGGGGCGATGTGGAGGGGTGAAGCCCACGGGCTGTTGGAGCGGCGAATGATGCCGAGGCGGTGGGCTGCGTGAGGTCCAGGAACTCGGCAAGAAGACCGAGAAACTTGTCCGCGGCGGAGAGCATGCTAGACAGTCTGATGGAGTCTGCTCCGCTGAGTGTACACGCGTATGAACTGAAGGTGACAGCATCCATCAAGCGGCAGTGTTTGACATCCACCAGCAGTCCATAGGCGCATAGGAAATCCGCGCCGAGGAGGGAGACGGTCACTTTCACTGTGACAAAATCCTGGGGATGCGGCTGCCGTTAGTGGCTTCCATGGGGGGGGCGTGTCCGCCGGCCAGGATGTCCACTCCCGATGCGGGCAGGACACTCCTCTGTGCGCCCGTGTCGCACAGGAAACGCCGTCCGGAGATGGTGTCCTGGATGAAGGCTGATGGCTCAGGGCCACTACTGAGCGCCGGCCCCGGCACTTCCCGCCACGCTGAAGCCGCATGGCGATCGGCACCGCTTGGCTTGGCTTTGGGCCCAAACTTTACGTGGTAAAAACACAGGTCCTGCCGCCGACGAGGAGCTGTTGCTACAGCGGCGACCGTTGTGCCTCCAGGCAGTGGTGAAAGAGCTGGGGCAGGAAGCAGCGCGGCCGCGCAGTGTTGTTGACCAGCCAGGAAAAATTTATCAGCCTCCTCAGCCAGAGCACGGCAGTCAGTGATGGCGGTGTTGGCCAGGGCAGCCCGTACCTGGGAAGGCAGCTGTCGCAGGAACAGGTGGACGAAGAGGAAATCGGGTTTGTGCCCACCCAGGAGATCCAGCATCCTGTCCATGAGCTCAGACGGCTTGCTGTCGCCGAGGCCTTGCAGAGAGAAGAGCCGGCTAGCCCGCTCGGCGTCGGAAAGTTCAAAAACTTTCAACAGATGGGCTTTGAGTGTCTCATATTTAACCTGCTGCGGGGGAGTTTTCAGGAGGCTCACCACTCGGGATGCAGTTGAACTCCCGAGGGCCGACACCACGTAAAAGTAATGGGAGGATCCACGCGGCTACAGCTTTTGTCATCTTCATTCAGCCCAAACTTTCCCAGTTGTACGCTCCAGCAACATTCAACAAGGCAAGCCGTATTAGGCAAGACAGGACATATTCTACAGTTGTAGAAAACACGTTAATTATACAAACAAACAGCAGCAGCCCTCAGGTCCGAGTCGCAGCAGAGCCGCGCCACCAGAAGTCACAAGACTCCATTGTAGCGTGGAAGCCATGAATACAGGTTTTCTCGAAGGGAAACTGCGTTAGTCGCCATGTTCGTGAAGAGCTGTCACTGGAAACGTCCAGCAGACAAACGTCGGGGTCACCAGTGTAGAAGCGGCAGGAATGTGGAGACGGACAACTTCTCTCGTTGACTACACCAACTCGTGTGTCATTTATTTGAAACCCACAGAGCAAGACTATTTACATCGCGCTGCCCAAAAACACAACACTACGTCTAGCTGACGTCACTCAGAAAACCAGACTTTCTTAAAGGGACCATGTCTCCTTAACCCTGAGAAGCACACAATATAACTGTGTGTGTTAAACATACCCAAACCACAGATTATGGTGAATAATGTCCATAGAGTCCGCCGCACTCTCATCTTTTCTCCTCATACGCAAGTTGGAAGGACAGAGTTAGGTGTTAAACAACCTACCTATGGAGCTAAAACGCTGTTATCCTCAGTATTTTTTTATTATCCTCTGTCAAGAGTGGGAGCTCTTGCACATTGTATCACAGCATCCACAGGCCGACCCCAACAAGTTGGCACTGATATAGTGCAGTGTACTGGGAGCTACTGAAATGAAATTATTGCACAACATACACACATGTAAGTGTGCACACACAAATCCCTCAACTAAACACATATTTACATTGTAGAAGGTGGTAGAGCTGTGAAATGAACAATTTATAATAAAGACTAGAGAAGAATAAAGAATAAAGACTAGCAAATTGGGGAGGGGAGGAGAAGGGAACACCACTCGCTCATTAGCATTGTGTTCCAGTTGCATACTGATGTAGAGTGAATGAGAGAGAGACAGAGGAAGAGAGTGATATATAAAGAGAGAAGAGGACTGTTGTCGTTTCCTTTAATGTTTCATTTCAAATACAGTTTTTTTTGATTGCCAAGACACATTTCTTGAAATTATGCTCCATTTCCCAAAACTCTAAACACAAATGCATAACTGCACACTCATCTTCACAAACTTCAAACTTCCATGTCAAAACCAAACTCTCCACTCAAAACCATGTAATCTTACATCTAAACCAAACTTTGCCTTCAGACATCACACAAAAGCCATCAAATACACATACACTACAAAATAGCCATTACACACTGGTGAGATCAATTCAAAACACTACCGTAAAAACCTGTTACTGCAATGAATAATGGCGCTTATGGTTTTCCCCCAGAACAACCTCTTTACATGATGAACACAATATAAAGACACAACACATGTATACATTTTCAAAATTTTTAATTTCTCAATGTACTGTAGTAAAATAAACTGAAATTGAGTGAAAAAGTGAAAAATATGCAACTGATAAAGAACGTAGAATACAGTAAAATCATTTCCATGTATTTACCAATATACAGTAAACCAATGAAAAAAAAAAACAGTTTGTACATAAAGAAAGAAATCACATTTATTCTGCCTCAGCATCCCGTCTCTGGTCTGGGTCAGGCCAGAGATTCTCATCAACATCACATCACATCACAAAACAAGTGAACTGACCCATGGCCCTTTTATCTATCTATCCTGAGGTTCTGATTGGTGTGTGAACAATTTTGAGGTGTTTCCACCTGGGGAATTGTGTGTTAACTGGGTTCAAGCTGTGATGACTTGAGTTAATGATATTGAATGCCAGTGCTTTCTAAATGAGCACATGGTGCAGCCAGTGATATATGAAGGGATTTGTGTGTAGAGTTGTTCACAAAAAGTTCAACAAATCTGAATCGTGTGGAAACAGGGGAATAGTGTTTATAGTTTTGGGAAAAGGGTCTGTCTTTTGGTAGATGGCGTCATGGTTTGGGATGTTTAGTTAATAGGCCCAGTTATAGTGTGTAAGCGATCGAGAAAAACTGTAAGCAAAAACAGAGCCAAAGCTTACAAAATTTCACTCTTGCTCATGCATACACACGCACACAAAATCAAATTCTACCAAATGACAAAAACAGCCTGGTGCGTAATACATTCCACAGCTGAATAACATGGGCAAAGTGGAAAAAAGGAGGTCTGTCATCACCGCAAATTGTTTTGCCAAAAGAATGGCAGAAAAAGAGAAATCTTAGGGTACAACCGATTTAGGCATAATGATAGCCTATAAGCCAGAGCTGTAGACTTGAGACTTGGACTAGAGTTGCGAAAATCAGGACTTGGATTCATCTGCTGTGAGACTCGACTTACTTGCAACTTGACTGCTTCAAGACTCAACTTGACTCGAGACTTGAAAGCAAAGACTTGATCAGATTTAAATTGGTAAAACCCTGGAGCAGTTGCTTATGCAAAAACAGGCTTTTAATGTATCGCTTTATTGCTTTACGCTCGGTTCTGCCTCTGCTTTTGTTTTGGAGTAACCTTGATAACTGGCTGGGCGCTGCCAAACTGGTGTGGATGGTGACAGCTGGTAGCCTATAGGCTGCCTAATGATGAGCCAAGCTAACGCTGGTGACTGTTAAGGAATAAAAAAAAAGAATACATCACTTAGGTGTAAATGTTTCCATATAGACCTAAATGTTGTCTAAAGCATAAACACGCGGCCAAGCCTCCAGCCACTCTCCAGTGGGATGAAAGCAGCGAACAACTCAGAGAAATTAGAGAAATTGTGTGGCTGAGTTCAGAAAATAAATAAAAATAATAAATGTATATGAATAATAAAATGAGTAGCTTACATTTATTTCTATGGCTTTGATGTCTTCTTTATGTTGCGCACACGCACAGCAGCCACCAGAATACAAATTCATTTTTTATCATCATCATAATTTTTTATAGTTTTCGTTTCGATAGATAAAGATGTTTTTCATTTTTACAAATATTAAAGATTATTATTGATGCCATTTCGTCTGTGTATTGTACCTGCAATTATGAGAAAACCTGTATTCATGGCTTCCACGCTACAATGGAGTCTTGTGACTTCTGGTGGCGCGGCTCTGCTGCGACTCGGACCTGAGGGCTGCTGCTGTTTGTTTGTATAATTAACGTGTTTTCTACAACTGTAGAATATGTCCTGTCTTGCCTAATACGGCTTGCCTTGTTGAATGTTGCTGGAGCGTACAACTGGGAAAGTTTGGGCTGAATGAAGATGACAAAAGCTGTAGCCGCGTGAATCCTAACGTTGATTCTACTCAACCTGTGGACGCAATGCATGGGCGTCAACCTCTACACCGGAGGGCGTCCAGAAAGAAGGCTGAGGATGAGAGGCAAAAGAGGTGTTCAACAACAACTACACCGTAAATTCAACAGACGACCCTTACCATCAATCTTGTTTAGCAATGCTTGCTCTTTGAGAAGTAAAATTGAGGAACTGCGTTTGAATGCAAGGATTTGTAATGAATATCGGGAGTCCTGCCTTATGATCTACACAGAGTCGTGGCTGCAGGGAGATGTCCCTGACTCACTTATTGAGGTGGAAGGCTTTTCCACTGTTCGTTCTGACAGAGACACTAACTCTGGAAAAACGAAAGGTGGGGGTATCTGCATCTTTATTAATGATGATTGGTGCAGAAATTTCACCATTAAAGAAAAGGTATGTGACCCTGACCTCGAACTAGTCTGTTTAAGTGTACAGCCCGTTTACCTGCCGAGGGAGTTTGGAAATATTTTTATCTGTGTAGTCTCTATCCTGCCTAGTGGAAATGCATCCAGAGCTGCTTCGCGGGTGGCGGATTGTATTCATCAACAACTACAAAATAAGCCTGACGCTCCTATATTCATATTGGGTGATTTCAATCACTGCCAGTTAGAAAAAGTATTACCTGGATTCGAGCAGTATGTCAAGAGCAGCACGCTGTTTTAAGGGCATCAACTTCATCATTAGCATTATTTGCTATGCTATCCTAATATGGTTTGGTAATCTGTCAGTAAAATTAAAATCTCAAATTCTGAACCTCATCAGCAGAGCAGGAAAAATAATGGGTGTACGGTCCCCATCTTCTCTGCAGGACATGTTTGAGGACACAGTGGTTAGACAGGCTCAAAAAATTGCGTTCTTCATAAAGACTACGAGTTGATGCCATCGGGTAGAAGGTACAGATTACCAAACTGTAGATTCAACAGATATAAATTTTCTCTGGTTCCATTGTCGATCAAATTACTGAACAACAGGCCTAAATAGCCTAATAGGAGCTCACTCTTGGTCACAATGGCAGGTTAAATTGTATTGTTTGAACTGAATAATATGTACGATTGTGACTTTCTTTCTGGTATTGGGAATTGTACATGTGGCAGGCCCTACTTGTTATGAAGGTTAGGATGCACTTTAACGTGGTGTGTCTATGTGTGAGTAATATGTCACTTAATGTTGTGTACAATGGAATGTACTGACAGCAGCTTTCTTTACGGTCCAAGACAAATTTCTCTGCGGAGACCAATAAATTGAATCTTGAATCTTGAATCTTGATGGTCAGTAAGACAGAAAGTCAACTTACTCAACACGATCCGTGAATAGTTTGGTTAAACAATCTGAGTGAAGTTTAATTGTGTTTTACGTTCATCTCTTCCCTGAACAAAGAAAACCCACTTTGAAACCTGTTCCACTCCAGATCCCAGTACTGGGCATTTTTTAAAAACTTTTAAAACAAAAAGTTAAAAAAAAATGCCGCGGACGTTGTCCAAGTAGTCCATTTTGTCCAACAATGTCTGAAATAATTGCAATATTTGTGTGAAGAATTCCCTGTAAGTCTCCTTTTTCCGCGGTTGCCACACTCTCCTCCCTTTCTGACTGTCCTTCCCAATTGTGCAATCCTTATAAGCAGCTTGGATGCGTGGGGCGTGTAACACACACCCAGGAGATTGCTGTGAATGGAGGAAGAGGTTGTTGTATCTTGATTGAATCTGGATCTTCAGTTTAACAATTGATTGTCTTTTTGCGTTCTTGCCAATGTAAGTTGAGTCATTACATTAATTTGCAATAGGAAATACGGTCTGATCAATGTCTGCTAAATCCTATACGGCCGACGCACAGTATCCTGGTGCTCGGCCAAATTCATACGCGACGTCATCATTCAGTTTGTTTGTGATACAGGACATTAACTATCGAAACCACATATGTCATCAATCACCAAGCATGCCAATAATGTTTGAACCTCTGAACCCAGTGAGTGGGCATCAAATTAACCAGCAAAATTAAAGTTGTAAAATAAAAGCCCTCAAACTGCAAGGGGTAGCATTAGAACCCAACTGGAAAAATAATCTGCTCACTCCATCTCTGGTCATGGGATCATCACTATCATAGTGTTATCCACTGTCTTGCTTCACCCAAAATTATGGTCAGCAGCCGCCACTGCTTCAGAAGTATTATCTCTCGCTTGTTGCTTCCTCTGTAATTAGCTTATACTGATTGGAGCAGACACCTCCGTCACCAGACACTAGCTTACCCCGGAACTACCTCCAGGCCTTGCCTGCCTTCTCCGTAGGTAAGGTGTTTAGTGAGGTCAGCGGTACACTCTAGCCTGTCCCCTAACAGTAGAGTTAGCTCCTCTGTAGTAGCTAGTATCCTTACTGGCTTCTACTTTCCAGCTAGCTCGGCTCCCATGTTAGCCTCGCTTCATCAGGCAAGCTAACAGTATGCTAGCTAGCTCGGCACATTATCACTCCAGATAATTGGCCACAGCTTTTAGCATACCAAATGGACACAGCTGCCAAGCTGCCTCCCACCATGAGGGAAGAAGGTACCAGCGCTCGTCTCTGCACTTGCGGAAGTAAAATTTCGGGCAATGACACACACCAGGTCTGCTCCGCTTGCCTCACTGTGCCCGGTTTACAGTAAGGAGCCTCCGTTGTAGGATAGCTCGCCAGGCTAGCCTCTCAGAGAGGGATCCCCTTCTCACTGCCGCCATCGAGGAACAGCAGCTCGGTGCGAGTGATGAGGGAGCCCCCAACCCAGTAAACCAATGCTGGGGCTCAGCGCTGGATGTTTCAGACCCAATGGCTGAGGGGCCCCTCCTGCTTGATTGCGAAGAGGAGGAAGTGTCGGTTGGAAAGGGATTTCTTGTGTCGGTTAAGGATGATGACAACTCCTTTTTTGTCCCCTTGACTCAGACTGTCAGTGTTAGTCCTCTCAGCATGTCGGCTGCTAAAGGAGAGAGGGAGGGCACACCACCCCTTCTCACTCTCAGTGTAGACATATAAGATGTGCAAACGTGCTGCTGGAAAACTGGACATTCCTTGGCCTACGATTGTGGAAGAGGCCCCCAGGTCATGCTACGAGGGGAAGAAATTGACCCAAGCCAAACGGGCTGCTAGGCAGCTCCTTCCAGTTTGCCCTGAACTCCTGGAGGAGGTCGCCATCTCCTGGATGGAGAATCTCTATTCCAGCGAGACCCCCATCCAAGGGGAGTCTTCTCTGGATTTTGAAGGGATGGAAAAGCATGCCATGGCTTGTATGCCGCCGATGGAACCATTGGTGGCAGCTCACCTCCACCCAAAGCTGTCATCTGCATTGTCCAGGACACCCACCCTGCCGTCAAAAGCAGACTGGTTCCAGTCTACCATGACTGAGAGGGTATATAAGGCAGCAGCCGTGGCAGTGAGAGCAATTAATGTCACTTCGATGCTCACTGCTGTCCAGGGGCAATCCTCTTTATGGGGAATGGAAACAGAGAACGCACAGTGTCTGCTGTTTTTCTCTCTACGCGATCAGGATGCACCACTGGGAGTAGACGTGTTAGCGCACAACTGGCCTTTATTGTACGGGTTTTCCCCGTTGGCCCTGATTCCCCACACTCTGTTTAGGGTGAGGGAGAATCGTTTGAGGTTAATTCTGATTGTTCCTCACTGGCCCTCAATGCACTGGCTGGCGGAGGTGAAAGAACTCCTCTGTGGACAGCCGTGACCAATCCCATTACACAGAGATCTGTTGTCAAAGGCGTGCAGGGAAATATTTCATCCTCACCCGGAACGGCTCGCTCTATATGCGTAGCCTGTGAGTGGGTTAATTTGAATACTACAGGGCTTCCCCAGAATGTTAATAAATAAATACCATTCAGAATGCTAGGGTGTGCTCCACCAGATCTCTGCATGATTGTAAATGGACGGTGTTTGAGGAATGGTGTACTAAGGCGCAGGAAATTCCTTTCCAGTGTAGGGTGGGTATGATTCTATCCTTCCTTCAGGATTTAATCAATAAGCAGAAAGCATTCTCTACTATGAAAGTGTACCTGGCCGCTATTGCTGCATGTCATGTTGTCAACTCGGTTCCTGGGTACGAAGTATCTGTCAAAAGTGTCTTTTACTGTATTATACAGTTGCCTGTCTGCGTCCGACAGAGCTTGCCCACAAATGTCATTGGCTTCGTCGCCCATGCAGTAGACCAACATGTTTACCAGGTTAGCCTGTGAGCTGATGTGTAGGTTGCTAGCCAGTCGAAATCTTTCAAACCTCCTAATCCATTTTTCCCACTCCTGGGGTCTTGAAAAGTTGAATGCCTCAGGTGGTTGGATCGTGAAGGTGGCGTTTGGGGGTGCACTTGGAGCTGGCTGGGGCGGCTGCGATGTCCTTGCGTTCTCATCCTCCATGCTGTTGCCGTGCTGCTGCTAACGCTAGCTAAAGCACTTGCTAACTAACACACTTCGCCTGCCTCTCTGTCTCTCTCTTTTTTTTTCTTTTCTGCCTGCTCTCTCTCACCCGTACTGCCGCATCACTTCTGACACCATGTCGTGTTTTTATTAACACAGATTCACTACGGCAGTAGAGATCTCACCAAAGGCTGCTTTATTGACAGATCTTGCATACAACTCGGGAAAGTAACTCTTCTTCTCCCCTACTGTTAACTCTCGGAACTCTGTAACCGACCCCCAGTGCCATCTGGTGGCGTACTGTCACAACTGCACCAATTGCAATACACCACAAAAGTCACAAACAGCATAGATAATCAGATTAAGAACAGGGGATACAGGTGTTGCTTAAACATGTGGCAGCTCTTTTATGTTTTATGGAAAAATGGTGTTCCCATTATTTTGGCCAGTGAGTGTATATTGAACATTCATGTGTAATAGGTGATAAAACCAAATGTTGGCTGATTCAAGGCTGATGTGCCTCAGAGAGAGAGACAGAGAGCTTTCTCTTCAATGTGAAAACTCCTAACCTCCACCTGGCTTTGTGGGGTCATTGGTTTGTAAAATACAGTAGAATAAATTGGCAGCCTTGTATGCATGACCTTATGCTCGACTGCATATCAACTTAAACTTCAACTCAACTTCGAAAACACGTATTCACTCAAAATCAGGTTCATCACTGGGTTGAAGCTCCATGCTCAAATGCTATGAGATCACATTCATCTACAGACACACAGGCACACACACACACACACAGACACACACCCACGCACACACACACACTCACACACACTCAAACTGGTTTGCCTTAGTAATCAAAAAAGTTAGCCTCAGCTAACAGTGATGCTTATACAGGGCAATGCAGGCCTCTGGGCTATAAGGCTGGGAAATACAACACTGGATGAAATTCCAATGTTACTGTCTAGGGCTGCTATGCCAGAGGTTACCCTGCTGAGTGCAAGCGAGATGTTTGCACAACTGAAAAGTAGTTTTTTACATGACCACATATATATATTTTTTTTGTCACATGCAGTTCTTCACTGTTAGAAGGGGGAGTAAGGAGACAGCAGTTATCAGGTTCTGAAACACCATAAGAAGTGCTATACAGCCATTAAAACACTGGGATTGGTGTGTAGGGTATGCTCAATACTAATTTCAGTGTTTGGGAGCACTTTAAACACGATACTTAGGTTTTGAAACAAAAAATGGCAAATCAATACAAAAGTGAGGGTTTCTGAGCTATATCCTGTTTCAAGTGTTTCAATACGAGTCTACATGAGTGAGTGTGTACAGTATGAGTCTAAGTAAGGGATAATGTACAGCGAGCGGGTCATTATTGCAAAATAAACCCCGACAGGGTGATGCAGGACCCCGACGCGAAGCGGAGGGGTCTTGAATCACCCTGAAGGTGATTGTATGTGCTATTGCACTGAGCACAAGAAATCTGACTCTGTAACTGTCATAATGTATTGTAAATACGAGGTATCCTGAGCATATATTTAAAAACAGAAAGAAAGCAATCGGGTGATCCTCGGTACCATGAAAAAGCATGAAAATATCATCACTGTACCTCTTCCAAGTGATAACATTGAGGAGAACTTATCTATACCCTGCGGAAGTACATGTTTGTGAAAAAGGCCTATATACAACAATTCAAATATCTTGCCAGAGCTGCTGAGAATTACATTCATTACATTATGAACATCGTCTTTACATTTTAAACATCAGTAAGTATGTGTAGCACTATAACAATGACGTATTAATTCTCTCACACAGTGGCTTCACATTCACGGCTAAGTTTTTATAAGAGGAAGACACCATTCTTACTGTTTTCACAATTGGTTGCAATTATTTATACTGAGTTTTCAAAACCCTTAATGCAACTGTCAACACGAAGATGCTGTTTAACTAAACAGTTAATTTCATGCACAAAATGCAATCAAGCTATCAAAACAATGAAGATATGAATAAGTCAACCAAAACAGCATGCTGTCATCTGCCGAGTATAGTATTTGGCCAGAAAACACTAAGAACAGCTATCAACACTGCATTGAGCCTTTGTATTATGTTGACCCATGTGATTTAGTATTGCTTTATTTGTTAATGGAGAGTACTACAAAGTTCTATAAAGTGGTTAACACTGTCAATCATAGGCTGCAGTATCACAAAGCTTATCCCTTTAGTTAGTTTCTCCTCAGTAAATCTGTAACTCAATAGGTAAAGCATCAGCATCTCATGTGGAAGATTGTGGGTTAAAATCCAGGCTTGTCCTTTCCGAAGTCATCAAGAATAAGGGGCATATTTCCCAATAGAAAGTTTGGCCATTGTAAATAACTTCAACCATGTGGTTACACATGAAATGATAAACTTGACAGAAGTCATGGGCCAACACAAAATTGGCCGTAACTAATCAATTGCGTGTCTGATCTTGACAAATTGTTTGTGTGTGTCTGTCTGCCTTTTCTACCTTCTGTAATGTTTTGTCTATCTGTCTGTCTTTTCAAATTGTGCTTTCAAATTGTGCCCTCTTGTATTTAGGGGTCCAAGCACGTAGCACTGGAACCCTATTGTTTTTGCTGGAATTCTTTCTTTCTTTCTTTCTTTTTCTCTGCTAAAATTGTCTGCAGCTAAGGAAACGGAAATTCCTACAGCAACCACATTAAACCCGCTTTAAATGTCTTGATTTTCTGCCATTTTGACCCACTTTAAATGTCTTGGTTTTCCGTCATTTTGAATTCTTTAAGTAACACTTTTTTTGCAACTCCTCCTAGGCCGTTTATCTGATTCACACAAAACTTGGTGTGGACAATCTTGGGACCGTCCTCTTTAAAAGTTGTATAAAGGTTATTCAAATGGTTTGGCTTTTATCAAAACACGCCTTAAAGGATAACGCTGGTGTTTTTTAATGCATTTCTTCAAAATCAACAATGCGTTTGCTCTACACCCATTACTTTTCGACTTCCCACATACCCTTTTTAGCCTTCAAACCGGAAGTCATTGGCTCATCCTTTAACACGCAATTGTGCATAACTCATTGACCATTCATCTAATCAAGCCAAAATTTGGAACACATGTTGAGGAGTGTTGCTTGAGCATGCGCACAAAAGCATTTTGAGCTCATAGTGGGCGTTACAAATGCAAAAAGTTTATATCTCATAATTGACTGCATCGATTTTTATGAAATGTTGTACACATGTTCTTGGGTGATGTCCAAATCAATCCATGAAATTTGGTCATGATTTATTAAAGTGGACGTGGCTTATTGCATAATAACCAAATCTTCACAGATATTAACATTAAAACTTCAAAAATTCATAAAAAATCAGTCCTAGAGAGGCTGAAGTGAGATAAATCTTTCATACACCGGTACCTACCCCCGATTCTTAACTTGCCCCCCTCTGTTTATAGCAAAATCTGACTGTGATCCCATAGCGTTGTCCTCCTAAAAGCCCTTTCACACCAATAAAAATCTTTTTTTATAAATTTCCGTGCGAGTAATCCGCACGGAAATTTATAAAAAATGATTTTGTGGGTTATAATGGAAGCTTGCACACCAGGGCAGAACTTACGTGCGGCAAGAAAAAAATTCGGAAGACTTTGTCTTCTGTGGAATTCCGTCTGCGAAAATATACGCTTGACCAATGAAATCTTTTGCTTTCTATGATGTCACATTTTCAGATATTGTCCTGGGCTGAAATAAATATGTGTGGCTTTCGATCACTAAAAGGCCTGGGTACGGGGATGATGGTAAACGCCTATACAGCCTGTGACCACACCGCCGTGCGTCTTTACACACAGGTGAGGCAGAGGCACACACTCTGATCCACTCAAACAGTGGACTAGGATGGCTAATATAGATATATAGGCACAAACTGCCTAACTGAGAGTATGGTAGCGCTTCACAGACAACATATGTTATGATCTATTTTCTCCACAGCTGTAGCCAGAACAGCAACTGGTTTCACCTCATGCATACGGCAAACCGTTGCTCAGGGTTGATTGGCACCACGCCATGTAACATCCATCCAACCATTGCATAGGCTTTTTAACCATTTTAATACCAGTATTTTAGTGTATTTTTTTCTATTAACCCTAGAAAGGCCATGGGCTGGCGTTGAGATTTTAAATTTTAATTTCTGAAACACTGTAAATACTATGGTCTTGTAGAAGTGGCAGGAAAGTTGAGACGGACAACTTCTCTCGTTGACTACACCAACTCGTGTGTCATTTATTTTTTAACCACAGAGCAAGACAATTTACTTCGCGCTCAAAAACACAAAATTACGTCGAGCTGACGTCAGACTCAGAAAACCAGACTTTCTTAAAGGGACCGTGTCTCCTTAACCCTGAGAAGCACACAATATAACTGCGTGTGTTAAACCACCAGATTATGGTGAATAATGTCTATAGAGTCTGCCACATACGTCCCCCCAGAATTCACCATAACAGAGAAAGTCAACGTGGAGGGGGACGGATGACCTGGCCACAACGGCTCCGCAGAACGGGAGCGGGGGCCGGGGCGGGGTGGGGGCAGGGTGGGGGGTGGAGGCAGGGCAGGGGGGCGCCCCCACCGCGGGGGTAGGGCCAGGCCAACGGGTCGGTCCAAGTCCAGGTGAGGTTTGAGGCGATCCACAGAAACGTGCTCTGGCTTTCCGCCGACGTCCACCACGAAGTGCTTATCCCCGGCCTCCAGGACGTGGAACGGGCCGTCGTAGGGAGGTTGCAGGGGCCCACGGTGGGCGTCGTGGCGGATGAAAACATACCCTGCCGACTGCAGACTTGTGGGGACGTGAGACCGTGATGCGAAGTGGGGACCGTTGCGAAAACACTGCCGTTGTCCCGGGGCGTGGCCCGTTGGCGGGCTGCAGACCAGGGAGCCGTGGTGTTAGGGATGAAATCCCCTGGGACCCGCAGCGGCTGGCCGTAAACCAGTTCGGCAGATGAGGACTGGAGGTCCTCTTTAGGGGCGGTCCTGAGGCCCAGCATGACCCACGGGAGCCTGTCGACCCAGCTGCTGTCCTTGAGGCTGGCCCGAAGAGCGGCCTTCATGTAGCGATGAAACCGCTCGCACAACCTGTTGGCCTGTGGGTGGTATGTGGTGGTGTGGTGGAACTTCACCCCCAGGCCCTCTGCGACTGCGTTCCAGAGCTCGGACGTAAACTGTGGGCCTCGGTCAGAGGAGAGGTCGACCCAGGACCTGATGAACGCCCGGGCCACCTCGGTGGACGTCGTCAACGACAGCGGGACGGCTTCCAGCCATCGAGTGGTCCTGTCCACCATGGTGAGGAGGTAAGTGAAACCGTGGGAGGGGGGAAGGGGGCCCACCAGGTCCACGTTGACGTGGTCGAACCTCCTTTCAGGCACCGGGAACTGCGCCAGGGGGGCTTTGGTGTGGCGGTGCACTTTAGAGCGCTGGCACTCCATGCAGGTGCCAGCCCAGTCTCTCACGTCTTTTTTGAGCCCATGCCAGATGAACCCGGCCGCCACCAGCTTTATAGATGGCTTTTTGCCCGGGTGGGAGAGGCCATGGACGGCGTCGAACACACGCCGTCTCCACCCAGAGGGAACGACGGGCCGGGGCTGACCCATGGAGACGTTGCACAGTGTGGTGCCAGTGTCGTCGAAAACCACGTCCTCCAGCTGCAGCCCTGTGACAAGCCTGCATGTCCGGGTTGGTGGCCTGATCAGCTACCATGCGAGCGTAGTCAAGTCCCAAGTGAACGCCCCCCACGATGGCCCGGGAGAGGCAGTCAGCGACGAGGTTGGCTTTGCCAGCGACATGCCGTATGTCCGTGGTGAACTCCGAAATGTAGGAGAGCTGCCGCTATTGGTGGGCGGACCACGGTTCGGCCACCTTAGCCATGGCGAACGTCAGCGGTTTGTGGTCCACAAAAGCCGGGAACTGGCGGCCCTCCAGCAGGAAACGGAAATGTCGAATGGCGAGGAAGAGGCCGAGGAGCTCCTGATCGAAGGTGCTGTACTTCCGTTCACTGGGGCGTAACTTGCGGCTGAAGAAAGCGAGCGAGTCCCGAAGGTGGGACAGGTGTTCCGCTTTGGAGGTGCTGGTGACGAGGATGTCGTCCAGATAGACGAAAAGGAAAGGCAGGTCCCGTAGCACCGTGGATGACGAGAAGGTGGGCTGTGTGAGGTCTGGGAACTTGGCGAGAAGACGGAGAAACTCGTCCGCGGCGGAGAGCATGCTAGACAGTCTGATGGAGTCTACTCCGCTGAGTGTACACGCGTATGAACTGAAGGTGACAGCGTCGATCAAGCGGTGGTGTTTGAACTGAAGGTGACAGCGTCGATCAAGCGGTGGTGTTTGACATCCTTCCGTAGGTCCATAGGAAATCCGCGGCGAGGAGGGAGACGGACACTTTCGCCGTGACAAAGACCCAGCCAAACCGCCGAAACACAGCGCCACGTACCTCGTGCCATAGGTGCGGATGGGGCTGCCGTTAGCGGCTACCATGGTTACCACCGTGTCCGCCGGCCAGGATGTCCACTCCCGATGCGGGCAGGACACTCCTCTGCGCACCTGTGTCACACAGGAAACGCTGTCCGGAGATGGTGTCCTGGATGAACAGCAGCCTGCCTGCTCGGCCGAGATCTAAGATTAGATTAGATGTTCTTTATTGTCCACAAGGGAAATGTGTTTTGTTCAGGTCAGTATCATACTAACAGACAAGACAGTAAATATATAAAATAACTAAATAACATCACAATAAAAAAGACACCACAGTAAAAGACAGGAGGTACGATTCTAAAAGATCTCCTAATTCTGGGAATATGTGTGTGTGTGTGTGCATGCGTGCATGCGCGTGCCTGCATGGGGGGGTGTTAGCACAACAGCTCTTCCAGGCGGAGGGGGCAAGGGGGTTCCGGGGGGTTATGTTTGTTAAGAAGCCTGATAGCAGAGGGGATGAAGCTGGCCCTGCCCCTGTTTGTTTTGAATACAGGGGCAGCATATCTCCTACCAGAGGGCAGGATCTGAAAGCAGGTGCTGAGGTTATGAGTTGAGTCCCTCGCGATCTTACTTGCTTTCTTCACCGTCCTCTGGTCATAGAGCCGCTGGAGGGTTGAGCACTGCTCCCCGCAGAGCTTGGACCCCAAGGTGATCACCCTCCGCAGTTTGGCTTTGTTGGTCTCTGAGAGCCCCTCATACCAAGCCAGAAAAGAAAAGGTGAGGAGGCTCTCTATATGGCAGATGTAAAAGCTGCGGAGGATGGGAGGGGCTACATCCAGATGCCTCAGCCTCTGTAGGAGGTAGATCCGCTGCTGGCACTTTTTGAAGATGGTTTGTGTGTTGTCGTTGAAGGTCAGCCCGCTGTCGATGGTGGTCCCGAGGTACTTGTAGCTGCTAACCCTCTCCACAACCTCTCCGTTGAGCTGTGGGACAGGGTCAGCCTTCCTCCGGAAGTCTATGAGGAGCTCCTTTGTCTTCCTCACGTTCATCTGGAGAAAGTGCTCCTCGCACCACTGGTGCAGATTCTTCGCTTCCTCCTCAAAATGGGCTGTTGGAGGTGTCGACCAATGCAGTGTCATCTGCGAACTTCACGGCCATGCTCACACTGTCCGAGCCCCTCAGGTCGTTGGTATATAGCGAAAACAGGACTGGGGAAATCACTGTCCCCAGGGGGGCGCCGGTTGATGTGAGCATGACAGGAGAGGTGGAGCTGTTGACCCTGACAAACTGCTCCCTTATTGAGGAGGAAGTCCAGTATCCAGAGGATCATGTGGGGATCCACCTGGAGCTCTTGCAGTTTGGCGCAGAGGATGTGGGGCTGCATGCAGTTAAAGGCCGAGGAGAAATCCACAAACAGGATCCTGGTATATGCGCGCGGCTTTTCTAAGTGACTGTAGGTGGTATGTAATACAGTCATCACCGCGTCCTCCACTGAGCAGTTTTGCCTGTAGGCAAACTGCAGCGGATCGAGGGTGGGGCTTACCTGTGAGAGGAGGCGGGGTAGCACTAGTCTCTCCAGGCACTTTACCAAGACCGATGTGAGGGCCACAGGTTGGTAGTCAGCTCTACAGGATGGTTGGTCTTGGGGATAGGTCTTATCTCGGAACGCTTCCACAATGTAGGGATGGTGTTCTCCCGGAGAGAGCGGTTGAAGAGATGACAGAGAACGCTGGCTAGCTCATCTAAGCATTCCTTCACCACCCTCCCTTTAATGAGATCAGGTCCCGGGGCCTTGGATGGATTGAGCCTCCTCAGGCCCTGCCTCACCTCCTCCTCTGTGAGGGCAATTGGCTGACCCCGCCCCTCCTTGATCTCAAGCTGGAGTTCATTCCTCAGCCCCTCTGTTGTTGCACTGAAGTCCTGAGTGTCAAACCGACAATAAAAGGAGTTCAGGTCGGTGACAAATGCTGCCTCCTCTCTTTCCCTCCTTTCTGTGGTTCTCTTGGCTGGGGCTTTCCCTGTGAGGACAGAGAGGCCTTGCCAGGCCTGCCTCAGATTGCCAGTTTGAAACATGGCCTCCACCCGTTGCTTGTAGCGTCCTTTGGCTTGGGCTATCTCCATCTTTAATGCTATTTGCGCGGCTCTCCCCTCCACTCTGCGCCCAGTAGCGAAGGCTCTGTGCTTAGCCTGAATTGCTCTTTTCAGTTGAGCTGTGAGCCATGGCTTGTTGTTTGGGTAGCACTTAACAGTCTTTGTGGGTATTAACATACTCTCACAATATTGGATGTATGAAGTCACCACTGCGACAGACTGTTCGAGGGAATGGTCCTGGGTGAAAACCTGCCAGTCTGTGCAGGCGAAACAGCCCTGCAGGCTCTGGGTTGCCTCACTGGACCACACTTGAACTGTTCTCTGCTTCACCTTCTCTTGCTTCAGCTTTTGTCTGTATGTGGGCAGCAACTGAACAGCAAAATGGTCTGAGGTGCAGGTGGTTTCTGTAGGGATCTGTACGCCTCTTTAATGTTGCCATAACACAAGTCCAGCTGCTTCTCTCCTCTTGTGTTACATGAAACATACTGCTCATATGTGGGCAGCACAGAGTCCAGTTTGCAGGTGTTAAAATCCCCCAGGATGATCTTGGGTGCACCAGGGGAGGCAGTTTCTAGCTTTTCAATACATTGGTAGATTGTCTAGTTGTATTAGCTGATGGTGGAATATAAACAGCTGTCACAATCACCTGCCGGAATTCCCAGGGTAGGTAAAATGGGCGCAGGGAAATAGACAACAGTTCCAGCTCATCCGTGCAAATTTTGTCTTTAACATGCACAGAAGAGCACCAGCGTTCATTAATATAGAAACAAACTCCCCCTCCCATTTTTTTACCTGTCATGTTCAAGTCTCTGTCCGCACGCATTGGTCCAAGAAATCCATTTAACTGAAGAATGTCATTCTGTAAATCCTCAGATAGCCAGGTCTCTGTAAAACACAAGATACACGCATCCCTGTATTCTTTCAGGAATCAGATGTTGGTGTTTAGTTCATCAATCCTGTTCTGCCATGATCTAACATTCGCGAGGAGAATAGTTGGGAGCGGTGGTTTTGTTTTGCGCCTCTAAAGTTTCCTCCGTATTCCCCTCCGCTTGCCTCTCTTCCTCCTCCGCAGACGGAGCTCGTCTCTCCGCTGGAATTGGTGTCCAAGCCGCCTTTGCTCTCTGATCTCCGGTGGTAGAATATCCAGGTCTATTTTTCCCTCACCGTGTTGTTTGATGTCGAAGAGCTGCTCCGTGGTGTAGGAGATGGCTTTTCCCCTCTTTTCCTCATGTAGGCAATGGCAGTGAACCCCCGTGAGAAAATATATCGCTCTGAAAATAAAGTAAAAGCAGTTCATTTTACAGTCCATTTGAGCCTCCTGCTCCGTTGTTGTTGCGTTGTTGTTGCGATCCGTAACACTTAGTCAAACAAACAATCAAACAAAACACACTACACTCTGACCGTCACGGTTCGCCAACAGAGCAGCGCCCCCCCAAGGATGAACACCATAGTGGTGTTTGGAGTACATGAGAAAAGGGATTAAGTATACCATAATGATGTCTGGACTCCGTGAAAGTCAGCTATTGAAACACTATAGTGGTGTTTGCAGTCCTTGAAAGTAAGGTATCAAAACACCTAAGTGGTGTTTGGAGTTGAGGAAAATAAGCTCTTGAAACACCTTAGGTTTTTAGAGTTCAATGTTCCAGTTTTACAGACCTCCAAATACTGTGCTGTCTTCAAATCTGTGTAACCATCCAATCCTTGAAAAAATCTCTGAAATGTGTTTCAAACCACTTATCTTATTGGTTAGGGCTCCATGTCAGATTTGAAAACTCTGTGACCTGAGTGCCTCAAAGCACCATTTTTGTATCTCAAAACAGTAAACAGGGTTTCAACTCCACTATATGCCACAACATTTTGGGGTTTCAAAACACTTAGGGGCGAATTCACAAAGAATGGATTGCGGCCGCTAATAGCACCATGAATTGCGTATCATTTGCAACCGCTATTTGCTCCGTCTCAAGGACCGATTCACAAAAGATATTGCGCTAATGATATGCCAGCGCAAACACGCCCATAACCTATTGCAACTGTGTGCAATTTGCCCCTGTTTTGCGTCTGATTGCAATTATCAATGTGGCAAAGTATAAATGTTGCCTTAGAGAAAAATGATTTTTTTTAGACCGCGAGCTGCAAGTCCTGACGGACGAGGTGCAGAGGCATTCCTCAAAACTTCAGGCAAGAAATTTAACCGGGACAGCAAGAAACCATATTTGGGATTTAATATCCCAGTCTGTCAGTGCTGTTGGTGTTTCCAAATGCACACCTTCAGACTGCAAAAGAAGATGGCATGATTTGAAGCGGAGAACAAAGGAGAATGTAGGGGAGCTTTATTCATTTATTTTTCATGACACAATTACATCCTGTCACTGCATCCTTTGTTTGCCATTGCATCTCACTGCATCCCAAAATAAACTAGAAGGGCACTCGGAGAGCGCAGACCTCCGCCAAGGCCAATCCAGTCTTCTATGATATGCAAATGTGCAAGCGCAACCAATATACGGATCCGCTCCAAAATTGAATGGGTTCTTCCTTGGCCCATGCTACACCCTTCCAAGAAGTTTCATGAAAATCGGGCCAGTAGTTTTTCCGTAATCCTGCAGACAGACAAACAAACAAACAGACAAACAAACGCACTGAAAACATAACCTCCTTGGCGGAGGTAGGCTAATAAATGAGTTTGAGCGGGGCTGTCCATGGTGCTGAATCTTTAGGCCAAAATAAAGCCCACTGTGCTGACTTGTGAGATAAGTGAAAATATTTTCAGAGTGAGAAATTGAGTTGTATTGATTGTTTGGTTGTACTGATTTATTTGCTTTTGTTTGTGAAGCAATCTGTGTTAAAGTTCTATAGTAATAATAATAATAATGTCAAAATATTATTTACAGACTGTATTTACAGACAATCTTATTTTTTAGGTCACACAAAGGTGGAATTGTTGCAGAGACATTTGCAAGGTCAATTCAATTCAATTCTCAGTTAAATCAACAAGTGATAAAGTCTGGGCGTGACACCCCTTATAAATGCGCTTCAGTTACCACCAACTCTCTGAAGACGCTAATAATTTCACTCTAACTACGTGTGGCAATTAGCGCCGACCTTTGTGAATTGGACTGTTTTTGCAGTGAGGCTCATTTGCATAGAAAGGGGCCAATTTTGCGCCAAATGTATGCATATTACCTAATTTAAATACGTGCAAACAGCACAGGAGCACCGAGACGCTATTTGCATGGCAGCGCAGTTAGCGGGGCATTTCATCCTTTGCGAGTGCTTTGTGAATTACACGGTTTCTTTTTGTCTTATTTGCACAGGTTTAGCGTCAGCAAAAGCCACGCAATCCTTTTGTGAATTCGCCCCTTAGTGTATACGCTTACCTTGTGTTGCCTTAACTTGCCAACTGATTTTTTTTCAGGAACACCTGTTCATCATAGCATCCTGGTGATGCTGTTATGCAAGTTGGTGCTGTTCTCTGAATCATCAGGGTGTTGAAGAGGGGGAAGGCTGGGGATGGGATGAGGTGTTCTGAGATCAGTGAGAAGCACCTCCATGTTAATTATGCCACTGAGGATCTAGGAAAAGGCAAGGCTAAAGCAGATGAACCTTCGCCTTGGCCACATTCGACACCAGGTACATAATAGTGCAGCTGGCTCTCAGTTATGTACTGGATGGAAATGACAGTGGCTAGCTAAGAACAAACACGAGTAGAGCTTGCAGTGGGAGGAATAGCAGCTGTATTGCTAATATTGCCACAGCAAACTTCAGGTAGCTTTGCTTGGACTGGCTCAGAGATTAAATGAAGATTCATATACTGAAGGGAACACAAGAGGAGAGCATATAACATAATTTTTTTTGAATTGTTGAACAGTGTTAGTCTGAAGACTTAGAAGACTCCCCACTAGCTGGTAGAGCTTCTAGAAATACCAACATACGCACACACACACACACCAGAACATAGTGCATGGAAAAAAGCACAGGGACAGAGCAAATGACATCACCCTAGGAAAAGATTGAGGGCTGGGATAATGAGGCAGGGAGAATAAATGTGTCTGAAGGGGTGGGGGTCTTTTTCCAACACCGAGAATGAGGCAGGACATGTCATTAGTGCTCGTTTAGCAATTGGACCAATTTTGTGCATTCATAAATTTCCAATTAGCTAATGAGCCAATTACACCCTTGAACATCCTTGGGGCTCCCTAACTGATTGATGGGGGTGTTTTTGGACATACTAATGTGCCCACCAGACAAACAATGGTGTGTTGTCAGAGCTGCCCACTAACAGCTATAATTCTGTGCCCCTGAGAAAATGTATCAAGGATGGCCAGTAAGCCTCCTTGCAGTCACATGAGGGAAATGCTTGCCTTCAAAAGGCCCAGGGCAAGGCCATCATTCTCAGGGTTCTGGGATAGAGGAGGCATGGTGCTTATAATCAGATCAGACCCGACAGAGTGAATGGTAGAACTGCTATTCTTTTACCAACTTCTACCCTCTTCCTCCACCTCAAGCTGCTCTCTTTCTGTTCAATCCTGAAACCAAGCACTGACTATAGTAAGTAGTAAACTGAAAGGGTGATAGGGGTGACAAAGAGGAGATGAAACTGCCTAAATTGTGGAGGCAGGTTTGTTGACAGACCAGGGCAGAATGCAGTCACTGTTAGTTCAGAATGTGTAAAGTGATCTGACGCTGGCTAAACCTCTAGTCTGGAAAGATAAATAATACATTCTCCTACTCTCCTCAGGAGAACTGAGTATCAATATATATAATGTAAAGGGGAGTATGACACATTCATGAAACAAGGCATACGCCATCTGCCTGACTGCATCCATTGCTTATTGTATGGGCCTGTCTCTAAAAGTGAGTTATATCCTTCCATGTAAAGCCACAGAGACAACAGTGCAAAACTGTTTTTACACCAACATTCATCAAAGTGGTGTCTTGTCTTTCTCCAAATGCAAGTTTTACTGTGCACCACCTGTCTTGACAGGTTAAGTCTAGGTCACACTAGATGATTTTAATGACATTTCTAAGCCAGACTGGAATTTGGGCTAGTCAGCGCTTGGGGGGGCACTTGGGCCCGATCAGAGCAGATTATCCTGTAGTGTGAATGACACAAAATCAAAGAAGTATTAAAGAATTGCGTCGGGCCAAACAACCAGAGTCACAAGTTTGATATCATTGCATTTGTTTCAATCCTATGCCAGAAATGTACTATGACCGAGCATACAACCTTGGTGAAAATATTAACAAATCATAAGATTTCAAATGTGCGACCACCCGGTCCAAAACAGCATTGGTCCAGCCAATGAGTAGGTGGGGAAATCAGCCCCATGACACCACTGCCCAGTCTGACTGGCCGGACGTCCCGTCCGGACACAATATCCCTTATAAGATCGTTCCCCAAGAATAGTAATTGAGTTCGCTTGTTTCAAGTTCGCTTGTTTCAAAAGTTTCTCCACTCACCCGACTGTCCAGTCCGTCCAATCTGGCTCCAGAAGACTACTCCCTCACCATCCGCATGTCCAGCCTCCTCCAACTGCAGCAGACGCCAAGGCACAAGCAAGTATCACACCAGCACTCCATTTTACTTTGCCTACTCTCCTGGTGCTGTAGATGAATTGTGAATTGACATAGCCTACTCCAAATTCCCGTTAATTTAACTACTTGCTCGACTTTCTGTTTCTCAGGGAACGATCACTATAGGTGTCTGGTCATCCCAGTCATTTTAGCCTGGTTTCCTTCTCATCCAATAACTCTTCCAATCAGATGCTGTTTTGTTGACATTCTCCCTAGTCCTCCTGTATAGATTGTGTTTTGTGTATTGCTGTTTAGTTGTAGTTGTAGATTTAGTAACGGTAGAAATAAATGTGTTTGAGACTAAAGGTAACTTGTCCTGTGTTTGCTTGCTCACAAATCAGTCACTAAACTGGAAAATATCTGTGCTGCCCTGCTAGAAGTTAATAGTAATAATAATAATAATAATGATAATAATAATAGTAATGATAACAATAATAATAATAATAATAACAATAACAATAGTTATATAATAACAACCGACCTCTTGTCTTTGGCCAACCGAGAGGGCTTTTCCTCTTTGTTATTATACCGGCCCCTATAGAAATTGATTCACTGGACGAATAATTGTCTATTTGGGATATGTATAATAATTCCTTATAGCTTCCCCTCTGAAGAAATTTGTATTACCTTTGAGCCCTGTTTTCTACAGTGTGTCCTTTTTTCTGGCACTGTTCTGTTCTCTGCTTCCTGCTGCTGTGCTTCTACGGAGGCTAACTTTACCCACAGCTAACAATGGATTGGACAAACATGCTGTAATGGTACGGTAGGTTGCTGACTTTGGACTTTTTTATAAAATTTTGTATGTAACTTATATCTAATATATCCAACTTCTGTAGTTTGATTTGCTATTTATAGCTAGCCTAAAGCTAGCTAACTGATATTTGCTAGCTAAGCTTGTAAACTGTTGACATCTTAAAACAGTTCTCTGTTTAACCTTAGCTTTATCACATTTGTGCTTTGCTAGCGAAATAATAGTTTGCCAAATGTAGCCTCTGCTGAGTCTGTGCAGTAATGCTACAGTGGCTAGTGTCAGTAGCTAAATACATTGGCTACTGTTAGAATGTCAGTGTTTCAGCTTCTACTGTAATAGATATCATGTATCATGCAGATTCAAGAAGAATATAAGTAGAATCATAACAACCTGATCTTACAGAAAAAATGAACACGACTTGTTAACAGCAAATTATGTGTTGGTGGAACGTGAAGTGTTACAATTACGTATTCCCAGCACAAAATGGTTACGTGAAGGAGACGCGACTATAAACAGGAGGTAGTGTCACATTGAAGTAGCTTGGTGGAAAATGAGGGTATTGTTCCCAGCATTTACAAAGGACATTTCAACTGTAAGTCACATTTTCATTTTTTTTTTGTTTTTCTTATTTAATCATGACCAAGCCCTTTCCCTAACCTTAAGTTGTTTTAGTTGCCTAACCATAACCTTAACCCAAACCTTAACTCAGCTGTTTTACTTGCCTAAACTTAACCATAACCTTAAAGGAACAGTTAACCCAAAAATGAAAATTCAGTCATTATCTACTCAACCCCATGCCAGTAGAAAATCAGATAAAGTTTGTTAGTCCAATAAACAGTCCCTGAGATCCCCGGAAGAAGTACATTGCAGCGTTCTCCAAAACAATTGAAGTTGCTGGAGACCTGTCAGTTTTTCCAAAAATAACAGAAAATAACCACAAAATGGCTCCATGCAGCTCTTACAGCATAATCCAAGTCTCTTGAAGCCAACAGATCCCAAAGTGACTTGAAAAGACTGACATTTACACCATTATTTAGATGAAATCGCCACTCACGTTTGAGCACACCCCGGCCTTGATAGATAAGACTAGCTCGAATTAGCAGAAACAAGACTTCAAGTTTGGCTGTTTAGCCTTCAAAATAAAAGCGTGAGATTTGAAAATAGGTAGAAATACTGTTGTAAAACAATTATTTTGTATTTAATCGTCAAATTCAATAAGTGAGCACCCATATTAATGTTTGATGTCCACTTTAGTCTCCGTTCTGTATGTATTCTGCACAGTGTAATACATGCAGCGAAAAATAAAATTTTTCATCATTATGACATAAAACATTAATATGGGTGCTCACTTATTGAATTTGACAATTAAATACAAAGTAATTGGGAAAAGCCCTCTCGGTTGGCCAAACAAGAGTTATGTTGTTCTTCTGGTTACAATTATTATTGTTATGATTATTTTTATTACTACCAGACATGTGACTCAAGTCATTTGGTCCAAGTCTCAAGCAAGTCCCAAGTCATTTGGTCCAAGTCTCAAGCAAGTTCCAAGTAATCTTTTCTTGGGCAAGTTAAGGCAAGTCAAGTCCCAAGTCAAGTCACTTCCACCCAGGATCCAGTCTTTATAAAGAGAAAACACAAGGTATTAGTACCTGTCTAATAATGATATTATTGGCCAATTTATCTAACCTGTTCAAAAAGTATGACAATGAATTGAATTTGTATTATAATTATTGATATTCAGTGAAATAAATGTAATCAAACAAAAAACAAATAACTTTATAAAAGCTTATTTATTTCTTAATTTCTTCTCATTCAAAAAAATATTCCCTCCCCATCACTTTTAAACAGTGAAATACTGACAGCCAGGCCACAACATCAAACTTTGTTACATTCCGCCCCTGTCCGTCTGTCTGCCTGTTTGCAGAATATCTCAAAAAGTTATCAACAGATTTGCACAAAACTTTGTGGAAAGGTCGGTCGTGGGCCAAGGAAGAGCTGATTAACGCCGATTGGCCTAAAAGGGGTATGTATGGTGGTGGGTGTAGATCATTCTAGTGAATGACTATTGTTGGTGACCATCGCTGCTATGTGTGGACACTTTGAGACACCGTACTTCAGGAAGTGCGCTACTGGGCATGGGCAGTAGGTTACTTGTGGGTAATGTGTTTTTCCTCTCTCAGTATGCCTGTTGCCTACATGGCTGTGTATTCCGATAGTTGATCACTGCAAGTTATAAAATAAACCCACATGCATTTAAAGTCATGGACTCATCACTGACTACAACATGGTGTCAGAAGACGGCACGGATCTTTCGCCTGTGAGTTCTACACTGTTTTGTTCAGTCTCAAGCGGAGAGAATAACTACACCTAGAAGACGGTGATGGCGGATGGATTTCGTAGACCAGACCCTCTCGTTTTTGACGGGAATATCGCCGAGAATTGGCGAATTTTTGAACAAGAGTATGATATTTTTATCGCAGCGGCGCACTCTGATAAGCCTTCCAAGACAAGGGCATATATCCTCCTCAATCTCGCAGGACCGGAGGCTATAGAACGGGAGCGTTCGTTTGTCTATACAGCGGAGGTGAGAGCGCCGGGAGAGAATGGAGCAGTTGTCGTTCCAGCGGAGTCCAGAGAAGACCCGGAGTGCCTGAAACGGAAATTTCGAGAAGTACGTAACCCTCAACATAACAAAACTATGGAGAGACACAAGTTTCATTCAAGAAATCAGAAACAAGGTGAGACTATTGAGTCGTACATCAGTGACTTGAGGATCAAAGCTAAAAGTTGTCATTTTGGAGAACTGACTGATGAACTTATCTGTGACAGAATAGTGTGTGGCATCACTAATGGCAGTATAAGAAAGGCACTGCTACGTGACAGTGAATTAACCCTGGCTAAAGCCATTTCAATCTGCCGTATACATGAGATGACTGAGGAGAATAATAAAGCTCTAGCCATGCCTCAAACAGCCACCAATGTTGATGTGATCCAGCCAAGCTTCAGTGGAGGGCACAAGTCGAAATATAAACCCCAAGCAGACAGACATGATATGAAATCTATTACCAACTGCAGCAATTGTGGAAACAGTCATGTTGCAAAGAGAGACAAATGTCCTGCCTTCGGACAACAATGCCATAGCTGTAAAAAATGGAATCACTACAAAAAATGTTGCAAGTCCATGTCACGCAGTCAAAGCAATGAAAAGAAATTGGACTTCAGGAAGTCTATACACCAGTTAGAGCTAGAACGGCCCAGCTGCAGTGATGAAACTTTCTATGTGGATGGCATCGAACTTGACAGGTGTGTTGACACTGTCAATCCTCGCATGGAGGAACAGGATGAAGGATTTGTCACGCTGCACATACATGAAAATCCCATTGAGATGAAAGTTGATACGGGAGCAAAATGTAATGTAATGTCACAAGAAACTTTCAAACAGTTGGCTAATGGTGAGCGACCAGCGAAATGCCAGAAAGATATAAACCTAGTTGCTTATGGAGGCAGCGAAATTGAGACTACAGGCATAGTCACACTGCCTTGTTGTCTAAATGGACAGTATCACACACTACCCTTTTTCTTAGTGGACCAAGATGTGCTGCCACTACTAGGATTTTGTGCATGTGTACGTATGGGAATTGTTACAATGAGCCCACACGTTCACCAGGTCAGCACCGAGAGCAGTGCCGACTTCACCAAACAGATCCTCACACAATACAAAGACTTGTTCAGTGACGAGCTTGGAGAACTCCCAATCACATACTCCATGACAGTGGATCCGAGCATACAACCTGTGGTTCGTCCAGCACACCGCATCCCTGTGGCGATGCAAGAACAAGTCAAAGCTGAGCTCAATTGCATGCAAACCAAAGGCGTCATAATGACAGTCTCTGAACCTACAGATTGGGTTTCGTCCATGGTAGCAACACACAAAAAGGATAAACGGGAAATCAGATTGTGCATCAATCCAAAAGACCTCAACACTGCCCTGAAAAGACCCCACCATCCTATGCGTAGCGTTGAGGAAGTTGCAACCCAGATGTCAGGCGCAACAGTGTTCTCCGTCTTGGATGCAAAGAATTCGTTCTGGCAGATACGGCTTGATCACAAGTCATCAATGTTGACCACGTTCAGCACCCCGTTTGGGCGCTACAGATTTCTCCGTATGCCATTTGGCATAAGCTCAGCAAGTGAGGTGTTCCAGCGCTCGATGGAACAGCTATTTGCAGGATATCCATGCGCAATTATTGTTGATGACATCATCATCGGAGGCCGTGGGGTTGCAGAACACGATGCTAACCTGAAGAAGGTGCTCGACCGGGCACGAGAGATAAACCTCAGGTTAAACCCTGTCAAATGCAAGTTCCGCCTGGGCCAGGTCTGTTATGTAGGTCACATCTTCACAAACGAGGGCCTCAAGGCCGACCCCGCCAAGACAATGGCGATCACTGACATGCCAGTTCCTAAGGATGTTACAGCACTGCAACGATTCCTTGGCATGGTGAACTATCTTGGGAAGTTCATCCCAAACTTCAGTGATATTGCAGCACCTCTGAGGCAGCTAACACACAAAGACACTGCATGGTGTTGGTTTCCACAGCACCAGCAGGCATTCGACGGTCTCAAGTCATGCCTATCTAGCCCACCGGTTTTGTCTTATTACGATGTGAAGAAGCCAGTCACACTGACCTGTGATGCATCATGTTATGGACTTGGTGCTGCATGCTTGCAGGATGAGAGACCAGTTGCTTACGCGTCTCGCACACTCACGGACACAGAGACCCGATACGCCCAAATAGAAAAGGAGCTGCTGGCGGTCGTGTTTGCATGCACCAAGTTTAAGGATTACGTGTATGGGAAGCCCACGGTCGTCGAAACTGACCACCAACCTCTCGTCACAATCCTAAAAAAGCCAATTCACGCTGCTCCTGCCCGACTACAAAGGATGTTACTACAGTTGCAGAGTTATGACATCACTTTGGTCTACAAGAAGGGTAAACACATGTATCTGGCCGATACCCTATCACGGGCTCCAAACACATCTGTCTCACAAAACCCAGCTGAAAATGACACATTTGAGGTGATGTCTGTCAGCTACATCTCAACTGCCCGGCTTGAAGAACTCAGGAAACACACAGCAGAGGATGAGGTGCTACAGACCCTCAGCACAGTCATTCAACACGGATGGCCCACCAAAGAACATAATGTCCACCCTGCTATACGTCTGTTCTTCCCTTATAGAGATGAGCTAGCAGTGGAGGATGGAATAGTTGTCAAGGGCCACAAAACTGTCATTCCGCACTCTCTGCACCGAGAATACATCAACATCATGCACAGAGGCCACCCAGGCTTAGAGTCGACCAAGCGCAGGGCCAGGAGTACAATCTTTTGGCCGACAATGAACAATGACATCACAGAGGAACTGCTCTCATGTGCAATCTGCAATAGCGCCAGATCGCACCAACAGAAGGAACCTCTTCAACCACACCCAGTTCCAGACCTGCCATGGTCTACAGTGGCTACAGATTTATTTGAATGGCATGGTCAACAATACCAGGCGCTTGTGGACTCATACTCAGGGTGGTATGAAATTGATCTCCTCCGTGACGCAACATCATCAGCTGTAATCATCAAGTTGAAAAGACACTTCTCTGTTCACGGCACACCACACACCCTCATCTCTGATAATGCGAGACAGTATACGAGCCAGCGCTTCAGAGACTTTGCCAACCAGTGGGACTTCATCCATGTTACCAGTAGCCTGGAGTATCCACAGTCAAACGGACTGGCGGAAAGGGCAGTCCGTAGCGCCAAACAATTGATGGAAAAATCTCACAGAGATGGGACTGATGTATTCCTCAATCTTCTGAACCTCAGGAACATTCCCCGCGATCAAACATTAGGCTCACCTGCTGACCGTCTGATGTCACGACAGACACGCTCAACTCTTCCTGTCAGTACCAGACTGTTAGAGCCAGCCCCGAAAAACACCCAGCAGATCACTGCCCAACTCCTGAACAAGAGACTCACCCAAAAGCGTTACTACGACGCATCGAGTCACCCACTACGGCCACTTGCAGAGGGACAAGTGATCAGGATGCAGACCACCAAGGGACATGACCGCCTGGGCACAGTGAAGGAAGTGTGCAAGGAACCACGCTCCTACATCGTCCAGTCCGACGGGAAGACATACAGGAGGAACCGCCGCCACATCCTTCCAGTTGCCGAGCCACCGCCACCGCAGGTTAACCCTGGAGACTTCGACCGTCAGTATGCCAACCCAGCCATACTGGACAGTCTCCCTCCTACACCACAGACACCACAAACAACCCTGGTAACACCTCAGCCAACAACCGTTGAGCAGCCAAAGCCCACAGCTCACCCCCCCACTAAAGTCGGTAACACGCTGTATGTAACGCGCTCAGGTCGCACCTGCAGGCCAAATCCAAAATATGAACTTTGAGTTTTCATGGGCTGCAGACTAAAGACATTTGCACTGTGACTCTATTTCCTTTTTTAGTTCAAAATGTTTATAGCTATTGTTTGTATGCACTGAATTCATCTACGTAAGTTGGCAATGTTATGCAATACTGATAAGTGCAATTGTTGTTGGTTTAAGTACATTTGCAATATGGTTGTTTGAAACTGCCATGTACTCTCATTCCCTATAACAGATGTTGCCAGGTTATAACAAAACAGCCATGCTATAATTCTATATGTTAATGCCTAACCTGTGTCATTTTGTTCTATATAAGAAGGCACAAACTAAAGGAAGGGGATGTAGATCATTCTAGTGAATGACTATTGTTGGTGACCATCGCTGCTATGTGTGGACACTTCAGTTTCAGTTTCATTTATTAAAGTTTGACATGGCAGGGCACAACAGCATAAAAACACAGTTTTTAAACAGTGAATCCTGAAATGCGTCAGACATTACAACGATCAACATCATAAGCAGAAGCATAAAATGAAGTACATAAACCCTAAAATAAATAGGTCATTTGAATAGGTCATTTAAAAAACAATTTAAGAGCACGAGGAATAAAAGAGAGTTCATGTCTTTTGGTTCTGCTCGTGGGCACTACGTATTCCCTGCGCCGACGAAGCGAGTAAGTGGGTGTTGAGGCTGCAGGCAGGAAAACATGCAGGGGGGATGAGCTATCCTTGAGAATGTTGGTGAGGGTACGCAGGGTGGCCTCCTCACGCCTTCCACTCAAGGATGGAAGAGAAGAAGACGGAATGCCAATAATCCTGCAGCATCGCTTTTGTACCCGCTCCAGCTCCTCGGAGAGGCCTTTTGTCAGCCCACCCCAAACTGGGCTGGCATACTCAAGGATTGGACGAATGAAGGTCAGGTATATTTGTTTTAGAACGTCACATGGAAGACCAGCTCTTTTGGCAACACTGAGGTAATAGATCCTTGGCCATGTCTTTGAGAGCATATACTTAACGTGGGCATCCCATGACAAATCAGATGATATCTGAACTCCGAGCAGTTTAAAGATGGAGACTCTACTGATGTTTTGTCCAGAAATTGTTGGAGGCGGTGGACAGGGGATATTGTCCTCTCTCCTGGCACTAATTACCATATCCATGGTCTTAGCACCATTCATTGCCAGTGAAAACTCCTGTCCCCATTCAACCACAGAATCCAAGGCCTTCTGAGACAGGCCAGGTAGAGACCCCATCAGGAGCTCCGTGATTGTAAGGTCATCGGCATATTTCACAGGGATAACAGAAGGAGGCAGACGTGTATCCAGGCTGTTGATGCAAATGACAAAGAGCAATGGGGATAATAGTCCCCCCTGTGGGACACCAGCTGGTATTGCACAGGGATCAGACACACAGGAACCCCACTGCACTCTTTGCTCTCTGTCACTCAGATAGCTCCTAACAATGAGCCAAAGGCGGCGTCTGACAGACATGTCAGCCAGTGCATAAAGCAATTGACAGTGCTTTATTGTGTCAAAAGCACGGGAGAAATCAACAAAAACAGCATGAACGTCCATTTTGGGGTTGTTATTGAGTGCTTCGTGCCAGCATTGCAGGATCTGAATCAGAGCAGTGACCGTTGATCTATTAGCCATAAACCCATGTTGTGATGGGGCAATTTCGGAATTTGTGTCTGTTGGAATAATTGTACATAGAAAGTTATCCTACATTTGCTTATATTGTTTGAGAGCTATATATGTGTGTGTGTGTCTGTGCGAGAGGATGTGTTAACTGTTTTTCAGAGATATCACGAAGCCTCATGGGCAGGCTCAGGGTCGAGGTGACCGCATTGAGGAGGCAGATAAGAAACACTCCTACAAGAAGGCGGAGGCCGCAACTATGCCTTTGATCTGAATGAAGACACCTGCTACAAACGAGAACTTCTTTGTAACCATGTTTAGAAAAAGATACGTAGAGAATTTCAGCCCGTGTGTCCCCCACCCTTTAGGGGCTGTAATCCTTTTGTAACTAGGAACCACCTTAAGGAAATAAAAAGAGAGGAGACGGCGGGACGGGTTCAGAGCGGGGTGGAAAGTGTAACTGAGCACGTTTCCGTCCGTTCTCCCTTGCAAGGAAGAAAACTCTAACTCTGTGTCTTCTCTCTTTGTGTGTGTGTTTTAATAATGTTCAGGTTGCTTGAACCCGACATTAACTTGGTCCTTCGAGCCGGATACCAATAGATCTGAGGGTTCCAGTGGGCGAGGCGGACACCAGGAAAATCCGTGCACGGTGAGTCCTTTTCCAGGACTGATCCGCCCCGCCGACTGAGATCCGACGGTTGACGGTAGTCTGACGGGGAGACAACACAAATCGGTGAGTTACAGTTTTCTTAAAAAGGAAAAGAATGACTGAGGGTCATTGCGAAAACCCTGAATATTCTAGACACTGGCAGGTGAATAAGGGCAAAGAAGTCCTGGGGCGCAGTTAAATTCCGTAGAGGATGGCGGAGTCCCCTGTGTTACAGTTAAATTCCGTAGGACGGCGGAGTCCTCTGTAAGCCTAAAAAAGCGCAGCGTAAAGTACGAAAGAGTGAGTGAGTGAGTGAGTGGAGGGGAAAATACCACTAGGTATTTAACCTCATACCAAAAGGCAGGAGTTAAACAGTGGACTTTTGTGGATGCAAAGGCAAGAAGTCTCCACTCGAAAGAGTTGAAGTGAGACTTACCACAAAAGGAAATTTGAATCACTGTCCTGCTTGAATTTCCCAGTGTTTAGAACACCCTAGGTGTTATTACACTGGACTAAAAGACACATAAAATGGGGAAAGGAAATGGTAAATGTCAAATTAGAGAAGCATTGCAATGCAAAGATTGGAAATATATCGAAAAAAAAAAAAAAAAACCCGCAAAAAGTAAAATACCTTGAAAAATGGGTGAAAAAGTACAACTATAATGGTAAATTAAGTACTCAGAAATTAACTGAATTACAGGGAGCAATAGAAAGGAAGAATAAAAGCAGAAACAAGAAAGTGCGCAAAGATGGTTATGAGGATGTGAAATACTGGCTAGAAGTAGCACAGAAAAGAGAAGAAGGCGACAGGAAGGTTAAAGAGGCTAAGGAAAAGGAATGTGCAGATAAATGTGTTGAGGCAGACAGAAACAAAGTTAATGTTTCACAGAAAAGAGGATGATGAAACAACCTCTAGTAGACATCGTAGGCAGGAAGAGGAAGAAAGTCAGAGAGGAGAGAGCAGTAAGGTGGGGGCTAGGAGTAGCAGAGAAGAGAGAGCAGTAAGGGGGGGGCTAGGAGTAGAAGAGGAAGAGAGTGAGGAGGAGGGTGCAGCAGCAGCAGAAGCTGTATCCAACGCTGCCTACACCCAAACCACCATGCAACACGGGGACAGAGCTCTTGAGTGAGGGAAGACAGGCCATCTTAACTCCACAAGATATAATGTCTCCTGATGATTTGCATGTCACAATGTGGTACAAAGATAAACCCGGTCCAGACCCAGACTACAAGAGAAAGCTAAAACAATTAACCCCAACACGAGTAACTGTGAACTATATGTACTCAGATGCAAAAAATACCTCTGTGGTAGGGGTCACATTGAGTCCCGAAATAAGAAAGCTTTTCAGGATGTGGACTCCCCCTCACATATCCCTGTACAAGAAAAAGGAACTCCAGTGGAAAGATTTGGGGCGCGTAGTACAGGAGGGAGAAAAAGCAACCGATTGGGTACCCACATCTGTAAATACATGGACTAGTGCAGCTACTGGATTGACTAGAAAATCCTTGTTCTGGACAATCCAAGTGCATGAAGAAGCACACATGCACGATAGTGAGGGATGAGATATATTTCTTTCTGAGGAAGAAGAGAATCTGTTGAAAGGGGTGCCAGAAAATTTATGGTCCAAAGGTCCATCAGACGTTGGACTAGTAAAGGGAGCATTACCAGTTCAGATCAGACCAAAAAATGATTACAGGCCTAGTGTCAGGCAATATCCCCTTAAAGCTGATGCACAGGAAGGCATCAAGCCAGTGATAGAGGATTTGATAAAAGCTGGCGTTATTATCAAATGTGAAGATTCACCCTGTAACACCCCCATCTTCCCAGTAAAGAAACAAGCACCATCTATAGGGTGGCGTATGGTCCAAGATTTGCAAGCAGTCAACAGTGCAGTAATACAACGAGCACCATGTGTCCCAGACCCATATACGTTGCTGAACTCATTATGACCAGAAGCTAAGGTGTTTACCGTAGTAGATATAAGCAATGCATTCTTCTCTGTCCCTGTATACACGGACAGCCAATACGCTTATGCTACAGTGCACACATTCGCACAATATTGGCAAAACAGGGGAATGGTGACCTCAACAAGGAAACCTGTGACACATGCTCAGCTTCTAACTGAGCTACTAAAAGCAGTAAAACTCCCTGAAGAATTAGCAGTATGCAAATGTGCTGCACACACCGGAAATAAAGACAAGGTCTCGCTAGGAAATGCATTTGCTGATAAAACAGCCAAAGAGGCAGCAGAAGGCGGAATTCAAGTGTTAACTTTAGAGCAGAGTGGACTCTTAACTACTGACGTGTTAAAAGATATGCAAATCCAAAGCTTACAAACAGAAAAAGATCAGTGGAAAAAGAATGGTGCCCACCTGAAAGATGACATCTATGTATGACCAGAGAGCAAACCTATCCTACCAAAAAAACCTATATAAATGGGCGGCAATATTGAGCCATGGTTCTACACATGTCTCAACAGGAGGGATGGTAGGACAGATACATCAATATTATAAAACCTATGGATTTAACTCTTATTCAAAGAGAGCATGTCTGATATGTGCAAAACATAATCCACAGGGCAATATGAGACCAAAGAGGGGAAAGTTTCCAACACCCCAATACCCATTCCAAATAATCCATATGGACTTTATTGAACTGAATCAGAGTGAAGGAAAGAAGTTTTGCTTGGTCATAATAGACGCATTTTCAAAATGGATAGAGCTGTTTCCAACAAAGCATCCAGATGCTCTAACAGTTGCAAAGGCGCTATGTAAAGATATTATACCGCGATATGGCATCCCAGAAAGAATTTACAGTGATAATGGAAGCCATTTTGTAAATCAAATAATAAAAAGGATAGGAGTAATGTTCCACATAGACTTAAAAAATCACTGTGCTTATCACCCACAAAGCGCAGGCCTAGTAGAAAGAATGAACGGAACAATAAAAAATAGATTGAAAAAGTGTATTGAGGAAACTGGCAGACCATGGACAGGTTGTTTGGATTTGGTAAAACTATACATAAACATTACCAGTACTACTGGTCTGACCCCATACGAAACCCTGTTTGGACGACCCTACAGATTGCCTCAGTTTAAGAATCAATGGGAAACTGATGATGAAACAAATCTGGCAGATTATATGAGAAAGATACTGGAGAGACAGAGGAAAGACAATACCGATGACGTTCCTTCTGTCTCTCAGCAGGACACTCCATTAGTGGAACCAGGAGACTGGGTTCTAATAAGGAGCATCAAGAAGAAACACTGGTACTCCCCTAAATGGGAAGGGCCTTACCAGGTATTGTTGACGACTCCTACTGCAGTTAAAATAGCGGAGAGAGGTACCTGGATACATTTGACACACTGTAAAAGAGTCATCTCAGCTGAAGGTTCCAATAGGGGCGGTGAGTGAGAATCTGATAATAGGGTGGTGCCAGACGTGTAGAGACTGGTAAGACCTGAAAGTCAGTGAAGATTTTCCAAGACACCAAACCAAGTAGAGGATAACCCTTTAGCTGAAATGGCCCCAAGATGGCTGAAACAGTCCATCTGTTGTTGGATGATAACCGTGTTTTTTATCCTGACCTTTTTACTGGTATGGTATCTCTGGGAGCCTCCCAAACAAATTCATACTAGCAATGACACCAATCGTGTTAAGAGAAGTAGTACTCCTGAGACTCACATTCCATGGCTAATATCCTGGACGTATAATAACTCGGTTACTGTTATAGTGCCCCCCAATACAACCACTTCTGTAGATATTCCTATAAAAGCGTTAAAAGGGTTTCGGAACACTGTACCAACCACAGGCAAAGATTGGTTAGGTTCCTGGTGATATCTGATTGGACACGTTCTGCGACTTGATTGGAGTGCTTTTATTACAACTCAGGCAGGACAATATTGGCCACCAGGCCATAGTGAAGAGGCTAAATTCTTTAAAGATAGAGTAACTCTCAGTCACCCAGGAGAACAACTTAGGTTGACTTTTTCTCTTCCCGACGGCGAAATACGTCCTCCAAATGCAACACTGTTTAACACTTCCTGTTGGGGACTGCTGCTGTGGGCTTGGTCGTCAGGCGCTGACCCTTATTTTCCGATTGTTGTATGTGTCAATAGTACTATGGAAACCACAGAGCAGCCTAGAATGAGCAATTATACATGACGAGCTGGTGTGAGAGCTGTCAGTGTGTCGTTTGATAGTGTTGATGGATGGTTTCGCGTCACAACTGGAGTGTCTGGTAATAACAACAATTGGTTACTGATGGTAGAACAAGCGGTGAATGTAACGAAAACAGACTGTGTGATCTGTATGGGTCCAAAGCCCATACTTCAGAGAGTGCCAGCAGTTATTTCTGAAGAGTGTATCTTTGATGTGATGAATAATACTAATCCTAATGTCACATGCCAGTCTTGGGATGAAGTTTTCCCCAATACTGGACCTGAAAAAAAAAAACAATATTTTCAAAGACTGTGGCACCAGGTAATTTTTTGTGTCAACAGAACTGGTAAAGGGGAGCAATTAGGAAATTTGTCAAGCTCATGGTGTAACGTAACACTAGCAGTACCTAGTTTGTTCACCCCAGTGTCTCGTAGTGACATCTGGTGGTGGTGTGGAGATGACAGGATCTTCGACCGTTTGCCCATAAATACAACAGGATACTGTGCTTTAGTGTCGTTGATCCTTCCAGTGTCTGTCTATCCAATGTCCACTACTCAGTTAATTGATACCATGTCAAGTGTAATGCCTGAACGATGGCGCAGACACAAACGTTCTGCGACCTGGCTACCTGATAATGACCCAACTTACATAGACGCGATAGGCGTTCCACGTGGAGTACCCGATGAGTACAAATTAGTTGATCAAGTTGTAGCAGGGTTCGAATCTTCTATCTGTTGGTGGTGTACGCTTAACAAAAACGTTGACAGGATCAATTACATCCACTACAATGTTCAAAGATTAGGTAATTGGACTCAGAGCGGTTTTGAGGCCGTTCATGGACAACTGTCGGCAACTTCACTTATGGCTTTCCAAAATAGAATTGCTCTAGATATGCTGCTTGCTGAAAAGGGAGGCGTCTGTGCAATGTTTGGTGAACAATGTTGTTCATTCATACCAAATAACACCGCTGCTGATGGCAACCTGACCAAGGCAATTGAAGGTCTACGCACTCTCAACAGCAAAATGAAAGAGCATTCTGGGGTTGATACCACGATGTGGGATTCATGGATGGATGCCTTCGGAAAATACCGACTATTGGTGTCCTCAGTATTAATGTCTCTAGCTGTGTTTGCAGCAGTACTGACCTTGTGTGGATGTTGTTGTATTCCTTGTCTGCGTGCTTTGCTTAACCGTCTCATTACCACAGCCATATCACCAATGGAACAGCATATGGAACAACTGTATCCCCTACTAGAGAGAAACAATGACACTGACGATGACAATGATGATGACCTGTCCTCAAACTCAGGTGATTATGAGTAAAAGATGTGAGTAATCATAAATTGGCCTCTGAGTGTAAATGTACTTGTTCTTATAAAAATGACCTTACAGCTGAAAATCTAAGTTAAGTGGCTGAAAATAAGCGATATGAGAATTTAAGCAAATACAGGATAAACAGGAGGGAAATGTTGGAATAATTGTACATAGAAAGTTATCCTACATTTGCTTATATTGTTTGAGAGCTATATATGTGTGTGTGTGTCTGTGCGAGAGGATGTGTTAACTGTTTTTCAGAGATATCACGAAGCCTCATGGGCAGGCTCAGGGTCGAGGTGACCGCATTGAGGAGGCAGATAAGAAACACTCCTACAAGAAGGCGGAGGCCGCAACTATGCCTTTGATCTGAATGAAGACACCTGCTACAAACGAGAACTTCTTTGTAACCATGTTTAGAAAAAGATACGTAGAGAATTTCAGCCCGTGTGTCCCCCACCCTTTAGGGGCTGTAATCCTTTTGTAACTAGGAACCACCTTAAGGAAATAAAAAGAGAGGAGACGGCGGGACGGGTTCAGAGCGGGGTGGAAAGTGTAACTGAGCACGTTTCCGTCCGTTCTCCCTTGCAAGGAAGAAAACTCTAACTCTGTGTCTTCTCTCTTTGTGTGTGTGTTTTAATAATGTTCAGGTTGCTTGAACCCGACAGTGTCCTCCAGAAGGGCATCCCTTAGGACCCCTTCATACACTTTGCCAACACAACTGACTAATGAAATTTGACGGTAGTCAGCTGGAAAGCTGGGCTTTGCTTTTTTGGGGACAGCTTTGACCAAGGCTTCTTTCCACTGATTTGGGAAAGTATTGTGTTGGATACATGTATTAAAAACATCACATAACACAGGCGCCAATTCTTCATGAAAAGTCTTTAATACCCAAGAGGGAATGCAGTCAGGTCCGGCTGCCTTCCTCGCATTAACTTTACGGAGTCTAGCTTTAACCTGCCCAATGCTCAGGAGAGGTATAGCACCATTTGCCAGCTTGTGAGTAACATCCGCCTCAGATGGAATAGAATGGTCCACTTGGTCCCATACTGAAGCAAAATGCTTGGCCAGAGTGTCACACTCACGCTGCAAGATGTTGGGGTCTTGTGGTACCACAGCTCGCCCACCATCGTCCATCCCCATAAGTGCTTTAACAGACTTAAACCACTGTTTTGAGTTAGAGCACCGCAGCTCCTCCACCTCATTCTTGTAGTATCGCTGTTTGGCACTCTTGATTTTTTTGGCAATAGTTGATTGTAGATTTCTGTAGGCAGTTTTGTCGCCAGAACAAAACGCATGCTGTCTCTCTTTAATCAGATTTTTAATTTGTACAGTCATCCAGGGCTTGTCATTGTTAGTAATTGAGACTCTCTTTAGTGGGATAGCTTTGTCCAGGATGGACCCAATAGTGGAAGTGAAGGCCATAACCTTAACCTCAGGGTCAGTGGCCCCATAAATGGGGGAGAGATCAGTAGTGTTCATAAGAAGACCCAGCTGCCTCATTGCCTCAGGTGTGCGTTTTCGGCAAGTGATGTACTGTATGGGCTTGGAGGGCCATTTACCAGCATTCCACATGATGGTTTGATGGTCAGAAGTGCCAACAGGGGGCAGATGCATAGGTGGCTCATACATGGAAGAAATGTTGGTAAAAATTGAATCAAGTTGACTGGCTTTTCTCGTTGCACCAGCCACAACTTGCTTCAGTCCATGTCTGATGCAGATGGTTTCAGACTTATACCTATTCGTGTCCCCAAGAATGACAACTGCAGCATGCTGGTAATTGCGTTCAATGTCGCCAAGGCAACGATCCAGATACTGTGTGATTAGTGTGTTTGGTTTGGCTGTCGCTGAAGAGCTCGGAGGAATATACAGCACAGCAGCGATGATGCAACTTAGCCCACGGGGAAGACGTTTAGGGCGCAACCACACCCACAAGGCTTCAAACTCATCTTCCTCCAGGTGGGTCAATCTTTGCTGTGTGATGTTATTACAAGCGTACAGTGCGACTCCTCCTCCCCTGCTGCCCTCGCGATCGCGCCGATGTAAAATATATCCAGGGAAAGTTACAATAGAGTCTGGAATGTCAGCATTTAACCAAGTCTCTGACACGGCGACAACAGCTGAATTGTTGTTCGCTGACATACTGTGTAACTCATCACATTTGTGGCGTAGTGAACGCACATTAGAGAGGAGAAATCCGGGCATGGATGGCTTTGGTTTATTTTGAATTGTGCTTATATGGACTAGGTTTATAGGACGGGAACAACCCGCAGATGTAATCAGTCTTTGCCTAGTCAACTGTGATTCGATGCCAGCTGTGGTTTCGCAGGAAGTTGGGCGATTGCCAACAATTGTGCGTATTGGACGAATAACATTTTTTCCAGCTTTCTTACCCCTCGGGCGAGATCTAAGTCATAATATTCCATTGAACTGAAGTATTGACTTAACTTCCGAAGCCAGGGGCGTAGCAAATTTCCTCAGGCTTCTTAAAAAATGTATATTGGCAATATATCCAAGTTGTGCCATTATCACCAAAAAAACAGGAACATTGACTTAAAAAAAAATTCCAGTAGTAGTCACCATCCAGATCCACTATGAAGGAGAAGGCCGCATTTCCTAGAATCCATCCAAAATCCCTGAAGGTGGATTTCATCCACATGTCTTGGCCCTCAGATTACCCATGTAGTCTTTCAAAGATTTGATTTGTGTATGTACTGTCACTTTAAGACACCGTACTTCAGGAAGTGCGCTACTGGGCATGGGCAGTAGGTTACTTGTGGGTAATGTGTTTTTCCTCTCTCAGTATGCCTGTTGCCTACGTGGCTGTGTATTCCGATAGTTGATCACTGCAAGTTATAAAATAAACCCACATGCATTTAAAGTCATGGACTCATCACTGACTACAACAGTGGGTGTCAAAGGCCATGGTTACAACTGTCGTTTCATGCAATCTCAGTCATCCGAATGTGCTAATCGGAATACAACTTTGTGCATCTATATTTGACAGATCGAGCTCTTAAGCCGCATATGTGTGCGGATTTCTTGTTCCCGCCCACTATTTAAATAACCATCCATGGAAATCCAACATACACACACACCCCTTCACCGTTGAATGAACCGCAAATACTTTTAAAACAGAAAAAACGACTCTGTATGAACAGAAACATTTGTGAGATCGGCTTCACACCCATTAATTTCCTTCTGGTAATCCGCGGGACAGTAATATGGGCTGATTTTATGACGTGTACACGCTGTATGCATTTTGAGGTGCCTGATTGCGTCCAGTTCCTAACACAAAGCGAGTCTGTCCAACTCGCGAAGTCGTCTGGCTGATCTGAACACAATATGAGCACAAAGCGATCTTGTTGCATCTAGACATGTATCTTAATGCAACCTGGCACGATCAGATGACTGAGATCACATTGAAATGACAGGTGTAACCATGGCCAAATTCGTAAACATTTCCTTTTTACAAGTTGTTGCATTTGCAAAATATGAGATTTGAAAGGGTCTTGTCTCCGAGCCGAGCACGATGTGGCCTCATAATGATTCCACCATGGCTAAAGACCCTCTCAACTGGGGCGCTTGATGCTGGCACTGCAAGCGCTCTCATTGCAACCAGAAAAAGTGCAGGGAGGGTGTTCCTATTTGCATCCCAAAATGAGAGACAACCCTGCCCACTGCAAAGGCCAAGATAGTTATTCAACTGTGTCTCTGGACTTCTAGTTGTGTCCTGGTTGCGGCGCTTTCTGTATTCTGAGAATAACCCAGTGCTCTCCTCCACCTGCTGCTCCAGATCTTGGGACTCGGGACTCGGGAGTGTTTCGTCAGATGGCACCTCGCGTAGAATCAGATCTAATGACAACAAAGACAACAAGCAAATAGTAAACATGTTGTCCCCCACCAGCGATGTAGTTCCACCCTTGGGTCAGTCAGTGATTGCTGAGTGTACTTGAAATATGAGTGAAATTGTGTAAGCATTTTCGTATGGGACAATGAAAGGACAGATTGACCATATATTTCTGTTGCCTACTCTCCTCAGAATTAGGCTTAAGTTATATCTTGAAATGTAGTAACTGTAATTGTCCTGTTTTTACTCAATACAGTACAATATATAAGAAGTACAATATGCAATAAATACAATCCGTACATTACACAATGTAGACTATAATACAATTTATAATACAATATACAATATAACATACAACACCAGGAGCGTGAGTGTTATGAATAATATAAATGCTAGTTCAGTTTGACATGCTTGTATAAAAGGCTCTAAACATTGTTTATATTGCTGCTACAGCTTTGTGAATGAAAACATGTTCAATGTTCATATTAGACATAAATTGATCATTATGATGCAAAGACATTACTAATACATTACCTAAGACTATGGAAGGTTGTAAATACATAAATTCACTGACCTTTCACCATGTCAGCAACTTCATTCTTCAGGTCATCGTTGACAAGGACATCATGGTGAAGCCACATCATTGAGAACGCTGGGTCCAGTACAGCTGCTCATATGTAGAGTGGGTCTGCGAATGGCAGTGATTCTTCTCCTGGTGCTGCTGCTGACATTCTGACGTTAACAAAGATCCCCCGGAATCTCTTCTTGAGCGAGCCCTGGAGGCTCTTGACCATGCTTCCCAGGAAGCGAACCTGCTGTTTTAGTTTCTCCAAATGGTGGTTTAGGGATAACACACAGGGGAGAACGGCGCTGTCACAATCTTCTCACCCTGTGTGAGATCAGTGGCCTCGGCAAATGGCTGTAGGACATCATACAGCTCCTTCATTAGATTCCACTCTCTAACTGAAAAAAACAGCTTGTTGTGGCCTGTTCCCTGAACAACATGGCACAGTTCCTGATGGCTGAACGAGAGCACTGCTTTGATTTGGCGGAGAGTTGAATTCCACCGCGTGTTCACAGCGGCAGGGATCCCTCACTGCCCAAACCTGTCCTCAAATGCATCTTTAAAGGTGGTAGATGTATGCAGCAGAGAGCTCAATTTGGAGCATTTTGCAAAGGCACTGTTCATGATCCTTGCATCCTTGAGACCGTCACCAACAGCTAACTGCAGCATGTGGGCAAAGCATTGTTGACGTTTAGGGCTTCCTCTGGTGAGCACCTGGTCCACAGTTTCCTGTTTGCCCCTGGATAGATCTTCCCACAACTCTGCATCGTCCAGATTTCCGTCATCATTGACTTCGTCATCTTCCTCTTGTGGAAAGCACACAGTAAATGCTCGCTTCATATTCATGGCGTTGTCACAAATGACAAAGTCAAGTTTTTGTCTGATGTCATATTTGTCACATATGGATTCGAAGGCTTCTGATATTCTTTCTGCTGTGTGTGTTCCTTTAAATCTGTTGCAGGCCAGCAAGTACGAATTCAGCTGAATTCCCTCAGTTGTTGCCAATACATGGACAATGACAATGAATTTTATTTTCTCTCGACTCTCTGCAACACGGGATTCTACCTTTGAGGTCATTGTCCTGCGACAGACAGGCAGGTACTTGGAGTCAGCCACAGACAGAAAGTGTCGGAAATGCTGGTTCTCTGTGATTGAAAGAGGCATGTTGCATCCTATCACCAGGTCCATTACAATGGCATTTGTTATAGCCTTCTGTTTTGGATGGTTAACAGAATAAGCTTCCTGAGGGTGAGCCTGGACGAACTGAGAAATTACTGGCTGCGTAGAATCAGCGCAGACCAGTCTCGTCTTTTGATACTCTGCAAATCTGTGAAACAGAAGCAAAAATAAAGTATGGTTAAATATTAGTTCATTATGGATTAAATGTAGTTTTACATTAACAGTTAGACCATTTAGATTTACACTTTGTTGAGATATAACCAGCAAAAATAAAAATAACGTTATGGTTAAATATTAGTTCATTATGGCTTAAATGTAGTTTTACATTAGTGATATCAATCGTTTTGCTATAGCAGGGAGGGAAATTAACACCAGTCACCAGCCGGTTGTGAGAGAACAGATTGTCATATCAGGCTAACGTTAGCAAGCTACGGAGTTGTGAGAGAACAGATTGTCATATCAGGCTAACGTTAGCAAGCTACAGAGTTGTGAGAGAACAGATTGTATCATATCAGGCTAACGTTAGTACGCTACGGAGTTGTGAGAGAACAGATTGTATCTGGCTAACGTTAGCTAACATCAGCCCTCACAGACACTTACCGATCCGAATGAGTCTTCAAATGACAAACAAAGTTTGATGTTGTAGTCTGGCTGTCAGAAATCTTTGATGAGCAGGTCTTGCATTCAGCAGTTCGCCTTTTTTCTTCACATGTGAAATTTTGGAATCCGAAAGTGATGACTCTTGGCACAGTCGCGGCCGCCATGATGATGATGATCTGATCTGATCCATAGACCGCATAAAGATCTGATCATACTGTACTGTGTGTGTGTGTAACCACCAGAAATACAAAATAGTCTAGAGCGGGAGGGTGTGACGACTAACGAGTGCTTCTCGTTGAAAAAAACGTCAGGTAGTGAGGAGCTTGACTGACAGGGTAGTCATCCAATCATGACAATGCCATTTCCAGTGTGCGCTCGCATACCAGGTAACGTTACACATTACAGACACTTGTAATGTGAACATTGACAACATTGAACATTTTAATATTTTATATTTAATATTTAAGCTGAAAACATAAACAAGTCATTTGAGTCATCATGTCTCAAGTCAAGTCACGAGTCTTTAACTTCCAAGTCCAAGTCGAGTCTCAAGTCATTTATTTTCTGTCAAGTCAAGTTGCAAGTCATCAAAACAGCGACTCGAGTCGACTCGAGTCCAAGTCACAATGACTCGAGTCCATATCTCTGATTACTATTACAGAATATCTATTTATAAAAGGGCAGCATGAATCTTTTTCGGTTTAGTGATTGATATTATGAGCAAGCAAGCACAGAACAAGTTACTTTTAGTCTCAAACACACTACTTTCTACCGTTATATCTACAACTACAACTAAACAGCACTACAGGAAACAACACGAAAGGGAAAACACAACACAATCTATACAGGATGGATAGGGAAAATGTCAACAAATCAGTAGCCTATAACATTGGGAGAGTTATAGACTGAAAATGACATCAGGTTATTGATAGACTGAGATGACCAGGCCTATAGTGATTGTTCCCTGAGAAACATAAAGTTGAGTGTAGTTCAAATAACGGGACTTTGGAGGCTATGCCAACAGTGCACCAGGAGATTAAACAAATTAAATGGATGTCTGTGATACTTGCTTGTGCCTTGGAGTCTACTACAGCTGATGTTGCTGGACTTGTGGATGGTGAGAGAGTCTTCTGGTGCCAAGTTGGACGGACTGGACCGTGTGAGTAGAGAAACTCTTGATCAAGCAAACTTGAAACAAGCTCAAAGAACTATTCTCTGGGAACGATCTTATAAGGAATATTGTGCCCTTGCCTTCAGACGGCGTTTAGCCAATCAGACTCGGCAGTGGCGCCGTGGGGGTGTTTTCCCCACCTACTTATCACCGTGACCAATGGCATTTTGGTCCGGGTGATCGCACATTTGAAATCCTATGATTCCTTATTATTCTCACCAAAATTGTACACTCGGTCTAATGGTGCATTCCATTGGAAGTGGGAGGTCGGTAGTTCAGAGTTGGAAGTACCGACCTCCGATCTAAATGCGTTCCAGTGAGTCTTCTCAGGAAAACATGGACGCAACAGCCTTTACCCATTAACGTTAACGGTAGCTATCTGACAGCTCTAGTAATGTTAGCAGGCGAGTTCATACAGCAAAGACTTCCATCCACTAACGAAGCACAAGTCAACTGAATTACGTTACAAATGGAAGCTACAAAGTTGTTACAATACGTGTTCATAACACAAAAACTACATATCAAGTAAAATCAAGTTTTATTAAGTACAGATTGATGCTGTGACGTCAGCTGTGTTTATGTCAGAGAACTCAGACGGAAAAGATCTTGCCCGGATTTCCGACTGGGAACTCCGACTTGAACGACCGTTCTGTTGCACTTTTCCGTGTTGGAAGTCGTTTTTCTCCGAGTTCCGAATGCAATGGAATGCAGCAATAGTACATTGCTCCCCCGCCCCCCCCCCCCCCCCCCTTAATTTCAGCCTGAGCGCGCCTAAGGCCACCAGATTTAGCCAGTTGTGATATTTGGACTGCAGAAGCCCTGCTCAACAAGATAGGCAGTGGGGAATGCGAGGAGAAGAAGCCGAGTCTTGTCCCAGAGAGCAGCGTAACGCTGGCCGTATGTTACCCACATAACGCGCCAGCCCGACACGCGGAAGGTTGCCTGGGCCTCCTCGTCACTCTGGAGGTCGATAAGATGTTCACACATTGGCCTGGAAGGGCTCTGCCACCAAGTCGGGGACAGCAAGATTATGGAGGTCCCTGAAGCGGATTTCCATGTCAGCCTTTATTACCCTCAAGTGGTCGGTGTAACGAAGCAGGTGGTCATCGGTCAGCTCATCAGACACCTGAGACAGGTAAAAACCACAAAAATATTCTTGAAGGGGACTTTTAGGCCATTTTTGTCCATTCATTAGGCAACACATGATTTGATCGGTTGGACCAGTCTATTACAACAACTACAACAACAACAACAACAATAATAATAACCATGGTCAACTGGGGGAAATGAGTGAACTGATGCTGGCCTACAGTCTGTCTGTACAGTTCCAGCTTGGCGAGGAAGCTGCGGATGATGGTTTCGGAGTGGATCAGTGTCACTCCATTTTCCTGGAGCTTGAGGGTGACTAACCATTTTTTAAAATATGTCAGCCAGGTAGAAGACATTGAAGCGGCAGGATAGTAACTTCTCCCTGAGAGTTGCATCGGCATCCTCAACAGGACTGTGTTGAATAGCTTACAAAGATGAGCAAAACAGTTGCCCTTGGACAGCCAGCGCACCTCAGTATGTAGGAAAAGGCGCTTGAATGTCTCATTCTCCCTGCATAGTTGCCTGAACAGCTGGTCATTCAGTGGATGGGCCTTGATTTTATTGATGGCTTTGACTGCCACATTCAGGCACTCGTGGAGTGGAGAGCTGATGTTTTTGGCCACTAAGTTGTGACGGTGCAGCACACAGTGGACCATCAGGATGTGCAGTGCCCGCTCCTTCAACAGAGTGGTGAAGCCATGGTACCTGCCAACCATGGCACAAGTGAGGATGTTGGTGATAGGGATGGACATGTGCTGCAGATACTCCTCCAGTACACTGGGGCGTGTTTGCCCCAGCGTATCTGTTAAGTACTTGACAAACAAAAACTCCTCAGCTATGTTGTTGCCAGATAAATAACGGACATAGGCCATTAGCAGGGCATTATTGTCGGATGTAGTTGTTTCGTCCAACTGGATGCAGAATGGACTGCTCCACAGTATAGCACACAGCTGCTCTTCCGTGACCAGTGTCATCTTGCTGACCCTTTGTGCCACAGTGTCGTTGCTCAGGGGGATTGCCATGACCACCTGTGCTGGGTCTCGCTCCATGACCGTGGAGATCGCTTCTTTAATGGCTGGGAGAACCTTCTCCCCGACAATAAATGGCATCCCACACACGAACCCACTGTCAGTTTGGCTCGTCTTGGAGTGAAGAGGCTGGTATTTGTGCTCCTCTTGGCATGTTTTTCCATCAGGGCCTGGAAAAATGGGCGCTCTTTGCTGGCCTTGTCCAGGTGGTTTTTAACCAGGTGATCCTTAAGGTGTGATTTGGGGATATCAAAGAAATGAACTCAGACAATTCCCGCACTACAGATTTAGTGGTGATAGTGCGTAATGGATACGCTGCAGGGTATCTGGTACTCTGGCACATCACAGTCAACAAATAAGCAGCACCAGAATGAGAACGAAATGCTCAAATGGCTAATTAATTGCTGGAATCAGATACAAAGGAGCTGGCTTAACACTCTGATTTGGTTTTCCAGTCAACTGGCATGTATGACACGTTTTAAAGTATGACAAGACATCTCTCTTCAAGTGAGCCCAAAATAAATAAAGCAAAATGCAATCATATGTTTTACGGTGTCCAGACTCGTCATGTGAGATCTCTGCAAAACCAAATTGCAAAATCTGAGAGAAACAACGATGTGGAGAACAGGATCTCCAACAAAATCATTACCATGGGGAACCCACTTCCTCACCAACACCACATTGTGAAGGAAGTATGCATGAGCACTGTTTTTCACGTCAGCAGCCGGAAGAGCCGCCTCAAACAGCTTTTCCAGGAACGGATCAGCCCGCTGCTCTCTCACCAAGTCCCTATGAGGGACAGACAAGGGAAAATCAGACAAGGATAATACAACAGGTTCTGTGTCCTCATCCAGTGATTTGTCAGACTCCGAGGCAGAGTTGGAATCAAGCTTGGCACTCATAGCACGTGTAACAGCACACGCATTGAAACCCTCAGGAAACTCCTGCTCACTTTTATCAGGCTTACTCTTAACAAGCGGCACCGAAGTAACCACAGCAGGTGGCGGAACATCAGCCCAAAACAAAATGCTAGGACCGATAAACAATGCCCTCTCCACCCAAACCAAAAAAAAAAACAAATAACTTTACTCACTTACTTTAAAAAATTCCCTCAGTGTGTCTCCAAACACTTAACAAAGACTTAAAACCACATGTAGTGGCCACAAATTACTATGGGACATCCCTAGCCGATGACGTCAGCTAGGACACCAGAATCCAATTCATTCATGAAAACTGTCCTTGTCTTCAAGACCATGCTACACAAAGCCCTCAAACAACGCAAGTATGCTCCTCACCAAACAAGGCAACGTCTCGGGAGACACACAATTAATACCAATTAACTGTGATTCAGCTATCAAAAGATAAACTTGTGCTACTTCCAATAGTTTCCCCAAAAAAATGCTTAAAAGCAAAACTCAATGTAATAACAATAATGGGTTAGGGTTAGGGTTAGCTAATGGAGTGTGTTGGACAGTAAATCAATTGTGTTGGTGAGTGGATGAATGGCAAGTATGCTGAGGTAGATGTTGGATGGTGGGCAAAACAAAAGGCAAACGCCAAAATACAAATGAAGTGCTGGGGGGAGAGGAGCAAAAAAGAGGCCTCTCAACAGGCATGTCAGCCCTTTAAAGTCTAGAAAAGTTAAGAGCAAAAACACACATGCCATGGCAGGGAACCAGAGGGCCGTCACAGGGTTTCGCCTTGTTGGAGAAAACCTGCTCACATATCAAACACATAGGAAGCTGCATATTTGTGGGAGAGGGTATGAACCCACAGTTAAGGTATTCAACATTATATTGCCGACATTTCTTTTGATTCGATATGGGTGTTGTCAAGCCCGTTAAGTTATGAAAAAAGTGGGCAGCCTGCAAAACTACTATTGCCACCCGGCAGCTGTAGCCTGATGTGCAGATAGCGAGTAAGATCAAGTTCAAGTTTATCTTTATTATCCCTCAAGAGGGAAATTCATTTGGCCAGTAAAAAATGACATAAAACACTTTAAAACGTTAAGAACAAGACCAACAACAGCAACAACAAAACAACAACAATACAGTATAAACATTTTCCCTGAGTGCAAGAGCAGGTGCATGAGGTTGGGGCAAAAAGTGCGGAAAAACTAGTTCTTTAGATATTCATTGTAAAGCCTAATAGCAGTGGGGATAAAGGAGCTACTAAAGCACTTTGTGCATATGCGGTGCTGCAGCAGGCGCCTGCTCCCTCTCCTGCTGTAGTCTGGTAGAAGAGTGACAGGAGGGATTTGTAAATGTGAAAGGACTTCAATTTCCTTAGGAAATGAAGCCGTTGTTGCACCTTGCTGTACTTGGCTGTTGTGCATATGTCAAACTTCACCTTATTGTCAATTTCTACTCCCAGATATTTGTAGGATGACACCCTCGACCTCCTGATGGGGGAATTTTTTACCATAGTGAGGGGGAGTGCATTGCTGTCCCGACCGAAGCCAATCATCATGTCTTTGTTTTTCTCACGTTGATTTCCAGGTAATTCTGGTCGCACCAGTTGGTAAAGTGCATGACCTTTCTGGAAAAATCTGACAAGGATGATGGCCTTCGGTCTAGCAAACCAACGATTGCTGTATTGTCAGCATACTTGATGTAGCGGTGGCACCCCTGTGGTGCTCCGGTATTGGTGTGCTTAATGGTGGACAGTGTGGAGTTCAGTCTGACCTACTGGGTTCTATTGGTGACAAAATGGTTTACCCATCTGATGAGTCTTGGATTGACGCCCAAGCTCATGTTTTTCTGCCATGAGGTGTGGTTGTATAGTGTTGAAGGCGCTACCAAAGTCAACAAAAACAATGTTAGCTACAGAGTTGGAAGATTCAAGGTGTTCATAAATCATATGTAACATTGTCAACACAGCATCCTCAAAACTTCTGTTTTGTCTGTACGCAAACTGAAACTCGTCAACCAGTCCATTTACTGATGTTGCATGATGATGCAGTCTTTTGAGCACAATGTTTTCAAGGCATTTAATTGGCGCTGAAGTGAGTGCGACAGGGCGCAGGTCATTCATCTCTTTCGGGCCGTGTTTCTTTGGGAAAGGGACGATTACAGACCACTTCCATAGGGCAGGAATGCAGTGGGAGTCTAAAGGCAAATGTATGGTTTCTGCGGTGTGCCCGGTGTTCACGGTGTGGTGGGTCTGTGCAGTGACTGCGGAGCTCCGCAGTGGGTCTGTGGAGGGTCCACACCGAGCTCCACGATCCTCTCAAAAAAAGAAACTTTGTGGAGGCCTCCGCAAACACCGCAGTCAGTTCCGAGGCTATGATTGGTTAATGGTTGCTCTGTTAGTTGGTTACTAGGGAATTTTGAGCAAACTGACAGCTGACAACCGGCAAAAATGGACAACCGGAGGAGATTCTGCACTCTCCGCGAACACCGCACTGCTACTGCTTTTACTATAAAATGCTGTGGCTCTGCAGAGAGAACGCTCTAGCCGTGAACACCGCGAACACTGGGCACACCGCAGAAACCGTAAATTTGCCTTAAGGAGGTCTGGAAGAGTTTTTGGAAAGGGCAGGCCAGTTGCTGGGCACATGATTTTAGCACTTTGCAGCTTACTGAGTCAGGACCCAGGGCCTTCTGTGCGTTTACCTTGCGGAACATAGCCGCAATTTCCCCCTCCGTGACAATTAAGTTCTCCTCTGGGAGGTTGTTGAGCAAGTCCATGCTCGCTCCCTGCTGTTCAACTGAAATCAATTCTGTCAAAGCGACAGTAAAAGTCATTCAGCTGTTCTCCATATGCAGTCCTTGGAAGTAGGGACAGTCTGGCTATTTTTACGTTTATTTTTGGTGCTTTAGAGCGCTCTCATTTTCAGCACATGCTAAGCTTGGAGAGCGTCAATCTCTTACTATGAGTAAGGTCTAGTGTGATCAATAATCAAAGCCCAATAACAGTTTTGAATTACATGCACTTGATATGTTGTGGAAATTTGTAGTTTTTAAATTAGTATTTTAAAACAATACTGCCATTCAGATGAATTTCATTTAGCTAGTCTACTTTTGTTGGTAACTTACAGTTAGACCAAGATACTGGCAAAGAAAACTGTCATGCATAAAGTTAATTTCTAGGCTATAAGGCGGTCACGTCACAATGGGGTTGTGGATGTAATGTCCACCAGCAGTGTTTACAGCACAGAGCAGGGATGGCCATACTTAGTTTGAGGTGTTTTTCTTCAGTGTTTTTTGTTATTTAGGCCTACCTCAGTTATGGTAAGCCAAGCATCAACCGAAATGTAGATTTATGTTAAATAGTTTAACTGGTCTCCCTCCTCACATTTTTTTGTTTCAGTCAGTGGCGTCAATCAGGACACTAAACTCCTGGCAAAATAAAAATGTTTTGTTCTTTAATAGGCACAGAGCTGACAAGACCGATAAAGATAAAAAACTAGGCTACAGAGCAATCTAACCCAGAAAAAAAAGGAAACTGTCTGGAAACTGAAACTTTGGCGCAATAAATACAGAGATCATTTATTGCCAATCGATTTTATATTTCTTTACTTACACACAGTCAAATTAGTGTAGGTCCTTTTTCCACGCCTCAGACACAAGCAGGTGCAGAAAAAATAGACCAGCCCGGTGGACACAGCAACTAACCGGGACATCGGGCTGGCTGCTGCTGGACACACTGCCTGGGCTAGTCCTATACTTGCTAACTCCAAGCCGGAACATCAGCATGTCTCATCTCTCATGCACTTGGTTTTTATTTATCTCATTCGTAAACAGAGGGTGATATTGTCAGACAAGGCATGGAAGACTATTAAAAAAATGCTGTGGTGAATGATTGTTCAGTAGAACGCCCCCCTCTCAGCTATATTGCTCCCAGCACCCCCCAATGTTCTTTGAACGGCCACGTTGAGGAAACCCTACCCTAACATATCTGACTTACTCTTCTCCCCTATAATGATATCTGTTCTTTCTCCTTTTTAGGAAACATCAACCCCACAAGATGTTTCAATCGGCCCTATAACTCCCATTTCAACCATTGGCCCATTCTTACAGTGCAAAGATTTTACATAGTAGCCACAAATACAACTGTATTGGCATCAGCTTCTCTGGTGCCCTCACTGCCCTTGCTTTCTCATACTTCATTTTGTGGTAGCAGTATCCCAAAATGTGCATTTTTAATGCACATTAAAATTCATACAGATACAACTACTGATAACATAAACATCCCTGCTTTTAACCTTCAAGAACAAGAATGTAACCCTAACCCATAATGATAATAATACTAACAATTGTATACCTACTTTTGAAACACCCAGTATATTTAGAAAGGTGGGCCCATTTCCTTCAGAGCCTTTGTGATTGGTGTGAAACCACCTATGCTGCTGATTCAGGTCAGCTGGACTGTGGGGAGCCATCAGCAGTGGTCACATGGATCATTCCACTTTAATTAAAGCTGATGGCTTTAACGATGGTGCAGATGGACTGCAGATTGATCTGCACCTGGAGGAGTGAGGGAATCGGAGAGAGGTAGATGTAGAGAGAACAGTAAAAGTGTATAAGTTATGTTTATATGCAAGAGGACAGAGAGGACAACAGTAATAACCACACAGACAAAGGGGCTGATACAGGCTCTCTCCCTCCTGCTGTGGAGATGGATGAGTGGAGGAGAAGGTGTTGGCAGCAGTTGGGAGAAAGACGGTTTTACTGGAGCACTGAGGGAATTCTGATGCAGAAGCCTTAGATGATATGCAAACACTGTCAGAAGAAAGTGTTTTGAAACCCAAAAAGTGGTGGTAACTCTCCTGCCACCAATATATCAGAGTTGAAACCCTGTTTACACTGTTGTTTCAAGACAACATGGAGTCTTTTTGAGTCGTTTTGAGATATGAAAATGGTGCTTTGAGGCACTCAGGTCACAGTTTTAAAACCTGGCATGGAGCATGGATACACCAACAAGATAAGTAATTTGAAACACATTTCAGAGATTGCATTTCAGAGAGAGAGAGAGAGATTAATTCAGTTATGAAGGGACACTGTTCATTGGAAAGAGGAAATTGATCTGGAGGAAGAATTGGTTCTGTTTAGCAGGACCAAGGAGCAGCTCATTTCCTTCCTCTTCTTTCCTACCTTCTGTCCCTCTGGTGGTCCATCATGCTGCTCTGACCTCCTCATTCAACACTGTAGGGAGGACAGATGATGGAGGACAGAGAGACAGACAGTAGCAGCACTGTCTCACACACACACATGCACATACACACCAGAATTAGTTATGATTCCACTTATTCTTCTATTATGATTCCACTTATGCTTCGATTGAATCTTTATGTAAAAAAAAACAGCTTTTGACATACAAAATACAAAATGTGTGTTTTTCCACCTGTCTTTAGGCCTACTCAACAAGTTAATCAACCAAGCAAGATTCAAAAGATAAACCTTAATAATTCTGCAGAACCTGTAGGCCTAATTAGAGGATGTAAACACTAAACATGAGGCCAAACATGCATAATAAACATACAGCTGAGGCCTATAGTAACTTGAAAAATAAAATCCAGACTCCCGACAACAGACCTCTGTTTCCCACAGGTTGAAAATTTACTTTTGCCGCTTTTCCACCGCATGGTACCGGCTCAACTCGATTCGACTCTACTCGCCTTTTTTGGTTTTCCATTGGGCAAGTACCAGGTACCAGGTACCATATTACCTGGTACCTGGTACTTTTTTTGGTAGCACCTCCGTCGAGGTTCCAAGCGAGCTGAGGCGATACCAAAAGGTGACGTGAAAACACTGGAGACTACTGATTGGTCAAAGAGAATCGTCATCATTGCCGGCAGCGATAGCGGGGATTTTAAAGCAGGCTAAAAGCTGTTGTAATTTTGGCTCTACGACTGTTAATATGTCACTTTATTAAGTTTTAATATTTTTTCAGGCGAGAAAGTAACCATGTAGATTCCCAATATGTGGTCAGTGTATCCAAATAACGCCAGTTTGTAAATCTGCTGCAACGTTTTCGGAGATTTGGGACCAGGACCGTCTGCCTCGCAGTCCGCCATTCCGCAGTCTGAAGAGACTCAATGCATTTTGGGGCGGTTGAGTTTCATGCGGCGTCGTGGCATCGCTATGATGACCAGACACAATGAGGGGGTACTATCTGCAGTGGAAAACCAAGTGGTACTACCAAAAGCGAGTAGAGTCGAGGCGAGTTGAGCCGGTACCATGCGGTGGAAAAGCGGCTTTTGTTTAGGCTTAATTACTTGTCTTTACCTTGTGTCCAATGGAACCCAACTGGTGATCAGGGGGAATATGCAATTAAGTCTCTGCACTGCACTCATGTTAACTTTCTGAGTGTTGAGCAGGCTTAGAATTCTCTGATTAAAAAGTATCAAGTTACTACTTACAAATACCATTAACACAATCATGCAAGTTTTGAAGTGGGGTGAATAAGGCTGACATAACACTGCCATACTATGTCATGACAACTGACATGAATATGAATTCAGCGTCATGAATGTTTATAACTGTTGTCATTAAGTGTCATTCGGTTGATAATGACACTTTCAATGCAAAGTTGACACTGTTCTCTCTCTGTCATGAAAACTTGACATTAACCAAAGGGACATAACCTGTCATAAACATATGTCATGACAGACTTCATTATCAAACACAAATAAACCCTTTGGTTGTATGTGTTAAGATTGCATTAAACTGTTGTATTTGACAATGGCTGTCACGAGAACGTCATAACTGTCATGAGTGTTTTCCCTGACCTCAAGTACAGTGGTAGAATTTGGACATTTCATAAAGATATAAAGTGTTATTACACCCAAAAAACGGCTGGGTAGTTTTCAACCACACCGCTATGTAACTATTGGATAGAAATATTGGACATTTCAAAAGTGTTCTACGGTACAATTTGATACATTTATTTTTATTTTGTCAAATGTTGGCACCCTGCACTGTGTCGACTACTGATTTTCTGGTAAAATGTAAACTGCTTTACAATTTAAGGAAAACTATTTGTTGACTTGTCAATTGCTACTGTTTAGGTCTTTCTAAGCCCTTATCACAACTGCATTAATGTTTAAAGTTTTGTTTATGAATTTTGATGTAACTCCTGTAGAGTTGCATTTGACATCCTGGGTTATTTTATCTACCCAAACACTGGTTTGAGCCTGTTGGGACATTTTTCTGGGTTATTTCCACAGAGTTGGGTAGTTTATGTGTAACCTAGTGGTTTAGTGGCTGGGTCAGCCTCAGTGACAGTTGAAACATCGCAGACAGAGCACCCCTCCCCCGTCTTCACATCTCTGCCCAGCTGCTGACTTGTCTGCAAAAAGTGTCAGCTTGTCAGCAAGTGGTCTTGGTACGACTTTAACATATGGTGCTGAAAGAACAGGGTAGCTGCCGGATATTGCAAGACGAATGCAAGTACCGTCAATTGAACTTGTAGAAGTTACCTGGTGGTTAGTGCGCATTAGTCGGAGTTACACTGTAGTTACAGTTACATCTCCCAGGAGGTATCATTCAGTTTCTTTTATTATTATCAGTACCGACCTTATAATTATCAACTGCTACTCGGTCCTTACAGGACATTTGGAATTCCCAGTGAAGAACCTCAGAGGTAATCGGAGTTATAGCTGCCGCTATAGCTATAACAGAAGTTATTATGTAGTTATCAGTACCTACCCAGTCCTTACAGGAGATTAATGAGTTTTAAGAGAAGAATCCGTGTGGCTCTTTTTCAAACGTCAAATCATTTTCAGTTATTTCACTGCAGCTACCATGTAACTTCATCAGGTGAGCACCGTATACTAAAGCAAACCGTTCCCAGTAGCTTCATAGTAACTACCCAGTCCATACAGGAGATTAAAGAGTTTTACGAGAAGAATCCATGTGTGACCAATCCCAGTAGTTTCATAGTATCTATCCAGTCCTTACAGTAGCCTACCTATCCAGTCCTTACATGACATTAATGAGTTTTATGAGAAGAATCCATGTGGCTCTTTTTCAAAATGTCAAATCATTTTCTGTTATTTCACTGCAGCTACCATGTAACTTCACCAGGTGAGCACCGTATACTAAAGCAAACTTTCCCCAGTATTTTCACAGTAACGTCATGCCTATAACCGATATGTCCTGTGGAAAAAGCCCCCGCGTAGGATCCATGTTGGTGATGGACTATTGCAAGCAGTTTACCAGACAATGGGCCTCATGCAAGAACCACTCGTATGAACAGATTAGTTCTTAACAGTATTTCAGTTTGTAGTTGTTAACACTCAGATATTGATAACACTCATAATGCAAGGAAACAGCAGGCTAAAACGCTAACAACACAGACAACTTGGCTAGAAAGTAGGCTAGTAAAGACGCTAGACTAACAGCAGGCTCAGATCTAGGTAGAGGCTAAGCTAAGACGCTACAGGAGGATACAGATGAGTCAGAAACATGCAGCTAAGTAACCAGAGGACACGCAAAGAGGACATTGAAAGTCAGGAAAATACTCACAAGACGAAATAACACAGGTATTCCTAAGCCGTTTACTAACGTTAGCTGGCGAACTAGTAACGTTAGCAACCTTGCACGTCTGAACATCTAGCTAGCTAGCTTGTGTAGGCTAACGTTAGGTTACCTTAGTATTTTAGCTAACGTTAGCTACCTAACGTTAGTTTTTAGTTGGTGGCACACTGTTATTTGCTATGTTCATGTACATAGACTGTTAAACCGAGGAGATAGCTAGCACAGACTTCAAAGTGGCAGGCATTATCACAGCAGCTATCGGTGCTTGCATCAAGCATAGATGTCCAAGACCCATAGTTGTTTGCATGTTCGCCCTGTATGCCCCTATGTACCAATAATTTACTAGGTTTTCATCATGACAACATTCTGTCCAAGTAGATAAGTTTGTTATTTAACTGTGTTACTGAGATGTGTCATTAAGCCATGTTCACCAATGTCTGATTTCTCTAATAGAGTAGCTCAAGTTGCTGACTGCTTTTGTCTGAATTCTGTTTTGTCTTTTTCAGGATAGACATGTCAATTTCATTAGAAGAACTGTGTGCGTTGGTGAATGTACCGTATGATAGGGCACTTGAGGCAAGGGTAGTCAGCAGTGAGGAAGATGAAAATGAGGGCGAGGAGGAGGTAGGAGAGGAAGAAGTGCTGTTAGGCAGCCTCCAGACCTCTTATGAGGAAGAAGGTTTGTAGAAAAAGTTAATCAGGATTGAGTCAGCCATAGCAAAGGATTCAAAGTCTTCATAACATTGAATGTTGTCAACATTGCATTCAGTGGAATAAATTTGTTCCTCTGTCTGTTCAAGATGCACTTTCTCTCAGAGACTGTGACCAGGAACATCCTGCTGCTGTCCACGATGAATCTGGAAATGAGGGTAGGTGTCTGACACACACACTCACTCAGATGCACACTCACACGCACACACACACACACACAGAGACAGAGACGCACTCTCTCTCAGACACGCACGCACGCACGCACGTACACACACAGAGACAGACACACTCTCTCTCAGACAAACACACACACTGTTGAGTATTGGACATGCAGTGAAGTTGAGTATTGGAAATGCAGTGAAAGAATTCCATTAACAGAGGGAGAAGGAGAAGGAGCTGAGGAGGACTCTTCAAGTGGTGAGGCTCGTACAGGAAGGCCAAGGAAGCTGGCAAATCCAGAGACCTGGAAAGCCAATATCCAGAAATGGAGAAGAATGACGGGTCAATCCTATCTTGAGAGAAAGCGAAAGGAGGGTATGCAAAAAGAAATGGGTATGCCATGCCAGTCTGCTGCTTGCCAGAAATCAACAAAGCGGCACTGCGTTGACATACAGAAAGCGAGCAGGGAGGACATTTTTAAATACCTCTGGGGGAAATTGAACTGGAGAGAGAGAAAAAATTTGTGGCATCATTGATGGAAGTGACCACTGTAAAGAGACGGCGGACAGGAGCAGATGATTCCAGGAGGTCGACATTTTTTGTCACCTTGTTGTGGATGGAAAAAGGATCAGGGTGTGCCAACGCATGTTCCTTTCAACTCTGGGAATAAAACAATGGTGTTTTTTGAACTGGGTAGGAGGGAAAAGGCCCGAGAAGACGGAGAGAGTCAGTGTGAGGAGTGAAGAACAGGAATTCCTGAAGAAGTTTCTACTGGATCTTCCTAAGGTTCCATCACACTACTGCAGGTCTTCGTCGTCGAAGATGTACCTGGAGCCTGTGTTTAAGTCTATCAACCATCTCCACTCGGAATACAGGCGTTCTTGTGCTGAACATCACATCCAGCCTCTTTCAAGGCAGGAGTTAAATCTCTCTATCTTTCACCCCAAAAAAGATCAGTGTGACACCTGCTGCGCTTACAAGGCTGGAAACATTGAAGCTGCCACGTGGGAAGAGCACTGTATGAAGAAAGACACGGCAAGAGCAACAAAACAAAAAGATAAAGGAACAGGCGAGTGAGAAGACTATGGTGGTTTGTATGGACCTACAAGGGTTACTTCTCTCCCCCAAACTCCAAGCCTCAGCCTTGTACTACTAAACAAAGCTTGGTGTCCACAATTTCACAATCTTTGAAATGACAACACATGATGCAACCAACTACTTGTGGCATGAAGGTGAAGCTGGTCTCACAGCTAGCGAGTTTGCTTCCTGCATCATCAACTTCCTTGAGGTAAACAACACCTATGAAGAGTACATCTTGTGGAGCGATGGCTGCGGCTATCAAAACCGCAACCTGGTGTTGAGCAACGCACTGCTGAAGTTTGCCACTGAGAAGCAGAAGCCAGTCACCCAAAAGTATCTGGAAAGAGGTCATACACAAATGGAGTGTGATTCAGTACACAGCGTGATCGAGAGGAGATTAAGAGACCGAGACATATACGTTCCAGCTGAGTATGCCGCAGTCATCCGGGGAGCTCGCTCCAATCCCAGGCCATGCATTGTGAGGTACGTGGACCACAGTTTCTTCAGGGACTTCAGCAAATTGAACCTGTGCAGGTCAATCTGACCTGGAAAAAATGTTGGAAACCCAACTGTGCATGACCTCCGGGCAATCAGGTACCCTCTCATACACATTCACAAATATAGCGCAAATATAGCCTTCTAAAGGACATAGACATACTGTGTAATTAATCAAAACCTGGCTTTCTCTCTCCTCCTCCATCTCTGTCCACTGTCCCTCTTTCCCTTCCAATTTCTTCCTTCTGTCCCTCTGTTCTCTAGGTACAACGTGGATGGCACCATGGAGTACAAGATTCTCCACTCAGATGGCTGGGAACCTTATCCCTCCCCGTCTCTTAGGAAGAAGAGCAGTGTCACCACAGTGCCACCACTGTACACATCCAGCCAGGCCATCAAGCAGCTGAAATACAAACACCTCCAAGAACTGAAGAATGTTTTGCCCAAGGACTTCCACGCCTTCTATGATGGACTAAACCATGAGTGATGCCCATCATCAGCTACACACACACACTTGCACACTCACAGGTGCACACGTGCACACACACACATGCCTGCAGACATTATGCACATAGGCCGAATCGGTTACTGGGGCTTGTTTAGGGCTAGGGGTGCTTTTTATATTGATTGTATGGTTTTAAACATGCCTTTGTGATGGTTTACTGATTTCTTACATGACATCTTTATAGGATGTTTACTTGTGCTGAGTATACAAATCAGTTGTTTCTCACAAATAGCCTACACGTAATAGCTGATTCTCTGTCCTGACTGTTTATTCAGATTATTATTTTGCAGGGCTGTGAACATGATTTATATTTCTGGTATTCTTGTGATTTTTAACTTAACGTGATTTCTACATGGATTGAGTTGGCTACATTTTAGCCTACATGGAGTGTTGATTATTAAACCAATTTAACTTTCTTTGGTCATCATTGACTGGTAACATGATTCTTAATGTTTAGATGTGTAGGCTAATGTGACTTTTTAATTTGGAGAAGGCTGTTGATTATTAAACCAATTGAACTTTCTCTGGTCATCATTGACTGATATCATTATTCTTGATGTTAAGATATCATCTTAATGTTTAACATGAGGTTTTTTAAGAAATAGGAAAAATGTGCTCAATTCAGTAGGCTACTATTAAAAGCTGTGGGTGTGAGGTTGAAAAAAGACTAACTTATTAAGGCACAACACCTGCAGTCTCCGAAAAAGGTTTTTCTTTTATTGCAGCATCTCCTATACGGACGCATTTCAGAAAGAAGGTAGGCTTTGGTGGTCTGGAGAAATAATGATACAGTATGAAGTGACAGCTTTGGATATTGCAACACTATGTTTTTAAATAAATTGTCATGGTCAGTAGGATACATGGGCTACATGGATAGGCTAGCAGCCAGGTAGACAGTGTTTAAGTCTATCAACCATCTCCACTTGGAATACAGGTGTTCTTGTGCTGAACATCACATCCAGCCTCTTTCAAGGCAAGTGTTCTCCAACATTTTTAACCAGTCAAATTTCTCTCTCTTTCACCCCAAAAAAGATCAGTGTGACACTGTCCTGTTGTCTACTAGCAGGCTCTGTAATTTCACTGAAACCCACCTGAGTGGTCACGCGCACACGTCAATGTCAGATAGCCTATGCGACCGTAAATGCGTCTATAAAAATGAAAATAATAAGACTAAGTAAGACTAAGCTCTGCTTATGTTGAAACATGTAGCTATCCATACCGATTGAGTTTCAGGAACATGAACAGGCCTACTCGAGGCTCGAACAAACCGTGAGCCATTGGAATCCATGATAACAAAACCGCGTATGTCTGTGTTCGCTAACAATTCAAGTTAAGTCGATTTAAAATATCAAGTAGTGTACTGATGGCCTTATAAAGATACATTTTTATTTCTGATCCGAAATGTGTCCAATTACGTTGTTTTGGGTTTGTTTTGTAAGTTACTTTATGAGAAAAAGAGTTTTTTTGTGTTCCTGAAAAATTTGATTTTTGGAGATATGTGTTTTTCATTAGACAGCGACTATATGCTTGATCGATCAAATTCTTAATGGTGATTAATCGATTAATCATTAACATCCCTAGCACATACATGATAACTACTGAACCGCGGTCATGCTGATCCGTTGTGTCCTTAGGTTAATTTCAATTCATTTTCAATGAGAGCTGTCTGTTGTCTGGGGCTGATGACGCGTCCATCTCTGTCCCACTTTTTCTGGATGGACAGATTTGTCACCATCCATTTAGCCAATAAGAGTAATTTCTTCGTTTGTTTTGGAAAAATAGCGGTGATCACAGACAACGGTATGACCAAAACAATGATAAAATGGAGAATGCCTGGTATAACGTTGGGATGACTGTATAGTCTTTTTTTCTATGAAGCAGCACCGTTGTGAGCAAAGATTTAGGCTACTATATTTCTGCCTCACCCAACATGTTGACGTTCCAAAACAGCCCAATGGACAGAATCGGTCAATAATTCAGTGTGGTCGTGGCCTTATGCCTTGTACACAATTGACCTATGCTAGTTCCATTGGCTCCGCCGGAAATCATTCAAGTCAATGGAGGACCTCCTGTGTAGAAACACAATGCCCCCTTGTGGACAATGGAGTGACGGAGACTTTGAAAAAATTTAAACTTTGCCTTGGCAGTAGACCGTCAGAATCTGTTGTTTTCAACCGGAAGTGATGGTTGGCATAGCAACTAGTAAACTAGTAACAGGGCTGGATTAACCAACCACAGGGCCCCTGGGCACACATCCTATTGGGCCCCCCTCCTCTCAGTATGCACCCACACACCGTAACTCGAGATACTAGCCTGTTCACAAACAATACAAACGTAAACCTTTTATAAGTTCAAAGTACATCTGAAACTCAGTTTTAGCTTTTACAAACTGCCATTCCTGCTATCTAGAGCTCGCTTATTCAATTTGAGAGTGATAACATTTGTCCAACCCCAAGGCAAGCTTTAGTTTTAGGTGATGGGGCTTCCATTTGTGCAAGGCGACAGGTGGTGGGAATGAAGGACCAAAATTTATTGAAAAGGTTTGATTATGTCTGTACCTAGGCCCCACCAGTATATAATTAGTGCTCTGTATCTTAGTTGGATGATATTCACTAAATACACTGCTCAAAAAACATACAATCAATAGGTGGCAGTTTACTAATTGTGGTTGGGGCCTCCATATCAAAAGAAATTGTGTTTAGGGCCCCCAATGTCAATCGAGGCCATGAATTGGGCCCCATAATCATTCTTATGTGCTACATTTGTTTAGGGACCTGAGGCAGGTCAGTGTGTGTCAGGGTCCCACCTGGCTGGACATTTCAATTGAAATTAGTGAAATGTTGCAAAATGCATTGAACACGGATGCAGGACTCTGTATGCCCTCTGTATGCTCGGTAACACAGGCATGGTAAACAATGTATGTTTTCAATAAATTAATATTTTTTAATAATAAAGGAGGAGGTCGCCACCTCCTGGAAGGAGAATCCCTATTCAAGCAAGACCCCCATCCAAGGAGCATCTTCTCTGGATTTTGAGTGGATGGAGAAGCATGCCATGGCTTGTATGCCACCGATGAAACCATTGGTGGCAGCTCACCTCCACCCAAAACTGTCAGCTGCATCGTCCAGGTCACTCACCCTGCCATCAAAAGAAGACCGGTTACAGTCCACTATGACTGAGAGGGCAGCCGTGGCGGATGAGGATGAGGCTTTGCAGCTCTGTCTTCCGCGGAAGATGCAGCCAGCAGCACAGTTTGCAGGCAGACCTTTGCCCAGGTGGTCGCCAGGCCTAACCCCCCCTTCTGCATCCCTAAATGCCCCCAATGCTAAAGGCACCATGTCTAAAAAGCCCTTCAACCCTGCTACACAGGCAGCAGGCAAAGAGGAAGAAGAAGGCATCTTAGCGGTCTACCCCGCTGCTAGAGGGACGGCCAGCTGTTCCCTGTTCCCTGGCCCCCCTCGCTCTGTTTCCCCAAGTGCTCTCTGTGCCATGTGGCCCCCGAGAAGCGTCAGCACATCCCAGCCAAGAGGAGGAGAGGCATCGTTCGGGCAGCCCCAAACCCCCCCCCCCCCCCCCCCCCCCAATCTCTGGGGTGAATTGGCCCAGAGACGCTGTCCCGACACTATCAGGGTGCGCATGCGCAGTGGCGTCTGGTCGCAGCGACTGGCCTCAGCTGCTGGAGGGAAAACTCAAGGGTGCTGGCAGAGCGCAGCTAATTTCCCCTATCTTTGAGTAGGGCAGCTTGTACAGTGTCAGAGTGAGTGCTGAGGACAATAACCAAAGGTTACAGACTTCAGTTTGCCACGGCCCTGCCTCAGTTCAGCGGTGTAATATATTCTCGGGCGCAGGGGGAATCAGCCTGTGTCTTACAGGAGGAAAAAAGGAGCGATAAGAATAGTGCCACTCGAGCAGAGCCTAAACGGTTTTTTCTCAAGATATTTCCTGGTGCCAAAGAAAGGGGGGCGCGGGATCCGTCCGACCCTGGATCTGCGTGCCCTGAACAAGCATCTCAGGAAATACAATTTTGCATGCTCACACAGACATCCCTTGTGTGTATAATGCGCCCGGGCAATTGGTTCACTTCCATCGAACTGAAAGACGCATACTTTCATATCCCGATATATCCTCCACACAGGAAATATCTGAGATTTGCATTTCAGGGCATAGCATAAGAATACCTGGTGCTGCCGTTCAGGCTTTGCCTGATATCAGACAGAATTGTCAACTCGTTACACTCCATTTCCATCTTCAGTCTGACATTGCCTCCACTCTAACCGATTTCCGTGGGGGAGGGGGATTCGATTTCCCCTAACCAATCACTAGAGACCAACGTATCTGCCTGAATCTAACGTCATTTTAAGTCGACACTGATGCGAAAAAAACATCTCCCCTTTGAATAAATGCCTTCAAAGCAGAGTGCTGTTCGGATTTCAAAGTAATTGGTACTTTTAATCGATTTAGAACCTTGTCTACAGCGGTCGCCATTGTTGTTATTACTCCTCCTTGGTTCCAGCGCACAGCTTGACAGCGTTTGACAACGGCGTTAGTCCCGCCCGTGGCGCTGATTGGCTAATCGTTAGTCCCCCCCGACGCTCATTGGACCGATCATTTTTCAAGGGTTTCTCATCAAGGGTTTCTCATTTTTCAAGAGAAACCGCTGTTTCATGTCACGATGCCAGACCAGAAGCAGTCAACTCGGTGGAGTGGATGGATTCAAAGGTCTGGACCCAGGCAAGTTCAGGCTGTCTCTATGGCCGAGGGTGTTTGTGAAATGTACAGAGGCGGCTCTGGCTCCGCTCAGGGAGAGGGGGATTCACTTGGCCACCTACCTCGACGACGGGCTCCTGCTGGCATGCTCGGAACATGAGGCTACGGCTCACACACACATACTTATGGCTCACCTGGCCGAATTGAGTTTTATAGAGAACAGGGAAAAAGTACACTGACTCCCAGGCAGAACATAGCTTTTCTGGGGCTGTCTCTGGATTCGATGCTTTTATCAGCTCGTCGTGTTGGCGGAGTGTGTCACCGCATTCAGAACCACCTTGGCCCATTTTGGCATGGGAAAGACAGTCTCCTCGCCTGAGACTATTGGGCTTGATGCCTTCAGCCCTGCTTGTTGTGAGACTCAGCAGGCTGTACATGAGAGATTTCCAGTGTTGGGTGGCCTCTCTCAGGTTAGACCCGGTGGGTTACAGCCATCGCTGAAGGACGATTTCGGCGACGTGCGCACTCACATTGCGCCGCTGGAATCTATGCTCTTTTCTGACAGAGGGCGTGCCAATGGGCACAGTCCTGTTCAGAAAAGTGATTACTACCAATGCCAGCTTGACAGGCTGGAATGGAGTATACAAGGACAGGATAGTGAACGGGGTTTCGGACAGCCGTCTCCAGCATGCCCATATAAACTGCCTAGAGCTGTTAGTGGTCCTTCTGACTACAACACTTTCTCCCATTCCTCAGGGGACATCATGTGCTAGTGAGGACGGACAATACTACCACAGTAGCCTATATCAACCATCAGGATTTGCTGTCCAGAAGCAATCCTCTTTACGGGGAATGGAAACTGCACCCAGCTGTGGTAAACCAGATTTGGGCATGGTTTGGCAGGGCGACAGTTAGGGATGGGTTCTGAGCCCCGGTATTAAACCAGCCCCGGGACTAAATTATTAAAGACTGCAGTATTGATAAGCTCCGACATTACCGGTTCTGCTATCGGTATTGGAGAAATTAGATAGATTATATAGATAGATAAATAAATAGATTTCCTATTTACTTAGGCTACATAAACGTTATCTTGCACCTTTTATCTCACCGACTCCATTGCAATAAGATTAAGACATTCGTCTAAAATGCATTTTCGCTATTCCCAATCCAGAAAAATGATCTCTCTCCCTTTCTCTCTGAGCCTGTCATATGCGCGAGGGGCAGGGCCAGTTCTCTCTGTCTCTTTCTCTCTCTCTCTCTCTCTCACACACACACACACACACACACACACACACACAGACCCTGCTCTGAGTGAGAATGGCAGAGAGAACTAAACGCTCAAAAGTCTGGTTACACTTCACTAAAGTCGATGCTGACAATGCAACAAGTCTTTTGCATGTAAGGGAAACACAAGCAATCTTTCCAAACATCTAGCAAAAGTGCATCACATACAATTACAATTTCCCATTTGGCAGATGCTTTTATCCAAAGCGACATACACATGAGATTTTAATACAACACAAGCAAGGTTCTAGTCAGGAGAGAACAACGAGAGTAAGTGCCATAAAGCTAAGTTCTGGTCCAACAGGACATAGGTGCTACGAGGCAATGCATAGAGTGCATAGAGGCAGATAAAGTGTTTTTTGGGGTTTTTTTGGTTACACAGTCCATCAGGTGAGAAGGTATTCACTAAAGAGCTGGGTCTTTAGCCTTTTCTTAAAGATTGAGAGGGACTCTGCGGATCGAATGGAGTTTGGTAACTTGTTCCACCACCGAGGAACCACAGAAGAGAAGAGTCTGGCTAGAGACTTAGGGCCTTGTTGTGGTGGCAGCACCAGGCGCCGTTCCTTGGCAGAGCGTAGTGGGCGGGAGGGAGCGTAGACCTGAATGAGGGAGTTCAGGTAGGTCGGAGCTGTTTTGGTTGCTGCTTTGTAGGCGAGCATCAAGGACTTGAACTTGATGCGGGCAGCAACTGGGAGCCAGTGGAGGGATATGAACAGCGGAGTGACGTGCTCTTTTGGGCTGGTTGAAGACCAGACGCGTCGCCGCGTTCTGGATCATCTGCAGAGGTTTGAGCGTACATGCCGGGAGCCCTGCCAGTAAGGAGTTGCAGTAGTCAAGGCGTGATATTATAAGCGCCTGTACTAGGAGTTGTGCTGCATGCTCAGACAGGTAGGGTCTGATCTTCCTGATGTTGTACAGGGCAAATCGGCATGACCGAGCAACAGAAGCCACATGCTCCTTAAAGGTTAGTTGGTCATCAATCATGACACCCAAGTTTCTGGCAGACTTTGTGGGAATGAGCTGAGCTGATTCGAGCTGGATACTGATCTGTTGTTGTACAGAGGGACTGGCTGGGATGACAAGGAGCTCAGTCTTTGACAGGTTAAGCTGAAGGTGGCGTTCCTTCATCGATGCCGAGATATTGGTGAGGCATGCTGATATCCGTGCCGAGACTGTGGGGTCGTCTGGCGGGAACGATAGGAGGAGCTGGGTATCGTCAGCATATGAACGGTATGAGAAGCCATGTGAGCGGATGACTGCACCAAGTGAGGTGGTGTATATTGAAAAGAGAAGGAGTCCAAGCACTGACACTTGAGGTACCCCTGTGGACAAGCAGTGGGATTTAGACACTTCCCCTCTCCAAGACACTCTAAAGGATCTCCCTGAGAGGTAGGATTCAAACCAGCGGAGAGCAGATCCTGAGAAGCCAAGCTCAGGGAGTGTGGAGAGGAGGATTTGGTGGTTAACCGTGTCAAAGGCAGTTGCAGTCAAGCAACATTAGAACAGAGGACTGGCAGCTCTAGCTGATCGCAGTGTTTCCACTACAGACAAGAGCACAGTCTCGGTAGAGTGTCTGCGTTTGAAGCCAGACTGGTTAGGCTCATACAGGTTGTTCTCAGAAAGGAATTCAGAGACTTGATTAAAGACTGTACACTCAATTGTCTTGGAAAGGAAGGTGAGGAGTGAAACCGGCCTGTAATTTTCAACCTGAGATGGATTGAGTGTAGGTTTCTTTAGCAGCGGGGTAACCCGTAGCTTGCTTCAAAGCAGTGGGGAACACACCCGTTGTAAGTGAGGAGTTGATGATGTGCGTGACTGCAGGGATAAGTGTGGGCGAAATGGCCTGCAGGAGGTTGGAGGGTATGGGGTCCAACGGACAGGTAGTGGGACGAGAGTCAAGCAGAAGTTTGGAGACTTGCTCCTCGGTGAGATGGGAAAATGAGAGGGGTTAGGCCCTGTTAGCTGGCGGCAGCATACTGAGTTGGTCAGGCTCAGAGATCTGATTACTGATGTTAGAAACCTTATCAGTAAAGAAGGATGCGAAGAGGTCAGCAGTGAGCAAAGTTGAGGGTGGAGGTGGTGGAGGGTTGAGGAGTGAGTTAAAAGCTGAAAATAATTCTGAGCGTCTTTGGCGCTGCTGATCTTCTCCTGATAATAAGTGGTCTTGGCACTTTTTAGATGGCAGGAGAATGCAGATAGGAGAGTCTGATAGTCACTGAGGTCAGTGGGATCTCTGGATTTGCGCCATTTTCTCTCAGTTGCTCTGAGCCCCACCCGTTGCTCTCTGATGACACCGGTGAGCCATGGACTAGTGGGGGTTTTATGAGCAGGTTTGGATGAGAGTGGGCAGAGATTGTTTAGAGAGGTGGCTAGCGAGGAGCAGAGTGTGTCTGTAGCCTCATTGACATGGAGTGAGGAGAACTCATTATGATAGTGGAGCAGATAAGCTTGTGTATGGAAGGTATTGTGCATTTTATGACTAAAGCATGAAACTTTCTCCAGTGTTTCTATAAACCATGAAGTTTATTTTCAGACGTGGAGGCATTTCAGATTTGACCTCTGGGACTAGGCAGAGGGCGAACAAATTTCAGGCTGTCAAATTTCAATTTTTTTCACTTTTTTGCAGGCATAAAGGCGGTATACATCAATTATGTTTTATTTTTACGTTCTTATTATACATTGATTGCACAGAACTGCTGTAAACTGTTTTAATAAAGTAAAACATTAACAAATGGGGGAACCCACGCACACACAAAAAAACGCTGGGGCTATGATATAGCCCTGGTTCTCTGAGGGAGAGAACGAGACGTCACCACATATGGGATACGCCTTCCTGAGGTGCTTTGCTCCGAAGTCCTCTAAAACCACGCCAGAATGGCTGATTGAGCTGTCAATCATCCCTTGTCAACCGAGCATATATATATATGATGTGACAGCGGAAATTACCTCATTTACCCTTAATTCGCGGTGGCCAGAACACACTGAGGCACCGGACAGAGCGAGGCCCTCTGTGGTGACGTCTCGTTCTCTCCCTCAGAGAACCAGGGCTATATCATAGCCCCAACATTCTCTTTCAGTCGAGACCTCGACGTCACCACATATGGGAACATATACCCCCCATGCCAAGCCTGTCCGCATTCCTAACCACACAGAGGAAATATTTTTTGGCTGATATGTTGGATTGGGGCATAGTGTCACACTGCTATCCACTTCTGCAAATTGCATACACACATTGTTAACAGACAGAGCCGCAAGGTCTCCCACGCGCTTAGCGGAGGTTATAGCCTCCCTAGGTTATAGTGATTATTTCTTTTACCAAGGGAATCCCTATTTCAGTGCTTTTCTATAGCCTAGTTAACTCTTGTAGCCTAAATAAAAGTTAAAATAGATAGAAAAATGTCATAGAAATGCTTAGGACTACTCATCAGTCCATGATTAATTTATAATTGAAACCAAGGGGAATATAGAAAAGAAACCAGTTTTCAGAAGGTGACCATAGAGAGATGGGATCTGGAATATAGGCTTCGCCAGCCAAGCAAAGACACCAACTTATGTCTGCATCCACAGCAAATCTAGGGAAAATACTTAAAAACGTAATCTTTGGAATAAAAACAACACGACCAAATCAGTGTCTGTGATTTTATTTCTAAAATACAACAATATATACAAGGGGAAACGGAGGCGTAGCCATAGCATTATTATAGAAAATATTATAGGCACAACGCCAAAAGCTCTTAAGCAAAACGGCAAAAATAAGTAAGCAATTAAATGATAAACAGTAACAAGCTATTAGGTATTTAAAAAATCAAGACAAGATTCTTCAATCATCATGAATTTACTGCATGGAATTCTTGGAATGCGCCTATCAGACCTTATAACTGATATAATTGATATAAACAAATATCCACACATGCAGGCCAGTTGTGTTGCTGTTTTCCCCTCTTTTCTAAAGCTTGTTGTCAAATTCCTGTCCGGAACGAAGCTCCTCCCGGTCCATTCAGTAGCTTTTCATTTTTTTAAAACCAGCTTGGCACCTCCCTCGCTGTTTAAAAGCGGCTCTCACCCCCTCCCATTCCTGATTTTTTTTTTCTCCCTACGTTTAGCTTAGCTATTAGCCTTTATGCACGGTCCTTCACTAGGTTTGTCCTTAGGGGCCTCCGTAGTCCAGTAGCTTTGCTGTGCTTTATTTACAAATGTCTTGCGGATTCTGTCACCCTCTAGAGGTCGGAAAATCGCTTTTGGGAATGAGCTTTTTACGCACACACTTGTCTCTCTACTCTTCTCTTATTCCACCAACACATAGTCAACACACTCTCATTTCTCTGAAGGGGTTCTTTGGGAGGTTTGTCTGAAAAAAAGTCTTTCTGATGAGTAGCTGTTGATATTCATGTTTTTATATTCCATGGAAATACAGAAGCACAATACTGCACAATGGATGCTTTCAGTCCATCCACAGACATTTCCCATGTTTCATACCCAGGAGCTCTGTACATCTCATCACACTGTTGTTGTAAAGGTATGTGAGTAATCATATGTGTGAAATTACATGGAGTTTTGATGGCGCTGACTTGGTCAATGGAAAAAATGGGGAGGAGAAGGAGGAGAGGGAGAGTCTTTCACATCTGTCTATCAACGATCTGTAGTCGTCCATTGTACTGGCATTGGGGGTATGATGGAGGAAGAAAATGTGTATTTTTTTGTACAATGTATTTACAATCCTCATTTTTTTTTAAATTTATTCTGAAGGTACAAAAGGCGTAGGTCCCAGGCGGTAGCAAGGAGCAGGGTGCCTGCAGCTTATGCCTGGCAGTGGTGCTAAGCAGAGCCAAGCGGGCCTTCCTCCACGTCCTGTGGCAGCGACGCACAAACGCCTGGGCAGAGGGAACATTGACCTCCTCTTCCTGGGAGGGAAACAGGGGTGGCTGATAACCAAGGCAGCACTGGAAAGGCGACATCGCTGTGGAGGACACAGGCAAAGAGTTGTGTGTGTATTACAGAATTGAGGTCCTCTATCAGAAACAATATCTAGTGGCAGCCAATGAAGTCTGAATACATGATCTATTACCAACTGTGCAGTCTCTTTAGCAGTGGGTAGTTTGGGGAGTAGGACAAAGTGAACTGACTTGGAGAACCTATCCACTATAGTGAGAACAGTGGTATTACCATTAGATGGCTGCAGGCCATTGACAAAGTCCAAAGATATATGGGACCAGGGTTGTCTGGGAATGGGAAGGGGTTGCAGGAGACCCGGGGGAGGTTTGTGGGAAATAAATAATATAGAAATAGATAACTTTAGGATAGAATAAGACTGTGTGTATTGTGTTTACCATATCATAGTAATAGAGCACAAAAGAAGAACAACATGTGAAGTGTGGGTGGTGTGCTGATGTCAGTGTGGTAATAAGAAGTTAATAGAGTTTCAGTATCGGCCATAGATGAGCATGCATCCCAAGTTCAAAATGTCAGCTTATCAAGAATGTCAACAGTCTAAACCACAGCCTGTGTGTGTGTGTGTGTGTATGTGTGTGTGTGTGTTTGTGTTTGTGTGTGTGTGTGTGTGTTCGTGTTTATGTGTGTGTGTGTGAAGGGTCAGTTGGAACCAGTGTAAAAAGAGGAACTTAGGTCTGGAACATACTATAATAAGGCTGTACCCACCTGTTTTTTTGTTGTTTGTTACACTGTATAAGAGGAAGTCTAAGACCCTCTTTCCTCAGAGACTGCTCTACCACTGCATGATCTTCATGTAAGAGTCCTCTCTCCATGTACATGTAATAAAGACTTGTATTCACAGAGACATCTGATTCAGCGCATTAATCCAGGTACTGAGGGGATCTTTTTTCCCTGACATTTTGTCTGGATGTCTTACCCTGGGCACAGGTGGTGCAGGCTGCAACAAAACTTCTGACATCCTCCCTCATGGTGGGCCACCAGAAGCGCCGAAGGCAGGAAGGCCAGAGTGCAAAGAGTCCCGGGGTGGCAGGTGAGCTGAGTGGAGTGCGCCCAGTGGAGGACCTGGGAACGAACGGCATCAGGAACGAAGAGGCGGTTGGGAGGCCCAGGATCTGGCTGCTGCTGCTGAGCGACTCGCCGACTCAATGTCCCAAGAGGCTGTGGCAACCAGGCACTTGGCAGGCAGGATGGTCTCTGGCTCTGGAGTTTCTTCTTCTGAGGAGAACTGGCGAGAGAGGGCGTCTGGCTTGGAATTCTTGGAGTGGATCAGTAGGACAGGGTGACGTTGAATCTGGAAAAGAACAGCGCCCATCTGGCTTGGCGTGAGTTCAGACATTTAGCAGAATGAAGGTATTCAAGATTCTTGTACCAAGATAGGATGCTCGGCCCCTTCTAGCCAGTGTCTCCATTCCTCCAGGGCCAACTTCACCGCCAAGAGCTCCTGGTTGCCAATGTCATAATTTCTCTCGGCCGGACTGAGACGGTGGGAATAGAAGCCGCAGGGGTGCAGTTTCTGGTCCTCAGGAGAGCGCTGAGAGAGGATGGCCCCCACACCCACATCTGATGCATCCACCTCAACAATGAACTGGAGAGCAGGGTCAGGGAGAACCAGAATAGGGGCGGTGGTGAAACGTCGCTTGAGAGTGTTGAAGACCTCGTCTGGTTTGGTGGACCAGACAAACGGAACAGAGGTGGAGGTTAAGGCAGTGGAACAGAGGTGGAGGTTAAGGCAGTGAGTGGAGCGGCCAGGAAGCTGTAGTTTCGGATGAACCGTGTGTAGAAGTTGGCGAAACCCAGGAAGCGGTGGAGTTGTTTGCGGGTTGTTGGCTGGGGCCACTCCACTACCGCCCTCACCTTGGCATCATCCATCTGGATGCTCCCAACTGAGATGAGAAACCCAAGAAAGGAAACAGACGGGCGATGAAATTCACACTTCTCAGCTTTTACAAACAACTGCTTCTCAAGTAGGCGCTGCAAGACCTGGCGGACGTGCTGGACATGTTCCTGGGCAGACTGGGAGAGGATGAGAATGTCATCTAGGTAAACAAAGACAAACTTGTTTATCATGTCCCTCAGCACATCATTTATGAGCGCCTGGAATACCGCCGGAGCGTTGATGAGGCCGAATGGCATTACCAGGTACTCATAATGACCGCTGGGGGTGTTGAATGCTGTCTTCCACTCATCTCCCTCCCGTATACGAATCAGGTGATAAGCGCAGGTCGAGCTTGGTGAAGATAGTTGCCCCCTGGAGGAGTTCAAAGGCTGAGGAGATGAGTGGCAGAGGGTACCGATTCTTGACCGTGATGTCGTCTTATCCTTCTTATCAATGAAGAAGAAGCCAGCACCAGCAGGAGAGGAAGATGGGTGGATGATACCAGCAGCGAGGGCGTCACTGATGTACCTGTTCAAGGCTTCCATCTCTGGAGCTGTCAGAGAATACAGGCGACCCTGGGGTGGCAATGTTCCAGGCAGGAGGTCTATGGCACAAGCGTAGGGTCGATGAGGAGATAGAGAGGTGGCCCGGGACTTGCTGAACACCTCTCGCAGGTCTAGGTACTCAGCTGGTACCACGGACAGGTCTAGATATTACAGCAGGAGAAGCTGGAGAGAGAGTATGTTGGGCAGAGAGAAGACAAAAGGAATGACAGAAGTGACTCCAACCCACTATAGTATTGGATACCCAGTCTATGTGTGGATTATGCTTCTTCAACCAAGGGTGACCCAAACCTACCGGTACCTGGGGAGAATCAAGGAGGTGGAGACAGATCTCCCCGGAGATGAGAATCTCAACTGGAGAGGACACCAAGGTAACTCTGCCCAGGGACTGCCCATTAAGTGCGCTGGCCTCTAAGGGTGGACTGAGGGGTGAGGTAGTGAGTCCTAGATGTTTAGCCAGAGAAGCGTTGATGAAACTCTCATCTGCACCAGAATCTATCAGGACGTGGAGGGTGTGTTGTTGGTTACCCCACTGGAGTATGGCGTGAAGCAGGGTGCAACAAGCAGGTGACTTGGAGGATTGGGCTACGCTCACCAGTACCCCCTTACTTACTGATGAGCATTCCATTTTAACGGGCAGGTGGTGATGAAATGGCCGGGCTGACCGCAGTAAAGGCAAGATTTACTCTGGATCCTCCTCTGCCGTTCTGCTGGGGATAGCCGAGTTCAATCCAGTTGCGAAGTACATTAGACACACTTCACCAGGGAAAAGTGTTGAGGAGGACTGCTTGGAAGCCCTAGGTGAGAAAGATCTGGTGAGCCAGGGAAGCACTGGGGCATGAGACAAGCTCCTCTCCCTCCAGCGTTGTTGTAGCCGACTGTCAATGCGGGTGGCGAGGTCGATGAGGGAGTCGAGGTCTGGTGGTAACTCCCAGGAGGCTAACTCATCCTTAATGGTATCTGAGAGTCCATGTAGGAAGGCGTGAAACTTGGCGTCCAAATTCCAAGCACTATTGGCGGCCAGAGTCCGAAACTACACAAACTGTTTCAGATTATAGCATAATCTGAAACAGTTTGTGTACCTTGTCAGAGTCAAAACGAAAGACCTTCCTCATCTCAGCAGTAAACAAATAAAAACGAGAACAGACAGATGAGTTTGACTCCCAAAGGGCGGAACCCCACTCCCGGGCTCATCCAGAGAGCAGAGTGATGATATAAACTACCCGGGAGCGCTCAGTGGGAAAGGTGGATGGTTGCAATTCAAAAACCAAAGAGCACTGAGAGAGAAATGACCGGCAGGTACCTGGATCACCAGCATAGCATAGCTCTCTGGCTGGCGGGGAAGGAGCAAGAGGATCTGGCATGACGACCGCCTCAGTGTCCAGCAGGGCAGGGGCAGGCGCAGGCTGGGGGGATGATTGCAAAACCTGGAGGTCCTGGGAGATGCTCTTAAGCTCTTGTTCATGCCGCCCTAACATGGAGCCCTGATGGTCGATCGCAACCCGGAACTGACTGGAGTCAGCTGGGTCCATGCTGGCCAGATCGTACTATCACGAAACAGAGGAGGACCCAGATACAGACACTCAGACCAAGGTAGTATTAAAGTCCAGTAACAGTCTTTATTATACAACAGGCAAAACTCCAGTAGTAGACAAAACAGGCCGGTGGATAAGGGTACCAGGTGAAAAATCCAAAACAGCAGGCAGGCTCAAAACAATATGCAGGCAAGTGGTCAAACCAGAAAAGCAGTCAGGAAATAGCAAAGAATACCAGGTCTGGCAGGCAGAAATCACAAGTCCAGTAAACAGGCAGAATTCAGGTAATCAGGATACGGGTAATACAGAAAACACCGCTGGAACGAACTTGGAGAACTCACAAGACTATCTGGGAAAGACAGGGTGAAAAACAGTCTTATATAGGGAGTGGCTGATTGGAAAATGGATAGCACCTGGTGACTGGCAGGAAACAGGGAGAGATAGAGAGAAGAACAGGGCTGGATGATGACTGGAGTGGGTAAAGGACAGGGAATCAGGACTGGATCAGGTGCTTGAGCTGAAACTGGCAGCAGTTGTGACAAAATTAATTATAATGGTTGACTTATTTATAATAGTTAAAGGCAGAACCATCAATGCAAACCTAAAGCCTAAATAAATGGGTAGCCCCACCACTAAAAAAAACTTTAAAGAAAAGAAAAAAAACAGGAATGGGTGTATACTGTGTTCCCTGTCTAATTGATTGACTAAGCTATTGACACAAATATCGATGTAGTAGGTAACAATATATTAATATAGTAAAACAGGCCAATGTGAGATACAATGGGTTAGAATGCTCTAAAAGCCTTGTTATCCATCTACAAATCAAACTCCTCAAGAATGCAAGTGAAAATTCCCCAAATTTATATGGCCCAAAAAATCCAGATGTGCATTTCATTGGTGTTTGAAGCTAAAATAAAAGGGTGCTATTTAAAGAAGCTCTCTTATAAATTGAGGGGCACAGTACACAACCTTTGTGTGTCTGTAGACTCGTATACTAGACACGTGTATTGAAACACTTAAAACTGGGTATAGCTCCGAAACCCTCACTTTAGTATTGATTTGCCATATTTTGTTTTAAACCTAAATATAGTGTTTTAAGTGCTCCCAAATACTGATATTAGTATTGAGCACCCCCTAAACACCAATCCCAGTGTTTTAATGGCTGTATAGTACTGCTTATGGTGTTTCAAAACCTGATAACTGCTGTCTTCTTATTCCCCCGTCTAATAGTGTAGAAATTAGATGATATGGGAGGAGAGGAGAAACAGGGAAGGATAAAGAGGATATGGCAAGGTCAAATAGAGATGGTTGGGTGGTAAAAATGGTTTTGGGGGAGTGATGTGAGGAGGAAGATATGTCTGGGGAGAAAAACACAATGGGTAATAGACATTTCTCTCTCTCTCTATGCCTCTCTCTCATTTTTTCACTCTGTCATCTCCCTACTCTGTAGCTTTTCTTGGCTGCTTAGATGAAGTTTCTGCTTGATGTATACTTCCACTGACTTCCACTAAATGCTAGAGGGATTGCAGCTCTCTCATTGTTACATACTATACTTTTATAATTCCAACTTTTCCATACTCCATACATATTGCAATTTTTTATATTTACACCTGCGCTGCACAAAGCGCAAGAGGGGGTAATGTATTCTCCCCTGTCTATGTGTTACTAACGCACATAGTCATATCTGGTTATGTTTACATGTGCACAATAATGCACAATGTGTTATCTACCTCACCAGTGTGTTCTCAGGATCAAGGGTGTAGGTTTACTTTGGAAAGTGGTAGGGACAAATCAGTAGGGTGTCTTAAGGTTGTCCCTCAAAACTTTTATTATTCTTTAAGCACATTTACGGCAATTCTACACAACTTTCTGTGCCTATTTAGTACTCTTGAACACAATAAAAGTTGGATAATTACCAGTCCAAAAACATATACACATTTGAATAATTTATTACGCTGTCCTCCAATCTCTACAACACTCTACAAGCCCTCAATCACTATAACACTAACAAGCCTTGAATCTCTAACACTGGCACCAACACTCCCTCCATTGAGCATGACCCTGCCTGCACCAGTGTCTATGTGTATGGCCCAAATACATGCCTGCGCCTGTCACTGACAGACACAAACTTATATGGCCCTGAGATCCAGTTTGTCCACCTTGTCCTGATAGACATGTGCCTGCCTGCCACATCAGGTCTACAATTAGCCTACAATTAATTTCTAATGTACTTCAGCTATTATCACCAATTCATTATACACATCAACCGCAACTCCTTGCTTCACTCATCTGATAACGTATGAATCCAATATGAATAGAAAACGCATTAAAATATGATTAGTGTTTACCTATCACTTAAACAGTACCATTAGGCCTACTTACATGTTTACTCTTATGTGACCTTCCCTGGCGCGGTGGCGTAGTGGTAGCGCTGTCGCCTCACAACAAGAAGGTTCTGGGTTCGATTCCCGCCTCGGTCGCTGTTGGCACTGGGGGTATATTCTCCCCATGCCTTTGGTGCCTAGTGCCCAGGTGGGTTATCTTGTGAAAAGGCTTGTGTGTGTTCTCCCCATGCTCACTTGGGGTTTCCTCCATATAACATCGATAAGAACCCCTACTAAAAACATGCAAGAAGATCGTCGCCTGACCAGCGATGAACATTAAGAAGTCGGTCCCCGGGCGCTGTATAAAGCTGCCCACCGCTCCTGGCCAAGATGGGAAAATGTGGAGAACAAATTTCACAGCGCCATTAAAGTGCATGTGTTGTAGATGGTTGCATGTGACCAATAAAGACGGGGTTTGTCCATCCTGTTTCTCTTTTTTTGGCTGCCATCCTAGAGTGAAACACTGTTGTTAGTTCTAATATCATAACATACAGCCACATGTATGCATGTGATGGGAGCAAAACGGGTTAACCTTTGTGGAGCCAATAAAATGTTTTCACAGAAAACGTATGATCATTGATCAGAATTACAGGTAGGGACAATTAAACAGGCCGTCAAAAGTGGTAGGGACATGTCCCTACCTAAAAATACGCCCATGCTCAGGATATCACCCCTGATGATTTGCATTGTATAAACTTGGAAGCTGTGCAGAATAGCCTACTGAAGCATGTTGCACTTCTGGCCACACCCCAATCAGCGATGTCAAAGCAGGTGTTTGGCATCATCGGTCAAAGGCGAATTGCCTAATCTGACATCAGCTTACCTCAAGAGCATGCTAAGGCTAGCGGATAGTATCTCCTCCGACCCTTCACATGTGCTTTACGGAGAGTACCAACTATGCGGTCCAGAGTTCTACAGTTCAAGCACAATCTATTGAGGAATTATTTTATTCCGCAGTCAATTAGGTTACTTAACCAAGACAGCAGGCCAGTCAGGAAAGTGCAATCAGGGACCCCTGTGTAACAATAATAATTGTGAGATGTGCAATACCTCCATTTTGGGTGGAGGGTGCAATATATGGGCTTAGTGCAATATGGGGGGAAATAGCAGGTAGCCAGGGTACCTGCTATTCTGATGCTTATGTGTAATTGAGTGTGGTGTGATTTTGTTTTATGTGCAATGTGATTGTGTGTTTATGATGTGTATTTCTTTTTTAAAACAAAGCTGCTATGATGCATAACAAATTTAGAAAATTTTGAGCATCCTCACAAACGCCCTGTCTCAGTGTGCTTCATCTCCCGCAGGACCTCTGTTGGTTGTGGCGTATGTATGATCATTGTCCACTGGGCATCATTTATGCATCACACATACTCACTCCACTACATGACACTTTATATACACTTCATTACTGCTCCCTGTCAGTTTGCCATCTTTTGCTGATTCATGTCTTCCAATACTCAACTCCTGTAATTGTGTGTGCTGAAATATTGGTCTATCATTGTTATATGCTCACATGATCATCTATCCCTATATTGCTATTCATTCATCACAATTCAACCGTAGATCTACCTCTTGTATATATCATATTCACTTGTCATCACCTGATTATTGAGTGTGCCTTACTTTAGTTAATAAATATATTCTTTATCATAAAGTCATCTCCTGTGTTTGTTGTATGGGTTTCAATTCAAGCAAGCTTGGAATTCGGTCCTTCACATGAGACCTGTTGATGTTGTCTGTATCTGGTGCCCTGTTCTTTAATTCTCATTGAAGGTAACTCTAAATTGTGTTGATAATAGACACCATCAGTAACTACTCACACTACACGGCCAATCCGGCCAATCAGAATGTTGCCACCGGAATCCAGCCGAGCAGGAACAATATTTCCGAGCAGACAATATCTTTAATTTTATTAGTGAACAAATCTCACCTAAAACTGACCAACCCCTAACATAAGCATCTTATCCCAGGCCTTACAACTATTTATAAATTATGTCGAAAAAATTGTCTCCATACGTAGGTTAATTCCTATTGCAATCACAATATTCAGCAAAATAAATAGTCAAATATCAATTTGGTATTACTGTATTGATGGGACTTTTTTTTGTTTTGTTTTTTGCGTGCACCTCTCTGCACATAAAAACAATAAAAAAAATGTAACAGCTTCTAACAAGACAACTTGCACTGCCCTAGACCACAAGTCTTGTAAATTAGAAACGTCAAGTCAAGCAAACTTATTTTCTGTTAGTGAAGCATCTTTTGATTACTCAAATTTAGTCAGCTGATATATTCAGTTTGAAGGACATTGCAGCATTCCTGTTAAGTATTTGTGCAAATGCACTTATCACTGCAACACATGTAGGCCTAATGTGGAAAGATTTCCTTTCTCATTGCTAAATATTCTGCACCTTGCTCTGATAAAGTCAAAGCCCATGCTTATTATTGCAAAATGGACATCTGCACACTGTTTATTTTTAATCAAAGATAATAATCAAATTCAGTCACCCTCCGTCTGCAGATTAACAGAAATGGACTCAATTGCAAGAAACACAAACCAAGCAATCCATAAGCAGACTTCTAATCACCCACTGGGAAGAAGGACCAACCCAGTTAACACACTACATGCCTATTGGGTAACTCCATGTCTTACCAACTGACTGCATTATAGCTACATCCAATGATGGTAATTTTATTATCCCCACTCTCCATATCAGACTTACCAACTCATAATGTTGTGGTTACGTGCTCTGATAGTAAATACCTACCAGTTGATCATCAAATTACCATCCGCCGACATAGGTTAGGCGTTCAGGTTAACTACAAATTATGAACACCCAAAGAGATGGCAAAAGCTGTTTTCACTCTTTGTATAATAGTTATAATTTCATCAGGTGTTTTCAATTACTAACTTACTCTAGATAAAGATAGTTTTAATCTCCCAATTAAAAATGTTTCACTGGGTAATGACCCAGTATTATTACTGTGATTATTGTTAGTATTGTATAGAGAACGTCCCAGGCAGGGTTAGATTATGTGCTAAGTGACACTGGTACAGTTTGACACTGTACCAGTGTCAAACTAGTCTTGCTACCAGACCCTTGATATTATATCAAGGGTCTGGTGGCAACGTATCCAGATTCTGTGCAGAGGGGGCATAGAAAACCACAAATCATGGTTGAGGGGGCGGGGATTTTAAGCCTCACCGTCATCTCAGTGTGTTTGGTGTGCAGCTTGTAAATAGAAACGCACCTGTATCCCTCTTCAGCTAACGTGGAGCTCAGACTTTTCCCAAATCCTCCGGGCAAACAAGCCACAACGTCTAGTCCAGATAGGCGTTCCACAACAGCAATAAACTTGTTAAAATCCTCCACACTTAGCTCTATTTCAATTTTTTACTATTTAGTGGTTTCCTTGTCGGTGACCATTAACTGCAACAACAGCGGAAATATCGGGGCGTGTCCTCCCTAAGACCTCCCTGCCGCCTCATTCTGTTTCCTGTACAGGATTTCTATCCATTGCCCCCAGACGCTCATGTGACGCTCTTGCTTTGTGTCGCATGATTTTCTGGGTTTCTCAGACTAGTGTCAAACCAACCAGAACAAAAAACAAAACAAAATAAAAACAAAAATAGAACTTCCAGTCACTTCTTTCAAAATAAAACTTTTAGTGATGAACAACATCACTAATACAAAGAACTAACTAAAGGACCAATACAAAGTACCAAAATGAAAATAAAGAATACATCCAAGGAGGAATCTGTAGTAATTAGAAATACAATTGATATTATGTAGCAAAATGTTCTGCACAGCCCAATATATTTTTTTTAAGTGTTAGTCTTTATTTTTTTGTCTTTATTTTGAAAGCAGTCTTATCCGTATCTTATCTTTATCTGTGGCTGCTTGACTCTTGACTCTACTTCCTGGAGGCACTATGAGGAAGCTGTTAACTAATTGATATGGAAATTAATAAATGTTTCTCATTGGGTAAAACCTTGTCGTTACAGACTAGTTGACGTCAACAGTTACAAACGTAACTCTAAGTTACATATCAGTGTATAATTCTACAACAATTGACTTATGTTGGTTTTATGTCTGGTAAAACCGTAGCAGTGTTGGTAATGCTCCCTCTATTACGTGCCACAACGTGCAGACTGCCACGTTACGTGGATCCTGGAATTTAACTATTCCGGTTGTGACAGCATAAGTTGTAATGTGACCATTACATGATTTGGTCGTCTGATTGCATTGTCACAACGTTGTGTGGTGATGTAATTTGCTTAGTCGGGAAGCCAATCGAAGATGTGAGGACCAGCCAAAATGTCCTCACTTCACAAAATGTCCTCACTCTGAAGGTCTAACACTCAAACTGGTTCTCACAAGGATATAAGTGCAACACACACACACACACGCACACACACACACACACACACACACACACACACACACACACACACACACGGTATGCCCCAGACAGACAGTGTTGTGATTGGGAGTGACAGAGATAACACTCCTGTCATTCTGAAGACACTCAATAAACAAACAAGCCATTTACTATGCAAAGAGTGAAATCCTTGTCTGGACAACACTGCCTCTTAATCAGTCATGCAGAAGGGGAAAAAACTGTACGTGTCTGTGTGTGTGTGCGTGTGTATGCACATTTGAATAGCTGACTAGGGCTGCGATGGTTACTGCATTACCACAATACCGCGGTCATGTGACACCTACCGCGGGGTCGAGCTCATTACCGTCATCACCAAAAAATTTTTTTTGACGTTTTATTGTATATTTTATTATATGAAATATTACAGGCACATTGCCAAAAGCACTTGAGTACCAAAACGGCAAAAAGGGACTTACCAATTAAATGATAAACAGTAAGAAACTATAAAAAACATGACAGGATTGTTCATCTGAATTTACTGCATGGAATTATTGGAATGTGCCTTAGTAGGCCTATGCACTCATCTCCTATTTCGTATAGCCTGTCTTACAATATCGTATACAATGAAAGGAAATAACCAGCATGAATAACATTTGTTTAATGTCAAATATTTATACACATAATGAGCTCTGTCCATTAAATCCTTTCGGGAACGTGATTACGCAGCACCTGTCTCGCTCTCCTCTCCTCTATTCCTCCGACCGACAGTCAACACTCTCACAGGATTTCTCTGAAGCGGTTCTTTGGCATGGCTTGTCTGAAAAAAGTCTGTTTATGTCGACTAGCTGTCGATATTCATGTCTGGATATTCCATGGAAATACAGAAGCGCAATACTACTGCGCAATGAATGCTTTCAGTTCATCCACGGACAGACTATCGCACGCTTCATGTCTCTGTGCGCCTCGCACATCGCACTGTTGTTCTAAAGGTATGTCAGTAATCATATGTGTGAAATTACATGTTTTGATGGTGCTGACTTGCTGGATGGAAAAAGGGAGTAGAGGGAGAGACTTTCACATCTGTCTATCAGCGCGCTGTAGCCCGTTATACTCGCGCAAGTTGCGGGTGTGTTGCAGGGAGAAAATTGCAAAAATGTATTTACAATCCTCGTTTGTTAGAATTCTGAAAACGCGGGCCTTTAAAGCCCAAATATTTGGAAAAACTCGCGGAAGGATGAGACCATAGCATTTCCAGTGTTTGAGAAATAAAAATTTTAAATCTCAACGCCAGCCGGTGTAAAAAGTCCAATATTGTTCTTGAACAGCTGCGCAAGCGGTGCTTTAGGGACAGACGTGGAATGGACATACCTGTAGCTTTTATTTAGAGTATAGACCTACATCAGAGAGGCTATAACAAATAGGCTACTGCACAATTTTCTTGCTCAGTACTTATTCATAACTAGGAGTCCTAGGCTATACGAGGCGCTCTAGTTGGCATCTTTCAGGAGCGCTGCTCCTCTCTGTACCTCAAACTACTTCTATTAACTCTTGTTCTCAGTCTTTATCATTTCACGGGAAAATAAAAAAATATTATATTGATAAATATATCAATAGCCTACTTATTATACAAAATATAATATTGATAAACAATATAAAATGTTGCAGTGTCTGGGGTTGGCGGTAAACCACCAAACCGCAGGGGGGCGCTGCTTTTTCACCGTGGTAAGAAAATTTCAGTACCGTCACAGCCCTACAGCTGCCATACCACGGCATCTTTTTTCATCCAAATGTCAGCATTTTAGTGAAGGCTAACAGTAGGGTGCCAAAAAATTCCCCTTAAATTACTTTGTCAGTCTTTGTGCTTGTGTGTTTGTGCATCCATAGAGTGTGTACATGGTGTATAGTGAGTCTGTGCATGATGATGAGAATGCATATGTCCCAGACGATGCTGGTGTGTGTGGGCAGATTACACTTCCTCCTGCATCTGAAGACTGTCTGCACTGAAAATAATTGGAAACAAGCATCCTGGCTTGTCTGCTCACCCCTCCACCTCTATGCATGGACGGAGATAAGACTGACAAACAGGGAGGAGGAAAGAAATGGAGAGAAAGAGAGAGACAGATTGAACAACCAAAAGAGACATAGAAAAGGAGAAAGAGACAGAGTGCCCTCAGACTGGCACAGCTAAAGGATTAGAGAGTCAGCATGAAATTAGGGTTAGCAGCAGCATCACTCCAAGACACCACCCTCCCTGTGTGTGTGTGTGTGTGTGTGTGTGTGTGTGTGTGTGTCTGAGAGACAGAGAGGGATATGTATGCACTCCTCATCCAAAACAAGTCAACCAGCAAATGAACTGAAAGGACACATTTGCTCACCATGTCTCTGACACTCTCCATATCTCTCTCTAACACACACACACACACACACACACACACATACACACACACAAGCATGTGACACAGCAATGGAAATCGCTACACAACACAGTAACCACTTCCCCCCTCATGAGCATATAATCAAATTACCAAATGGCTTTCGCTGACTGCTCAGCTCTACAAGGTGACATTGACACAAGAGCATCACTTAACCTTTTAATATGGCATATTACAACCATATCCCCCCTGACAAGCCTTAAATGACACACAACCTGCTAAAAATGACAGTGCCCTTTGACCTCTGCGTTATTTGCACAACATAACAACCCATCAGTTGTGAAAGTCACAAGTTGAAGGGGAATCGCTTAACGGACTAAACCATTATTTTTTTCCTCAGCTCCAATGCACTGTTTCTTAGCATTAGCCCATACTGTTCACAATTTCAGTCCAGTTATAAATATATTTTCATTCTGTCCTACTTAATAGCTCCCCTGGTTCTAATAGAGTTCCAATGTGCCAAAAGTGTCAGAAGTTTCCATTTTTCTGTATTCCCTTATCGCAATATTTTTCTTTGTCGGTTTTGCAGAGGATGTGTTAATGGAAGGAACTGAACACACTAGGAGGGCCTAGGGCTAAGAGTAGTGCTGGCTGATGTATGATCAGCTTCTACTCACACACACACTGCATAGGAGGAAATGGCAAACCTGATCCCATAAAGGCATGTAAGACCATTTTCACCCTTGTCCAAATTATACCATACATTTCCAAGCACATATTCCTCTCAAGAACAGCAACATCATTATCAAAATGACAAATACTTTACATAAGTCTCTGCAGAGAGTTTAGGTGCACTTGGGAGCTATGGGCATTGAGAATTAAAAGGTAAGTCATTCTGAGTTACAGTAAAGCTGCACTAGGCAACTTCACATGTTTGCAAGTGTTTGTTTCCAAGTGGCAGGGAGGGTAACTTTGAATTTTGAGGACTTCATTACCCCAAAATCCTGTAGGGAGATGTCAGTAAACTAAGGCCCGGATCTACTAACATGCCGCAATTCCTAGTGCAGCACAAAAGCAATTGCGGGTGCAATTGGTACTGCCAGTGCAAGGTATTTACTAAAGTAGGGCACGCAAATGAGCGGAGGCGCCGATAATTAATTAGAATTGCGACTGCGCTAATATAAGGGCCAAGCAATGCGCACAATAGCCTATTAGCGGCAACGTAATGATGGGCAAAAGAAGCGCAAATGTCTCTCCAGTGGAGCTGGAAGTGTTGGTGGCAGAGAAAACCCCAAAGAGCTGCAGAGAAGAGATGTTTTACCCGCACGTAAAAAGTCACTCTGGAACGACATAAAGTGAATGCAGTTGGGCACCACAAGTGCGATTTAGTGGAGGTAAAAAGCACTGGTATGATATGAGCAGGTGAACCAAATGCTTACCACAAATAAAGCCAAAGAGGAGCCTTAATTCCCTTGGAGGAGCGAGTGCAGGAGAGCCTGACTGAGGTTGGACTGAGACGCAGGTGCCAGTGTGGGAGGGATGGAGACCTGGTGAAGGTATGGTTACATATAGCTGGAGAAGCTGCGCACACACCTCTCCACTGTCGTGACAGTTATTACGCGCACATGTTTTAGCTGCATTGTTTTCATCAAGGCAATGTCGTGGAGACAATGGCTCATAAGTGTCAGCAAATCCAGAGAAGAGCATGCAACTTTTCTTTTCTGTATATTTAGGTAATAGTCTGCATGTTGAGTGCGCATTCTGCCACTCTGCCAATGAGGCTTAAATTGTACATTTTAAGTCAGCATACTCGTTTAAACCCTGCGATCTAATGACTGCATGTTATGCTGTGTAGACGACTGTGTCATTTTGTGTCACTTTGATGTTGGAGCCGGTTCCAGGGACATTTTCAGCAGAGCTATCCTATGCGCAAAATGATAAGACATGCTTTTCCTAGGTCTTAAATTCTGTGCGCAATCAGCAGGTGTTAACGGCCACCGCCTCTTGATAAATCATGTCCACTGCCAATTTCCATAAATTCCTCCCTTTATTTTGTGCCTCAGCCTTGAAACACCCACAAATGCATATGTAATCAGACCAAACCGCAAAAAACGGCGTACGCAGATCAACCCATGATTTCAGGCGCAAATGCCCTGTGCAGATCAGAAAACAAGGTTTTAGCACCCGCAATGCGATTTGCACTGGCGCAAATCTTTAGTAGATCCGGGCCCAAATGTCTTCTTCTTAGTGTGTGGTGGGGTGGAGGTGTTGAATTCATAGTATTCTGTTACATCACCACACGGCCATCTTGGTAAGAAATAACAGGCGATGGTAATGAATTAGCAGGTGATTACAATCAAATGACAAACACAGCCAATGAGTTGTGTGTAGCTGCGCCATATTGGTAGAAAATGCATGTGACATCATCAATACTATGAATAGGTTCAACCATTGTTGGTGAGTCCAGCTTTCTCTGGACGTAGCGCTCACTCTGTTGTTTCGGAAATGGATTTCACTCTTAAGTTTGGAGAAGATTTGCCACCAGAGGGAACGGGGTGAATCTCCGGCATCTCAATTAGTGGGGATAGGATGCACTTCTCTATTGCAGCCCCACTTTATGATTTAGGCTGATAGACGACTGGATTTTTACATAACAATATGGAGTCTGGCAGTCTTTTGATGCATCCAGCTCGCACCTTATGTTGAAAAACCTTTGGGCCCGTTTTAGCTCGCCGCCTGTGTGAATAGGTAATCAGTGAAATGCGAGCTGAACAAGGGCACGGCTCCAACTGGCCAGAAACAACCAGACATACACAGCGATATACAACACCGCCTTCTCTCCTAGAGCCAGACACTACCGCTGTCATGTCTTCGGTTGCAGACAAGTCAGTCGCAGCCTTTCCTGCATCCTGGCACTTCTACTAAAATCCCCCAACTTCTGACCTTTTCAGCCTGCCACTTTCTTCCCTCCCGGAGGCAACTGCTGTTAATCTTTCAACAGAAATGAAAAATTAAACGTCCTTACTGAACATAGAGCGCAACTAAATAGAGAGAAGTATCGAGCGATAGAAGCGGTCATCTCTCAACTGTAATCTGTTTTTTCATGTGTCAGGCAAGTTACTGGCTCAGCAATCTAACCTCAAACATTTCCCACATACATGGAAGAAAGAGGAGAGGTAGATGCAGCGAAAATACTGGCAGGAATTAGAGTTTAAAACATGAAAAACAAGGCTTATATAACAAAGACAGAGAGGATGGATCAGGCTTAAGGTTGTCTATAGGTCACTACAGGTGGGAAGAGAGAGGATTGTTTTTTTAGGGCCAGAGATATCGCCCGCTGCCAATGGTGTTACATATTTCTTCCCCTTCTACAGCTCAGCTACCTCAGGCTAACACTGTCATCCCACAGTCAATACATGAGAGGCTAGAGTGGATTCTTGCTCTGCTCTGCACAGTGGGAGGGAGCCTCCATCTTCACAATTTGCTGTTCTGCTTGATTTGGTGTTGTGGAAATGCTAGGAGTGCCTCTGTCTTTTACACTGAGTACTTGAAAAGCTGTCCTAGTTTTGCAGTGGCCTTTGGTGCAGCAGTGCTGTCTCTACACTTCCCTCACCCTTCAGATGCCCCCTTCAATGCAACATGGCAGACAATCCAGCCAGACCTCGCTGACAAAGCCACAAGCTAGCCAGGAATCAACACAGGAAGTGCAGCAACCCCGCCATATATAAAAGGACATCAATTTGACACAGAGAGGAAAAAAAATCATCCAAATGCTCCCCTGGAGAGCAGCAACTAAAAAATGAGCTCTAGGTGGGAGCTACAGCTGGAATGCCTGCCATTTCTGTTTGAAAAAAGAGACTAATAGACATAATCTTTTGCAAAGGGATCTGGACGTGGGTAGGTCGTTACGAAGAAAACAATTTCGCCAACAGAGGAAGAGAGGACAGCCATTAGAAGCATTAGCTCCATAATATGACAGTGAACAGCGGTGAGAATGGATGGGGGAAATTGGTCACATTCTACCAAAGGACCATACACACTGACGGAAAGCAGAGCCAAGACAATGATGATAATGCGGTGTAGTCACAGCCCGGCGGGCCAGACGTTTTTTGCAGAACACAAACAGGCTTAATCGAAGAGGAATAATGCCAACGGAGTCCATATGATCTGGCATGATCTGGCTAACTGTGTGCAGCAAGGCAGGGATAATGGCTTTGAATTGACAGGCTATGACACAAAAAATATAAGCCTGAGGGCAGGGCTAACGGGGCTTTCACACCAGAAGCGAATGCGCATAGTTTGCTATGTAAATAACGCAATATAATTTTTCTAACCTGGTATCCCCATCCTTTCGGATATTATCTGCCATGCCTGTGACTTTTTGGCCAGGTTCCGATATGTTTTTAATGTGGAGTTATATAACTCCTTGGTGCTCCGGCGCCTACAAAACTTCCGCCTCCTGTAAATACTGGAATGCCATTGGACGCGCCTCGTAGGGGTCAGCATATTTGGAGGTCAAAGTTCAATATAGTTGAACTTTGGACGCAAAACCTGGTGAAATATCAACTTGTTTCGCACCGCTTTCAGCTGTGCAGCTGTTTAGGAGAGCGCTGCCGCGTCCTTCATTGGAGACAATGGCCTTGCTCTGTGCGATGCCACGATTGCACGTTTGCTGTGAAACCCCGGTAAGGCTGCTGTGTGATATTATAAGTGTGGTGGAAAGAGAGGAATATAACTCTCATCAAATTGGCAGGTGCTGGATTCACCTTAGTCATCTTTCGTAACCGTATTTGACCCTATCTCACAGACCTATTTTCATCATTATAGGCTAAAACATACAAGACTGAGACAAGTCCTTCATTAACCACAATCATCATCGTTTTCAATCTCAGGAAAGTAGTTCCATAGCACTGAAAATAGTCCCCGTCGTAATGAAGAATTTGTTCCCAATTTGAATTTGATTTGGTAATAAATGCAATAGCCTGACTTTTCATGGTAACAGTTAGCGATTTTTAAAATTGAAACCATGTCTTTGTGAGCTGTATTTAAAGGTTTTTAGCTTACAGTTGGAGCCAATGACTTCCAGTTTGAAGGCTAAAAAGGGTACGTGGGAAGCAAGGTCGTAATTATAATATATATTGAGGGGGACACATCCCCCCCAATTTTCAAATATGCTCAAAATGTCCCCCCCCAATATATTGATATAAAAAACATAAATACAAATTTTTTTTGCTATGCTATGACAGGCAACCACGCACCGCCGTCCGAACTAATCATTAGCAAATGTAATCATAATCATAACTAAACTTAATAAATTGCCATTATTATTACTACCAGTTCTAGTATTACTGCAGTTCTGCGTGTGGTTTGTCCAAGTGGTGTTGCCGTACCCCAGCAGAAGCCGTTGCTCGACTGCTGTGGGTAGATACAATCAATGTCATTTTGCGCTGGAACTGTAATTGTGGAAATAAATAATATTTTGCATGAGTCTAATTGTCGTCAGACCGATAGACGATGGGTTCCGAGATTGGAAACGTTTTTGGTGAAAACGGGCCGATTTGCGAGCGCTAATCAATCAACCATCACTAACGTTAGCTATCATAGCTAAGTTACCTGGAAAGTAGTCTCGCATAGCCAGACCTATCTCCACACTTCTGCAAAGTTAATTAGCCACACATTCCCCCAGCGACCAACAATGGTGCTCACGGGCGTATTCAACTAACGTTAAGGTCTTTATTACGTTATATTTGTCAGAAAGCCCACGTGAAGTCTGAGTAAAGTGTCAATCATTTATGTTGCGCTGCATGTGTAATTTATGTAGACAGTAGTAGCTTTCATTTATTGCATATTCGTATAGTATACTGTATAGCTGTACTTACTTATGATAAATAGAATTTTTAGTGTTTGTTTGATTAAAGTGCAAGCAGTTTTATTACAGTCAGCTTTCTTTCACAGTAAGTGTCATCATGAGCAAGAGGAAGGGTGGCAGTGACATTCGTCAGTTTTTTGGGCAGCCTCAGAAAAGAAGAAAAGTAAGTTGAGAGCAGTGAGAAAATGAGTACCAGTCAGATGATAGAAGTATACAGTAGTACAAGAGATGAGTCAATGTTTCTTGATATAATAATCATTGCCATTCAGATCAGAAATGGTTAGTAATCCATTCCTGAACATCATGGCAAGAAACACCACTTGTTTACTGATAATATTTCTTTCATGTTCACTCTGGTGCGTTCAGAGTAAAGAGAGAGAGGGAGAGAGAGAGCATGAGGATGCCGACAGGGCAGGGAGAGCAGGTGACATGGAGGTGAGTGAGAAAAGGAGCAAATATTGATGGTTAAGACCGAATAATGACATCACAACAGTCTAATCCTAATGTACAGACTCCTGTTGGCCCCCATATGTGTATCAACATTCTTTCTAGTCACTAGTTTACTGATTATATATCTTTCATGTTCACTCTGTTGCATTCAGAGTAAAGAGAGAGAGGGAGAGAGAGAGCATGAGGATGCCGACAGGGCAGGGAGAGAGAGGGAGAGATGACTGGAGAGCAGAGAAGAGGAGAGACCTGAAGAGGAGAGGAGAGCCGAGGAAAGGAGAGGAGAGCCGAGGAAAGGAGAGGAGAGGAGAAGAGATGACTGGAGAGCAGAGAAGAGGAGAGACCTGAAGAGGAGAGAAGAGCTGAGGAAAGGAGAGGAGAGGAGAACAGATGACTGGAGAGCAGGGGAGAGGAAAAGAGATGACTGGAGAGGAGAGGAGAATATAGGACCATAGGAGAGGAGGAGAGAGGGCTGGAGAGGAGAAAATAGGACAAGAGGAGAAAATGAGAGGAGAGCAGAGCAGAGCAAACGCCCCTGCTGCCCACCCAAGTTTACTTGTAAATATGTAAATAAAAACAACAATTTGCTAAACCTTGGCCACAATATCTGGACTTGTCTTCATATAACAATGCATAGATTTCTGTTTATATGATTATGGTTATGGTTGTACTTTATTAATCCCTAACCTCTGCCATTACATTCAATGAAACAAGAAAAGGTAAAAAAGAAAAAAGAAAAAAACAGAGCAATGTAATACAATACACTATTAGTAAAAAATAAATAAAAAGTTCATCCCATGTGTTAGTGAATTTTTAAATATTTTAGAATGGCAGGAAATGAGTTTTCAAAATTTGATTTTTTTTCTAGGGGGGGGGGGGCAATGTTGACTCCATGGCTACGGCCTTGGTGGGAAGTCAGAAAAGTAATGGGAGTAGAGCAAACGCATTGCTGATTTTGTTATTTTCATAGGATTTGTTGACTATAAGAAATGTATTTAAAAACACCAGCCGTATCCTTTAAACTCTGTAGTGGCAGCCAATCTATAAAGTGAACTTTTTTTCCTCACCTGTGAACTCAACCTGTGAATTGAAATGTATTTTCCCTGAAGACACCTCAAACTAGACAGGCAGTGAAAGAAAAGCCTAACTAAGCCTCCACACCTCAGCCACTGAGTTCTTAGCCAATTACAAAAAATGAACACAGCAAATGAAAAGTTTTATCCTCTGCTCAGAGCAACCAATCGCCTTTGATCGCCGACATTTACATGTGTTGAAATGCAAAATTCTCAACACCCGGACATGCTTTCTTCCTGACTGCATTTTGAAAGTGATGTTAACAGAAATATAGACTTTCTCTAGAAAAATATTCCCTGTGGTATTAAAAAAAATGACAGGCCTTATCAAGCTGGGGTGGACATGGGGTTTTGAGGTGCACATCCATTGCTGGGGCCATAATTCTGGGGGCATATTTCAGCCATGGCTGCAGCTTTTATCTATCAGAACAGAAGCCATTACTTTGAGACTTGCCAAATAGGCATGAGCAATCAGCCACTCTCTACTCCCTCAAACTAACCAAGACTCCCACAGGGCATGTGTTAATAATGTAGCGTAGCTGATTCTCCTTCGCTCCATAACAACCCTCTCATGAGCCTCATCTGTCTTGACTGTCTCTTGGCCGGTTGAGTCTGCAAGCCTTTCTAAATACCAATGTAACAAAAGTATGTGGGATAGAAATTCCAATGGTAGAGGGAAGATCTAAGAGTGTGTCTGAGTGATGGTTTCACCTCCAAAATGACATCTGAAATAGTTTGTGGATGAGTATCTAAGATGAGTTGGATCAACTCTAGGACTACCATACATAAAATCATAGAAGAAGTCAACCCGTTCTCATTCCCAACTCATCCTATGTTGACTCTTTGTCAAATCCCTTGGCGTCGCTATAACGACGCTAAAGGTACCCTTCTGCATCTGTATAGGACGCACCGAGTGTTCCATAGACTCCATGGTAAAGCCTCTCGCGGCAGTATTGGACACCTGCAACTTTCTTTCCTGGACCACGGAACACACAGTCTGGCGTACATTTTCTGCCCAAATAAGGCATTCCGCTTTGATGCATTTCTTTGCTTGAGCTCTTTGGTGCTAATATTAATAAATAAATAAAAAATGGTTATAATAAAAAAGCCCTGCTCCGTGGGTTTTGTTGTTTTGTTGTTGTTTCTCCCATAGTTGACATTGTAAACATGGAATTGACATTGTTATTGGGGTATTTGAGGGTGGAAAAGAACAAATCTTTTGTCAGATTTCAGCCATCTTAATGGGAAGCAGGAGAATTTCAGAAAATATTGCATTTCAGGCTGGAGTCTCAAAGGGTCTCAGAAACTGCGCCTGAAAGAGGCTGGGGCGGGACAGAGGTGAAAATTTTACTTTGCCATAGGACAAAATTAAAGACATTTTTGGAAAGGCCTTGACCTAGAGAGCAACATATGTCAATATGAAGAACATGAGTGGTTCCTGTACTGCAATATTGCCCTTTGAACTCTGACCCCGGGCTACTTTTGAAGGCTTATTATGCAGCAACACAAGGGGCTAGAGATATGGGGTCAACTTCTCCAGAAAGCTATTGAGCTGTACTTTCATGGGAGTGGGGTTACTGATGGCAGGTGGCAGTTGGGTTGAAATGCAATATTTTCTGAAGTTCTCCTGCTTCCCATTAAGGTGGCTGAAATCTGACAAAAGATTTGTTTTTTTCCACCCTCAAATACCCCAATAACAATGTTAATTCCATGTTTACAACGTCAACTATGGGAGAAATAACAACAAAACACAAAACCCACGGAGCAGGGCTTTTATTGTGAAGTGCTCATAGGAAGTGCAAACTGTTTGCTGTTTACTGGCAAACTGCTCAATATTAGAAAGATGCAATACAATCTGAACCAACAGGTTGATGTTATAAGAGGATATAATCAAAAAAATTACAAAAATATGCTTTTGTTGGTGCTATTTTGCCCCGATTTCATCAGCTCTGTTTCATGGGCAGAAAGAGGTATGTTCAATGACGAAACAGATTATGCAACGTTTAGAAACGCTAACTCCCGACTGCGTTCTTCTATTTAAATTGTGCTTATTGTAAAGTAGATGTAATGATACAGTCGTTATAAAGTGCTATATTTTATGGAGTTTATTGAGATGCCACTGAAATAACTTGTTATATAAGTTATGAGCCAAATTTATTTATTTATCTAGCAGGTGACATCAAATGGTAAATGCAAGCGATTTTTTTTTTTCCATTTGGCCTCGAAATTGATCTACAACCATACTAATCTTTTTTTTTTTTAAATTAATATTAGCACCAAAGAGCTCAAGCAAAGAAATGCATCAAAGCGGAATGCCTTATTTGGGCAGAAAATGTACGCCAGACTGTGTGTTCCGTGGTCCAGGAGAGAAAGTTGCAGGCGTCCAATACTGCCGCGAGAGGCTTTACCATGGAGTCTATGGAACACTCGGTGCGTCCTATACAGACGCAGAAGGGTACCTTTAGCGTCGTTATAGTGACGCCAAGGGATTTGACAAAGAGTCAACATAGGAAGAGTTGGGAATGAGAACGGGTTGAAGAAGTACACTGAAAATAGGAATTATTCATAGCTAACATGTCTTTGTGTAGGCACAATACATGTAATGCTGTGTGAACACATGCCCACGGTGGCTTATATTTTTATGTTACTTGCATAACATTTTACGTAACATTCTAGCATTGACATCAGTGGTAGCACGTTACAGCATCACTGATGTGCGTTTAACAAGGCTCTTGAGTTTTATTGGCTGATCCTTGTAATTGCACACAAAAAAAGCCTTGCTGATTAGCGCTCTCTAGAGCGGAAGCCAGTTATCCTGAGAGGGGTGAGGAGGTCTTCCACAGTGTTTTATCATCTGAAGGGCCCTCCTCTAAAATGCCAGTGTCTACACTACAGTACAGCAGCAAGAGCCACATGATTATGGTGACCAGACGTCCCGGTTTGTCCGGGATTGTCCCGGTTTGTCTGGGATTGTCCCGGTTTGTCCGGGATTGTCCCAGTTTCAAGATGGGTGTCCCGAGTCCCGACAAATATCTGTAAAACACTAAAATGTCCCGGTTTTCAACATTCACTACCAAATTGTCCCTGTTTTCACCACAATTAAAATAATAATAATAGTATTATACTTGTTTTCAGCGCTTACATAGACGTTTATCATGTTCTGTTCCGCTCATTATTACCTAACCCAATCAAAAAACATAAACAATGCACCACGCGTCTGAATTCAACACTGATTTGTCTGTATGTGTGTCAATCAATCAATGTGTCGTTGTCAAGGCTGTTGCTAGCCTATGACGCTTGTGGCTCTGTCTGACAGAATCTGTCAGTACGCTAACAGCTGTCATGCCGAAGAGAAAGTCGGTCTTTTCTAAAGACCTCCAGAAGGCTTACTCTTTTCTTTGTGAAGTAGCCGGCAATGAAAATGCTGCGTTCTGCACACACTGCAAGAGTACATTTTCGGTCGCGCATGGTGGAAATGTTTTCAAATGAACTATGTTTTGGTGGATTTTTGGAGACAAAACATCATTTTTCGTTTGCTGAGGCGCTGTCCATGGTGTTGAAAGGTGCAGTCACTAGGTGCTAAGCGCTGAAATAATTGTCCCCCATCCTGATGAAAAAGCCTATGGTGCGTGCATAAGCGCATACATGAACGTGCGGTACACTTAAGGGTCCCGGTTTGGGGGTTTGAAAATGTGATCACCCTACACATGATGTATACTGGAGTGGGAGACACACCGATAGAGTGTGAAAACTGCAATTTGGTCCACTGACGGACTGAGACAGTCAGACAGATCCATAGCTGAATCCATAGCTGGTCCATGCCGCTGTGCCACAGCCTACAGTCCTCACCAAGAGCAGGCTCGGTGACTACCAATTGGCAATCAAAACAGGAAGATGTAAGAAATCTTGGCAACCAAAAGAAAACAGAATATGTGGTCACTGTTCAACAGGTGAGGTAGAGACAGAGATGCACTCCTAAAATGTGAAAAATCCAAACCACCTTCTTCTTCTTTAACAAATTCAGCTCCCAAATTCCCAACTTCAAAGAGCTTGATGACGAGTCCAATCTAGGAATTGTCCTAGGAGAAGAAAACACAACAGATTTGGCCGTACAATATACAGTATATTAACCTGCCACAATCTGAGGAACAATGAGTCTAGTCTAGTCTTGTCTTGTTTTATTTATATAGCCCTTTATCAGAGTCATATCACAAAGGGCTTTACATACCATCATATGTATGTCATATACCATACTACATCATACATACACATACAAGTGTGTAACCAACACACACACTCAAACACAGATACAAAGTATGATCTCTATCTTGATGTTTTGCCAATATTGTTCTTAACTTCCATGCCAATAAAGCGCGTTAAATTGAAAAATTTAATTGAACTGACAGACTCATCTCTGTCATCATCTAAGTAAAGCAGCTTTCCAAAGCGCTCTAATGCACCACCATGTAAAGCACATGTCAAGGTTCTGTGGAGTTAATCAATATCAATTTCAAAGTGGCTATGTCTGTATGCGGTCCGTCTCTAAGGGAGGCACTGTACAGACTCCATATCGCCAAACACTCAGTGCCCTCCGTTGACTGGATGTTTGAAGAACAGTGTACTTGGATAGTTAAAATGGTTCCATATTAGACTGTTCTGTACGATGTAAAACAAACACTGGAACCATTTTGAATGTAGAAGATTATTCTCATCAAGTATGATCCCTCTTCCCCTGGGCTCTTAAATTAAGAGTATTAAAGTATTCAGAGTGGTGACACAAAGGACCGGTAGAGGAGCTTTTTGGAAAGTCCATCTGTGCTGGAGGGGCTGGCGAGTTTGTTTTACCTCCCACTTTAATGACTGGGAGTTAGCATTAGCATAGCCCGGCAGGTTTAATTGAAACCATTTATCAGTGAGGACGGCCAAGGTGCCAGAGCCATTAAAATGAATTATACATCATTGGAGGCGAACATGATTTTAGCACAATATAGCATATGCTCCAGGGCCATGGCTTGCTTCACAATACAAGGGAATGGAGAGTATGCACTGGGGAAACGTGAAGTAGGTTTACTGTTGAAATTCTCCTCCCTAGAGCCCATAAATGTCTATGTGACATGTCCTTCCCCCTCCCCTCCCTCCCACTGTTATATCCCCCTGTATTGTAATCCCTCTTTCTTTTTCACTTTCCAACCCCAGTTCTCTCTCTGCTGCCCTACCGCCTTTCTCCCTGATTACCTGATATACCATCCCCTCTTCTGTCATTTCATCTCCCTGTTCCCCTTTGTTCCCTCCCATCCTCTCCACCATCAGATTCTTCATTAGACCCCTTCCCATCCCCCTCATCCATCTGGACCGGCCACAGAGGGAACAGCTCTTTGAAATGGAAGCCAACTGTGGAAGAAGAGGCACTCCTTCATTTCTCCAACAGCTCAGCCAGCAGGGAGGACGCTGAACAAAGGTGATGGTTGAGCACAATGAAGGAGAGGAGGATGAGGAGAACACGGAAGAGGAGGAAAAGAAGGGAAGGAGGGGGGCCCATGATGCTCTGTGCTGTTTTCATCACATATGGCCATGACATGTTGGGTCCACATCAGAGCTTATGCTCTTATAGTTTAGTTTATTAACTTTATTTGTCAGGGACCATGTGCAAAAGAGAACATTGATCTCAGAAAAGAGAAAAGATGCTTTGCACCAGATTATAACTATTTGCTAATTTCCATCTGCAGTCCCAGGGCAGGTCGACATAAAATACAGCACAAACAATACAATAAATTACAAAGTACATAATGAAGTACAAAAAATCACATCTAGTCACGTCACCACATTTCATACACACACTGCACAATATGTGAGATCACATTATGCTACTTTGAATAATAAATTAGTAGTAGCAAAGTAGTAGACTAATGTAGGCATGATTGGTTATTTACAATCCATTTCTTAGCTTTGCGTGAGAAAGTGTGGAGATCTGTACAGACTTTCAGGTCAGTGGGAAGTTTGTTCCATTCCTTTATGGCTTTAAATGAAAAGGAGGATTGAGCATAGGCAGAGCCTCTTTTGGGAACTCTACACTCCCCCCTTGAGGTCGACCTCGTAGTCCTGCTGGTGTTCTCGGAGCAGAGTTGGACAAAGATCTTCAAGGGTGGGGGAGCAGCATTGTGGATTATTTTGAACACCATACGGATATCTGAATACATGATTGTATTTTCAAAGTTTAACATATTATATCGAGAGATTATGCGGCAGTGGTGATATTGTCGTGGTTTCCTGTCAAATATTTTCAGGGCCTGTTTATGAAGAGACTCAAGCGGCTTTAAGGTTGTCTTGTTTGCCTGAGACCAACACGACATACAGTAAGAAAAGTGAGAAAAAATCATTGCATTTAAAAAGATCTTAGATGCCTCAGTTGTAAGTGAATTTCTGATATGTCTAAAATTGGCTAGATTATATTTCAGTGTTTGGCTCATCTTTTTTATATGCTTCTTAAAACTCAGTGTGGGATCCAAAATAACGCCTAAGTATTTGAACTCGGCAACATTTTTTATTTTTTGTCCATTTACAAAAATGTCGGGACAGTCACCATGTCTTTGTTTGTTAGAGAAATACATAGTCACTGTCTTTCCAACATTTAAGGTTAGACAGGAGTCATTTAGCCACGTTGCAACTTTGTCCATAGCAAGTGAGAGTTTGGCAGCAACATGAGCTGCATCCTTGCCATGTGTATATAAACCATGGGGATTTGCAAAAAATTATTTTCTTCCACATAAAACAATGACTTTTCTCACCAAAAGAACTTTAGTTGGGGACACACTAGAGGATTATGGGTCTGATATCCACCAGATTTTTCCATCCTGGTTGAAAAAGATCCAATAGCCAATGAGAGCCCAGTTTACAGTGAGGTGAGGGGAGACCGTCAACAGCCAATGAGAGCCCAGTTTACAGTGAGCTGATTGGAGACCACTATTGACAGATTGACTAAAAATCTGTAAAATCTGTGTGATGCAATGAGTTTTCCAAATCAAGATTTTAAAAGTCATCTAATGTGTCTCCAGCCTAAGCAGCTCTTTCCTCTTTATAAGATCTGAATATTTGAGAGACACTGTCTAATATATTGACAAAAGCCCCCTTTCCACCATCAGATTCTTCATTAGACCCCTTTCCAGCATATCCGGTTTGTCTAGATATAATCTAGTTCTGGCAGGACACTCTAAGTCAGCTGACTGCTGCTACACATATCGCATCCCATTGCACTGATTTGGCGGTCTATTTAAAGGCCTTCACTCTCACATTCAGTCTGTACACTGACGTGTGCTTTGCTGCTGTTACTGCTGCTGTTATTTGCAAGAGCCTCCTCCACCTGAGCCTCCACCTGCTTTGGTTCTGCTCTGATTGTTTGCACCCCTTATCATGTGCTATGTATTACTATGCTGTTATGCTGTATTACTGCAGTGGGGAGCATCCCCAAGAGTAGAACCATACCTCCAAGTCAAACTGTATTGCCATCCCTATTTGCAATAAATGGTTAAGCTATGATGTGAGTGATTCCTGTCAGAACTGATATAGATCTGGATTATATTTGCACCTGGCAACTCCTATATACACACTGAAATCTGATTTCTCTTTCCCTCGCCAAAACACAGACTGTCACACCCACTGTCTGTTAGCAAGTAACTTCAGGTTTATCCTGGAGTTTCTGATGTCACAACAGTGGCTCACGTTTAAGTGGGGTACATCACCATGGTAATTTAGGCTGCAGAAACACTACATTCAAATGGTCTTCAAAAGGTCTCATCGCAGGGCAACAACGTTTAGAACCAGAACCACTTTGCTTTCAAGTCAAGTCAAGTCTGTTTATCTGTCATATACACAACATACACAGGGTAAAAAGTGCAATGAAATGCTTGTATGCTGGGTCCTCTGTCTTTTCACAGCCTCAGTGTGGAAATACAATACTGTATCAATGAAAAGTATCTCTGCTGTGCCTTAATGACGGGGCTGGGATAAATCTACAATTTTCCTCCTGCAATCCTCTGTAGCCTTGGTCCCAGCATTGGCCTACTTTTGCTGTTACAATGTTTTTATATTGCTCATATGTATTCATTATATATATATATATATATATATATATATATATATATATATATATATATATATATATATATATACACAGTATATATATATATATATATGTATATATATATATAATACTTCCCACTTCCCACTGTTACAGTCTACTAAATGTGTTGAAATTGTCTGCATCTATTTAGGTAATCCCACACTCTTTATTGTTTTACTATTTTTTTAGTTTTTATTGCTTATTTTTTCATTATAGTTGTGTGCATATATTCCTTATTACCTTTTCCCTACTGAATCATGGTACTTTTGCCAGTGTAATGACCCAATTTCCCCATGGTGATCAATAGTTTCATCTTATCTGAAATTGGCTGCTCTGTGTCTGTCCCTGTTGCATGTTACAAACCCCGCCCCTTCCGAATGTGCTCATAGCTGAACTAGCTTTGTGACATAGGGCACTGGTTGGATCCACGCACTAAGGATTATTTCATGCACCCTTACTCTTTGTTGTTACAGTGTTTTTTGATCATTTACACACTAACACAGTGACCAACCCCCTATATTGTGTGATTGGTTAATAGAGCAATAGCATGGAAACAATAGGCAAGGTGCTCAGGAGGCAAAAAAAACAAATCAAAATAGGGAATGGTGCTACCTGTAATGCAAACATATGAATATTTATTGGGTACCTGAAAACATATGTGGGGTCCCAATTTTACAAAAGCATGAAATAATGAGATGGCTGTGAAGGGCTAAAGGGATACAAACACACAATGTGTTTTGTTGACAATGGCTTTTTCAGGTATAGGATTCCTACACCAGAACCTATACCTGTAGGATACCTACACCTGAACCTATACCTGTAGGATACCTACACCTGAACCTATACCTGTAGGATACCTACACCTGAACCTATACCTGTAGGATACCTACGCCTGAACCTTCACAGCCATCTCATTATTTCATGCTTTTGTAAAATTGGGACTCCACACGTTTTCAGGTGACTAATAAACATTGATATTTTTGCATTAATGGTGGCTCCCTTCTCTATTTTGATAATGTGTTTAGCCATTATCATAATAATCTTTTACAGCAGGCTACTGTACATACTTAAACGTGCAATAAGCGATATCAGTGTGCTATGTGGAGATTTCATTGAGACATACTGATATAAACCAATATCCACACAGCAGCCAGCTGTGTTGCTGTTTTCACCTCTTTTCTAAAGCTTGTTGTCAAATTCTGGTCCGGAACAAAGCTCCTCCTGAGCCATTCAGTAGCTTTCCTTTTTTTTTTAACTAGCTCGGCTCCATCGCTGTTTAAAAGCGTTTTTTTCATTTTTGTTTTGAGAAATTGAGGTATAGTTTTAGAAAACATGTTAGCAATTTACAAAAACTGTAATGAGACTAAATGTGTCACTGACCATCTCTGGAGGTGGTTTGGATCATCAGATTTGAATGTGTTTTGGGTGCATTTACACTTGGATTTGTGTTTTTGCGTGATCCAATTACAATCTGATCACCCAGGAGGTTACTGCAGGTGGAAAGGGGGTCCGTGCATCACCCACTGAGAGATAGAGAGAAAGAGAGGAGAAGAATAGGAAGAGGAGGATGACGATAAACAGATGATGAGTCACCGAGCATCTCTCTGACCAGTCAGACTGAGGCTGTGTGTTTCAGCCTGGCTGCTCATCATGCTAATGACGGTGGCATTTCCGAACCACACTGGTCACAACTAACCATACTGGGGATCTACGCTAGTTGACGAGTGTGTGTGGATATGTTTGTCAGTGTGTGAAAGAGCGAGGGAGAGACAGTGTGTGGAGAGTAGGTGGTGTATGTGTGGTGTGTGTGAGTATGTGTCTGTGTGTAAGTGTGCAAACAGTGTGACTAGCAAATGAGTGGAACGTGATTGTGTATGCATTATCGGCGTGTGTGTGTGTCACCTTCCTTTCTAGTCCCATGGTTTGTAATAGTAAGCAGGGTCGCTGACACTTCTCATCACCCTCCACTACTGACACTCAGACACATGACAGAGACCCAGGGTGACCTTCCTTACCAAAACCACATGCACACACACACACACACACACACACACACACATACTCTTAACGTGGAGGATGCTAAGTGAAACAGACCCTGGAAGCAAGCAGCGTTCCCCCCATTTTAAAGAAACCAAGTGAGTGTGAAGACACAGGCAGACTTTCCCTCATGCTGCTTTACTGGGGAATGCCTATTGATTTATTGAATGGGAAACCCCAGAGGTTTGTGTGTGTGTGTGTGTCTGTGTGTGTGTATGTGTGTGTGTGTGTGTGTGTGTGTATGTGTGTGTGTGTGTGTGTGTGTGTGTGTGTGTGTGTGTGTGTGTGTGGAGAGATTGATGCTGTATGCCATAAGTGTGGGTATAAATGTGGGTTCGGCCTTTTACAATTCTAATTCCACTTACGCAAATTCTATTTCTGGTATAGTTATGACAAGCCTCTTCTGGGGTTGAAACATTCCTAAGTAACACTGAAATGCTGCTCATGAGGTATTAATATGCGTTACATATAATCTCAGTACATCTATAGAGTGGGATCATATAATACCATACCCAGGTCATTAGTATTTGTTATACAATGGCCTGGGTGAATATTTGATTCTGATTGGCTGGGTGTGTTGATTAATTTCAGATAACCACATAACTCTGACATAGTAGTCCTTATCACTGCTCTAAATTAATGCACAACATTGAGACTTGCTTATGAACTGAATATTATTGTGTACAAGGGTACCAGTTAGGGGATGGCCATCACTTTTATGGCATCAACAACACCTTTAGCTTTAACTTTATTAACTTTCTTCACCGCAACTCTGCAGCCTGTCTCCTGATCTGAGGCTGACCTTCCTGTTAAATAGAGCAGTGCATGTATTCAGAAGTTACAAGATGACTGTCTTTTTAAATGACTATATTCATTATTATATTAAGATAATATATGATACACCACTGCAACATATTTAGCTAACGTTACAGTCAAACAATCGATAGCTACATATTCCTTCACTCTCCGGTAGCAAACACTATAGTAATTTCAGTTACAAAGATGGCTCATGTTAAAATGACAGTGACATGTCTGTCTGTTTACAAGTTAAATCCACTTGAACACATTGCTTTATCACTTACATTGGTTTGAAAATAAAGCAGAATGTCTAGATTCTTCTTTCCCGACATTTTACCCTAACCCCTGGACTTGCTAGTCTCACACCTGTGAGCCAATGCATTCTCTGCGCCTCCTTGCACGTTCCCAAGTTTGTTGGTCAGGCAAAATCAGGGGATCAGGGAGCCCCCTAGTGGGCTGGGGCCCCGGGTTGACCCCCCCCCCCCCCCCCCCCCCCCCCGCTCCAGTTTGCACATATACTAAACTGCAGCTCCATTTACCAAACTAGGTGCAACACCATGGAACGACAGTAAGGCCTTGTCCACACTAATCCGGGTAAAATTGAACGGCGTTGTTAACATCAGAAATTTTAATGACCATAGCTTCCCCCCATATCTAAACCTCAAAAAATATTAGCTCAAATATACAGACTTTTAACATCAGAAGACAGATCTATATCAATTCCAATCGACAAATGGTCCATAGACATAAATAACCCCCATCATGAAATCAATTGGCAAAGTATATGCAATAACACATTTTCAATGACATGCAATTCCAAAACTCAACTAATACAGTACAAAGTCCTTCATAGAACCCACATTACTACCCACAAACTTTTCCGCATGGGCTTCATCCAAAATAATACATGTTCACATTGTCCAACCTCAATAGACGATTATTTCTACGCTCTCTGGCTCTGCCCATATGTTCATGGGTTCTGGTCGGAGGTCATGGGCAAGCTATCTGAGATCCTCAGCCTCAGCATCCCCTTATGCCCCACCATTGCTTTACTGGGTGACACCTCCACATTACAACCTCCCAAACATCTCAAACCCTTCATATTAATATCATTAACCATTGCCAAGAAGACCATATTACTAAACTGGAAAGACAGAAAAAAGCTATCCATAAACCATTGGCTTAACTTGCTTACAGAGCACTCAAACCTGGAGAAACTCACAACATCCTTTAAAAATAACATAAAATCTTTTGAAGATACCTGGTTCCCCTTTCTACAACACCTCCAGCGCCGATTCCTCTTTCCACAACTGGTCCACAATACTAAACACTAACATACCCTCACAACAACAGACATCAATTAACCAAGCAATGTGCAGCCCATCACCACTCCAGCTCGGTATATTTAGTTTTGTTTGTCTTATCTTCTTTTTTTTTTTTTCTGTCTTGTTATATGTGTCCTCTTGTATCCCCTCTATATGTTATTATGCATTTATAAGGAATGATGTACCGCTGTACTGATGTATTATTTGCAAAAACAAAATAAAACAAAATAAATAAATAAATAAAAAAAGTTGCTGTTTCAAAGTATAAGCAAAGCAGCCACCAGGGTGCATAATCACTCTGATGTTCATATAAAGGCAGATTTCAAAATAGTGTAAAAAAAAAAAAAAAAAGAGTTTTCAAGATAAAATTCAGAGAATTTGGATGCTGTATCTAGACAACATAGAAATGTCTGGAATTTATTTTTACAAAGATTGAAAGCAAAAAACTGATTTTCATTGACTGTAACAGCTTTGATGAGAGCAGAATTCAAAATCATGTCAAAAAAACTGTATTTGAGATACAATTCTGAAAATTGGCATACATCATCTAGCATGACTGGAGCATTTTTATAATTAATTTTCATTAAGTTTGGAGACATAGACATTTACTGTTGCAGATATTTATCATTTACAGTAAAACATTTCAATACAGTATGGGCAAAAAATGTGGGAGGAGTTAGGTTTTATATAGTTTGTTTTTTTTGGGGGGGCAATTCTGTTTTGTTAGACACTTATAGTCAAGAGAGACAGGAAAGACAGAGAGAGGGGATGACATGCAGCAAAGGGCACAGGCCGAATTCAAACCCGAGCCGCTGCAATTAGGACTTGGCCTTAATGGCACGCGCTCTACCGGATAAGCCACCGGGGCCTCCCCATGTACCGCTTTTCATTAATTTTCAAAGTTTTGAAATTTAGACAGTTGCTATAGCACCACCATGGGGAGAATTGGCAACAAACTTGAGTTTGTCAATTTGGACCAAACTGGACTGCTGTGCAAAAGTTTGTGCATTTTCATTCATGGGAAGGCAGTTTTAGTTAGAAGAAAGAAAGAAAGAAAGTAAGAAAGAAGCTCTTAGAGATATTTAAGTCCTTACCATGAAAGATAATTCAGCCCAAACTCGTCTCCTTTATTTTATCATTAACCAGGAGTCATTTCAGTCCAATTGCCAGTTATTAATCACTCAGCCAGTTGATTATAAAAAAAAAAGGCTGCCATGTAATATTTTCACGTTGATTTTGTGGGGCATTAGTGGGGCAGTATGTTCTGGGACTAATATTATTTCAAATCATGTCATCATTTCAGAGTGAAGGTGATAAGTTAAAGGATATGGCTGGTGTTTTTAAATACATTTCTTATCGTCAACAAATCCTATGAAAATAACAAAATCAACAATGCGTTTGCTCTACTCCCATTACTTTCCGACTTCCCACGTTCCCTTTTTAGCCTTCAACCCGGAAGTTATTGGCTCCAATTGTAAGCTAAAAACCTTGAAATACAGCTCACAAAGACATAGTTTCCATTTTAAAAATCGCTAACAGTTACCATAAAAAGTCAGGCTATTGTAGTTATTACCAAATCAAATTAAAATGGGAACAAATTCTTCATTATAACGGGGACTATATTCGGTGCTACGGAACTACTTTCCTGAGATCAAAAACGTGTTTACGGTCGGCTTATTAAGTTGTTTCAGGAAAAAGTCGGCCGGCCCGGTGCATCGCAACAATGAAATATGGTGCAGAGCAGTGGCATGGCTCTGTGATGTGTTTTTAATAGTTTTTTTTAATACAACAGAGTTCTATGGCTACTGAGACATGGCTTTATTGGGCATCAGCTACATGGACAAGACTTGTTAGCAAAACAAATTCATTGCAGATTTTGTTATCGGTAAGAATTTGTTGACGGTAAGAAATGCAATAAAAAACACCAGCCTTATCCTTTAAGCTGTTGTACCTGCTTTACCGAAATGCAGTGGTTATAGTTGTGGCTGCAACTAACTATTATTTTCATTATTGATTGTTTTTTGAAATCATTTAGTTTATAAAATGTCAAAAATAATGACAAATGCCCATCACAAATTACCAGAACTGATGTCTGAAAATTGCACACTTATTGTAACCAGCAGCCAAAACAAACCCAAAAGTTTTTATGTGAAACAGAGAAAGCAAGTAAATATTCTGTTGAAAAGACATGTTTGGTATTTTTACTTGATAAATTACAAAATTATTTTTGGTTGATCAACTAATCATTTCAGCAGTAGTGCAAAAATGGTTCATTTGTTGTACCACTTACTATTACTGCCCTGAATAAAGAAAATAAACGTAATAAATGTAATAATAATAAATGTTAACTGAATTAATTTGTGTGGAACCTGTTGACATATTTCAATTAACTTAGCCCAATGAGTTGAAATACATTTGGATAGAAAAGTAACATTTAAGTTAAACTAATTTAAATTGCTGTTGTTGGATTAACAGATTATGCTAGAGGACAAAAGTAAATTATGTTGATTCTAAATATATTCCTTAAGTTGCAGTAAAACAATTGAATTAAGTTGGTGTAACTTAAAGGAATAGTTCACCCAAAAATGAAAATTCTGTCATTATCTACTCATATTGTTTGATGTCATAATTATAATGAAAAATGCTATAAACGCTGCATGTGTTACACTGTGCAGAATACATATAGAATGGAGACTAAAGGGGACACCAAACATTAATATGGGTGCTCACTTATTGAATTTGACGATTAAATACAAAGTAATTTGTTTTATACAGTATTTCTACCAATTTTCAAATCTTGCGCTTTTATTTTGAAGGCTAAACGGCCAGACCGGAAGTCTTGTTTCTGCTAATTCGAGCTAGTCTTACCTGTCGAGGCCGAGGTGAGCACAAATGTGACGTATTTTGAAATCAACAGCAAGAGTGGCGATTTCAGCTAAATAATGGTGTAAATGTTGGTCTTTTCAAGTCACTTTGGGATCTGTTGGCTTCAAGAGACCCCCAAGAGAGCACCCACTAGTGGCAGAACCAGGGGTGGGTAGTAACGCATTACAAGTAACGCACATGAGTAAAAAAGTAGTTTTTTTTAAGGAACTTTTTAAGGAGTACTTTTAGTTCTTTTTTTTAAACTGTACTTCTACTCTTTACTCAAGTATATTTTTGAGCCAGTAATCTACTTCACTACATTTGCCATTTATACCTTTGTTACAACTAGTCTGCTCTAAATGCGGGGATTGAGTGTAGGGGGGGAGAGCGCGCGAGGAGCACCTCTACTGCAGATGCCAAGTTGCCAGCTGCCTGGAAGAAAAATAAGCACCACCTGTCTTTTGACCACGATGCGATGATGACGGAGCAAAACCCAGAACAAGAGGCAGCTTCCAACAAATGGGTATCCCCAAATGAAAAATGTGAATGGAAAGAAGTTTTCATTCTCTAGTTGATTGACTGAGGTCTTGGTACAGGGAGTAATACTACAGAACAGAAAATCTGAGTTTTAATTAATTGTATTGTATTCGGTATCTACTGCATTTTGGGGCTGTAATAGGTTTGGTTACTTTGATAATGTCTGTAAATACTAGAGTTAAACAGACTTATATTCTGTTTTATAAAGGGCTAAGAAAGTTTTATCAACAAGTGCTGTTTTTTCATTATTTTGCACTGGCTCGCACACCCTAAAAAATATTAAAATGGAAAGTAACTTGTACTTTGAGTAATTTATTAACCAGGTACTTTTTTACTTTTACTTGAGTAGGTTTCTCAAATGGTAATTTTCACTTTTACTTGAGTCATTTTTTATGGGAGTAATTGTACTTTTACTTGAGTATAGATTTTCAGTACTCTACCCACCACTGGGAAGAACTCAAAACACTTTTGTGGTTCTCAACCTTTTTTGGGCCAGCGCTCCCCTATCCATTATCCAGGTCCCTTATCGCCCCCCATCAAATAAAATGTAGGCTAATTGTCTTCCCTGAATATGAATGTTGATTATTATCCTGTTTATTATTATTATTATGCTGATTATTATTATTGTTATTATTTATATAATTTATTATATTTATATTAGGCCTATATATTTATTCTTTATTTATATTCTTATTATATTATTATTATTATTATTATTAGTAGTAGTAGTAGTATGATTATTATTCTGTGTTATATCATTAAAAAGCATGTCATTGAATGCCAAATAACAGATTTGTGCGGGTCACATATGTCACATAGCCTATGTCACATATTATGCAGCATGTAACTTTTTGGCATTAAATAGGGCAGAATTAATTTAGCAGATTTTTTAATGGAGTTTGGTCTGACATTGTTTTGTGCTATTCCAGGCAAATTAAACCTGGTAAATGTCCCATGTTTTGGGATTTCACATTTCCTTTTACTCATGGACTTATTAAAGATGTAGACCCCAGTAGAATTCTAGAATGTTGCTGCAGTTCACTGGGAATTCTCACTTAAATCATCATTTTCTTGCTCATTCCAAACAAACAGCTATATCTCAAAAATAAAAAGAAATTGACTATCACAAGTTTTTCCATTTTAAAAAAACACAACTTTCCCTTTAATATGGTACCAAATACATGGCAAGGCGATTCAGGGCGTCTCCTTATTACTTCAGTGTCAACATTCACAGTATGACAACAAAACAGATCCTTCCTGTCTTGGCTAACGATAAGCATACAAAACCTCCAGCGCTTCAGCCCACACAGTAATAAGATCAGACAGTAACAGTCGCCAAACAAATATGGAAAAAGTTGCCAAACTTAACGTTATATGGATGAAAGTCGCGGCGACCCAGCCAGTCCTCCCGACTCTTCGGCGTACTGCCTCCCAGAAAACAGTGTCCATCTACGGCGGTGAGAGCCAGGTAGGTCCTGCTGTTTAGTGAAGGTGATCTTGTGTCTTGTTTTATCGAGCAAGAACAAGCGATTTCGATCAAAAGACTCACAATGTCTTCGTAACTTTCCACTACATACGGCGGGTCAGGTTCTGTCTCACAGCACAATCTGACAGCTTCCAGAAGGTTTTAAAAGCGTGACGCTTAGCCGGCGAAGCCATTTTTAGATCTACCGGTGAAGGACGACTAAACCCGGGGAAAATCAAATGTCTCAGTGTCACCATTTTCCGGTTCCGGTTCATCGATGACAACTTGAAGTATATATAAAATAAAGCTGATGACTTGATTTTCAGTTTTTGGTACATTTTAAACAATTTAAAAATGACGGGCGCTCTTAGGCGCTATAGTGAACTATAGAACGGGCGCTCTCGGGCGCTATGGGGTATAGAGGGTTAATGAAGACTTTAAAGTTCACGACTAGACGAAATGCTGCAGAGAAAAGTTGCAGCGGTGTAAACTCCCCCGTCTCAGCTGGAATCAAGCCGGCTGATGGCGTTGCTGTGACTCAGCTTGACAGGTGGCAGGTGTCTGGTTTTAGAATATTGTTTTAGAAAATTGTTTATTTATGTTTATTATGATTGTATAGTTTGTGTTAATATGCTTTGGCAACGTTGTATTGTATGCAGTCATGCCAATAAAGCCACTTGAATTGAATAGTGTGTCTGGATGCTAGACACGAAGTTGCTTTCATGGGAAGTCCGACAGCAGAATATCCCTCTTGTAAATTTGTAACGACGGTGCTAACACGGCGTTATCCTCGGGAGAAATGAATGCTTTCAAGAGGAAGAAACTCTTAATTTCCTCCACGGGGAATACCAAGGAAGAGAGCGTCCATTTTCCTGAGTTGACACAGTAAACACCATGTTGGTGAAATTTTATAGATGATACTCTGACGTCCCGTTCCCGTGAAGGCAGCATGAAGCTGCGCTACAGAAAGCTGACAGAAACACTGAAGTAAAGAGTATGGAAACGATACACCGTCTTGTCTAGTCTCATTGGTGTAAACTGGCAGGTTTTAGAATGTTGCAGACCACATTCTTTTGCAAGTAGTTGCAAGTTTCAACTCGTCTTGTCGTGAATCTTTGGTGTAAACTCGCCTTAAACAAATGCCCCCCAAGAACACCTCAACGCCCCCCTTTCAAAAATATTTCTTCCAGCCCCCCCCGACGTTCTCTGAACGCCCCCGTTGAGAAACACTAGATTAGATCATGGTCAAGGAATTATGGCCAATTTTGTGTTAGGCCGTGTTTCGTCAAAAGTTCATTGGTTGACAAAAGCCTATCAATTACCTTTATGCAACTTTTATAGAGGACAGTCCCCAAGGTCCACACCAAGTTTTGTGTGAATCGGATGAACGGCCTGGAGGAGTTTCGAAAAAAGTGAGTTTTTTTAACTTACAAATCCAATATGGTGGACATTGAATACATGGACAGTGATACATGGACTCAGCACCAAAGAATCTAGGGACACAAGAATTGTCCCTCTACGACAAATGGTTCTGAAGTTATTGGCCAAAATGTAAAGTTGCTTGTTTTAGCGCCACCATCTGGCCAATATGTGTGGGCTGCCTTGCCTGTAGCGGGTCCATAGGAGCCCACTTGCCAAATATGGTTGCTGTAGGACTTACGGTTTCTGAGCTTCAGACACTTTTAGTGGAGAAAAAGAAGAAAGAAAAAATAAATAAAGAAGAATTCCAGCAAATACAATAGGGTTCCAGCACCTACGTGGACCTCCAAAAATAATACCAGCAAAAACAATAGGCTACCGACACTCTATGCGGTCGCCAGCAAAAACAATAGGCCAGCGGCCCTGCGGGCCCAGTCTACTTAGGAGAGAACTATTTTGGCTCTATACACTTGGGACCGTTGCACCAAGAGGTGTAAATGAAGACTTGAAAATCAGATCATTTTTCTAATCATGTAGGCCTATTATATGTTGTAATTTGTTTTCTGATGGATCCTTACCTGTCCTTGATATTTCCTTGTGGCCACTAAGATCCTATGATCTGTATGCTGTGTGTTTCCCTGTAGGGTACTATGGTTATTGCTTTCTCCTATATTTAACTGTTATGGGCATCTTTTTAGAGTATAGGGGCATTTCTATTAGACCCAGCCATAATTAAATGTATGACCACTTTTTGCCTGATGTATTTCAATTATGCTCAAGGGACATTCTATATTTCTGTAGACATTGTAAATATGTGCATATTTTGTGTATTTGTGTGCTGTGTATTTGTATACTCTCTATATAGTTTTTTTTTCTTATCAGGTTGGTATTTTGGATTTGACTGTATCATGTGACTTAAACCAGGTGGCCTAATTGAGCTAATCAAGCAACCTAAGTGTTTGATTTATTTAAGATGGTGACTATAAACCTTTTTAAAGTCTGAAGTAGAGCAGTGGTGCTTGAAACGTCACTTTTGTGGTGCTATACAATAAAGCAGTAAAAGGGAGCTACAGTATGCGGACTTTCCTTCCTAGCTTTGGTTGAGAATTAAAATATGTCATAAATGTAATGGGGATATAATTCTGAAAATCAAGCCACCTTATGGAGACAATTTGTCCATTTCCATTCATGGGAAGGCAGTTTTAGTCAGAAGAAAGAAAGAGGAAGAGGAAAAAAATATACCTACAATAACAATAGGCTGCCATAGGCCCAGCCGCCTAATAATATGGGGTGAAATGGTCCATTAAGTTGATGGATACAGTAATTAATGAGAGTAATTTATGCAGTAATTTATTAACATGAGAAACAATAATCTCAGAGTAATTTATTAATGTGACTGATTTACTCTTATTCCAAGCAAGCTAACAGCACATGTTGCCCCTCATAAATGATGTATCATTCACCTGAGGCCAATCAGTGACAACAATTTGAAATATGTGGGAAACAAAAGTATTATTCTCTTGACAATTTAATGGAGGGAGCTCACAGATCTTTATGAG